>NC_064423.1:41255000-41611250 GCF_023375975.1 Astyanax mexicanus | reverse complement strand
GCCATGCAGACAGATTGATATAGATATATATTTGTGCAGGGCATACGGTCTGAGAACTGCAGGGTGACCTCACACTTCTTCAACCTCTGCAGCAATGCTGGCAGCACTCGTGCCTATTTTTTTTAAAGCCAGCCTCTGGATATTACACTGAACACATGGACTCAACTTATTTGGTCTTTGGGCAGTGTAAAACTGCTGTATGACCTTGACCACCATGCTGCATCTCGGGTTCACAGTGTTCGCAATCTTTTAATAGCCTAATAATGCTGAATATCCAATGGCCAGTATGACAGTACTGTACTTAAAACACCAAATTTAGCAGAATAACTGTTCTCTGTGAGGTCTCCAGAATTAAACACAGTTGAGCACCTGTGGGGCATCCTCAAGAAGAAGATAACCAGCTCTGGGATGTTAAAAGAGAATGCCAGAAGCAACCTGTGAAGCAATGGTGAACTAAAGTAGCTGCACCCGCAAAAAAAAACTATTTTTGCAAAATGAGAATCAATTCAATGTTAGAAACGCGACTCGAGCTCCAATCGATTTTTTCCTGCACCCCTAGTGAATTCCATACAAAAAAGGAGGCTACCTCAAAATATGGACAGAATTATAGCTATTTAGACTTTTAATAGCTGTGTGTTGAGTTTTAGATTTTCAGAGGACTATTATATCAAAGTCAAAGTGGTTTTTATTGTCATTTCAGCTATATACAGAGTACACAGTGAAACGAAACAACGTTCCTCCAGGGACCATGGTGCACATAAACACAGTGTAGACAGAACAATAGTGCAACAGTACAAAAGTGCAGACAGACAATACAACACAATACAGACAAAGAATAATAAATAACAAGACAGTGTGCAAATTATGCAGTGTGCAAAAAAGACCAGTGGGGTAGTAATTACCTCTATTACACAGTGTGCAATAGAGTCCAGTGAGGTAGTAGGGTTTTTAGTGCTTTCCATTTTCTGGGGTAAGTGGGGTAAGAGTGTGTGTGCATGTACAGAAAAACCATCAGTTCAGTCTCTGCAGTTGAGGAGTCTGATGGCTTGGGGGTAGAAGCTGTTGCAGAATCTGGTCGTGCTGGACCGGATGCTGCGGTACCTTCTTCCCGAAGGCAGGAGGGAGAACAGTTTGTGTGAGGGATGAGTGGGGTCATTCACAATGCTGGTTGCTTTGCGGATGCTGCGGGTGGTGTAAATGTCCGTGATGGAGGGGAGAGAGACGCCGATGATCCTCTCAGCTGTCCTCACAATACGCTGGAGGGCCTTGCGGTCAGAGACGGTGCAGGTCCCAAACCAGGCAGTGATGCAGCTGCTCAAGATGCTCTCAATGGACCCTCTATAGAAGAGTGTGAGGATGGGTTATATATATATATATATATTTACTGCTATACAAGCTGTAAACCAGAGGTGGAAAGTAATTAATTAAATTTACTCAAGTTACTGTAATTGAGTAGATTTTATGAATAATCTGTCATTTTTAAAGTAGTTTTTAAAATAGGTAATTTTACTTTTACTCAAGTACATTTTGACACAAGTAATTTACTCCGCTACATTGGAAAACTCCTGATTACTGAGTTAATAATTAAGTGCTTGGGGAAAAAACAATTGTCTGAATTTTTAAAAATTGGCACGGATGCTCGTATGTGGACTAATGAGGCAATAACGTCCTCATGCAATACAAAATTAAAATTAAACAATCTGCTTAAATGTTAAAAAAAAACATGTAAATAGCAGTTAAATAATAGCAATGGCAAATTAAAAAATAATAATGAACTGTAAAACTATAAAATTACAGTTTAAAGTCACATATATGACCATAAATGTTTAATAGTAAAGTGTAGTAAAGAAAAAAATGGATCATAGAAACCTGTACCACTTGTTTTATGGGCTGGACTGAACAAATACTGCCTGAAAGGTCCAAATTATTATGTGGAATAATAGTTCATTAAAAACAATTTAATTTATGATTTGTTTTTACTTTTTTTACCTCAAATAATTAAAAGTAACTATATAACTTTTACGCAAAGTACATTTTACATTGAGTACTTTTTTACTTTTACTCGAGTAGAATTTTAGATGGGTACTTTTACTTTTACTTAAGTAGAATTTTAGCAAAGTACTTTTACTTAATTGCAATTTTTCAGTACTTTTTCCACCTCTGCTGTAAACTGACAACTCTAAATTATAGCTTTTAGATTAATTTCTATAGTGTGGTCTCAGTAAGAGATATAATACATTATCTGCAGAAATATGAGATGTCTACTCTACTACTTTTTTTTGTTGGATACTGTATGCGTATTTTTGTGCCAAACTATTCTTTTAAAATCTTACCTTCCCAACAGAAAGGTACTGATGGATCTGATGGAAGCTGCCGTTGGACCAGGAGGAGGAACTCGGGCCAAATCAGAGAGACCTGCGAGAGAATAAAGGGGTTAAAGGCAGAATTCAGCCTGTCGACTTTTCAAAGAGCTTCAGATTAAGCACAGATGGTGCGACTCTGTTAAAACGTGCGGCGGAATAAAAACCTTCTTAAAACATAAAATATCAGTATCAAATAGTGGGACGGAGGCCCATGTGGACGGCTCTACAGGAAATGGCGCTCGTCCCGCTGACTGCTTAACAAACGGCTCGCCCGGACTTCAGTCGCTCGCTAAAGACTCTGTGCCACCTCACAGAGTAAAGTAGGACACGGCATTTATACTGATTTAATCTCATTTATCTGTAGTTTATCTTCTACCTTTTTATCAGAGGTTGAAAAAATACTGAAAAATTGTAATTGAGTAAAAGTACCTTTACTCTGCTAAAATTCTACTCGAGCAAAAGTAAAAGTACCCATCTAAAAATCTACTCGAGTAAAAGTAATAAAGTACTTAATTTCAAATGTACTTTGAGTAAAAGTTAAATAGTTACTTTTTTATTTGATGTAAAAAAAGTACAAATCATAAATTAAATAATTAATAAATTAAATAATTTGGACCTTTCAGGCAGTATTTGTTCAGACCACCTTATAAAACATTTTCAAGAACAAGTGGTATAGGTTTCTATGATTCTTTTTTTTTTTTTTACTGTTAAAAAGTTATGGTCATATAGGCGACTACAAACTGTAATTTTATAGTTTTACAGTTCATTATTATTTTTTAACTTTTTCTTTGCTTCAACTGATATTTACATGTTTCTTTTTAACATTCAAGCAGATTGTTTTAGGTTCCCAATAAAAACTTAAGGATTGAAATCATACAAAAAAGAATGTTGGTCGTGCACGCACAGTGCCGTAAAGAAGCACATATCGATGGGTAGCATAACTCGACAGAACACCGGTTCCCCCGAGCCGCGAGCACAGACCCCAGACTACACAGCTGATTCACACAGCGTCTCTCTCGCTAACCGTAATAATAAACACTGCTGGAAAAAGTTCAGCTGCGCTGCCATGGAGAACAAATCTCTTTTTTTTTTTAATTCATACAAATCGTTTTGTACCAGCATTTAATTTTTTACTCAGTAACGGAGAGTTTTCCAATGTAGCAAAGTAAATTACTTGTGTCAAAATGTACTCGAGTAAAAGGAAAATTACCTATTTTAAAAACTACTTTAAAAATTACAAATTACTCTTAAAATCTACTCAATTACAATAATGTGAGTAAATGTAATTAGTTACTTTCCACCTCTGACCTTTATAAAGCTTAATCAGGTTTATATTGTACAGCACATTTACGATCATTGCTATGAAAGGCCAGGTGATGTACATTACAGGTAAAGCTGTAAAAATACTTTGGCTGTGTCCCAATTGCATACTGCCCGGGTAACAAAGAACATTAAAATAATGCTAAGCAACATTTTGAAAAGATTCCAGGAAGGATAGCCAGAAATAATGTTCAAGGAACATTAAAAAAAACATGTACGACATGATATTAGTTTGCACAATATTAGAGCGTTTCTTATGTAACGTTGTGAGCTAGATAAATACTAACATTATAGAAATGTTAAGTACTTAAAGTAACATTTCCAAAATGTAAAATTTAAACACTGACACAAGTGACGTTGCAGCAACGCTACCAGAATGCTTAAAAACGTTAAATAAAAAATTTAAGATTACTTGACAGATTGAAGATTCTAAGAATGTTAACTATAATGTTCAGAAAACTTTCTACTAACCAAATTTAGCTGGGTATTTACTAATACTAAACAAGTATTTGATTATGTAGTTTGTAAGAGATACAATTGTATATAATTATAGCCCACAACACCTGGAAGAATTATAGAAACAGTCTGGATTAAAGTCTGGATTAAAACTCTGTCCCACATCTGCAGCATTTTAGGATTATGGTTCTGTCCCAAATCTACAGCAATTACGAATCAGGGCTCTGTCCCAAATCTGCAGTACTTTAAGATCAGGGCTCTGTCCCAAATCTGTAGCGGTTTAGGATCAGGGTCCTGTCCCAAATCTACAGCAGGTAAGAAGTTTCAGGGTCCAGTCCTGAAACTGCAGCAGGTCTGGGTCAGGGCTCTGTCCCAAATCTGCAGTGGTTTTGGATCAGGGTTTCGTCCCAAACCTGCACTGCATTAGTTTTGAATCAGGACTCTGCAGCGGTTTAGGATTAGGGTCCTGTCCCAAATCTTCAGCAGTTCTGAATCAGGGCTCAGTCCCAAATCTACAGCAGTTTAGAATCAGGGCTTTGTCCCAAATCTGCAGCAGTTTAGTATTAGGGCTCTGTCCCAAATCTGCAGCAGTTTAGTATTAGGGCTCTGTCCCAAATCTGCAGTGCTTCTGGAGCGGGCCTCTGTTCCAAATCTGCAGAAGTTTAGGATCAGGGTTCTGTCCCAAATCTGCAGCAGTTTAGTATTAGGGCTCTGTCCCAAATCTGCAGTGCTTCTGGAGCGGGCCTCTGTTCCAAATCTGCAGAAGTTTAGGATCAGGGTTCTGTCCCAAATCTTCAGAAGTTTTGGATTAGGGCTCTGTCCCAAATCTGCAGTGTTTCTGGATCGAATTTGGTTTTGGATCAGTGTCCTTTCCCAATTCTGCCACTGTCTTGATTCTCAATTTTACCACTGTGAATTTTAATAATATAACGTATTTTAATATTGTAATATTAGGACTATAATCTATTATACATATTTTAAAATGATAGTTGTAATATTTTAAGAATAAAGTCCTAATATTACGATATTAATTTCGGAATATTTTGAAAAAAGGAGGTCCTTTTTTCTCTGGCTGCCTTTTTAATATTATAATATTTTAAATATCAATTGTGTTTATTCAGTTAATACAATGTTGGCCCTGTATTGGTAAAAAGGTATTGAGATCTCAATAAACACAATTTCACATTGTAGAGATCATAACTTTCACATGCAGATCATGCTGCACAATATATTTAGTCTTGATATGGTTTAGATACATACTCGAAATATTGTGCCTTAATTCTCTAAATAACATACTGTACATCTTTATTCTCGAAATATTACGAGTTTAAACAGTAAATTACACACAGTACTGCTGTAAATAAGTGTTTAAATAGTAAATTACACACAGTACTGCTGTAAATAAGTGTTTAAATAGTAAATTACACACAGTATTGCTGTAAATAAGTGTTTAAACAGTAAATTAAACACAGTACTGCTGTAAATAAGTGTTTAAACAGTAAATTAAACACAGTACTGCTGTAAATAAGTGTTTAAACACTAAATTAGACACAGTACTGCTGTAAATAAGTGTTTAAATAGTAAATTACACACAGTATTGCTGTAAATAAGTGTTTAAATAGTAAATTACACACAGTACTGCTGTAAATAAGTGTTTAAACAGTAAATTAAACACAGTACTGCTGTAAATAAGTGTTTAAACAGCAAATGATCGTTAGCTAGTTAGCTAGATAGCACTAACTTTAGCTCAGTGTTACCTCAGACATGTATTTTTCATTTATTTCTCAGTGTATAAAATGTGCAGATATCTACATATGTGCTGTTTCTTTAACTAATTTGCTATGTTTAGTAAATACACTTTAAAATCACAACTTACCTGAAGAAATGCTGCTGTTTTAACAATAATTTGGATGAATTTTCCCATTTTTCTCCTCAGTTTCTCCAGATTCTCCTCATTCCCGCCTAAACTTGTACTGCAGTTAAATTATTAATGCTCTGTGACTGGAACTACTGTTTGTTTGTAATTAGAAACAAGTACTAAATTTTAAAAAATATATACTCTAACAACTAATGTTATATACATTTATGAGCAGAAAAGTTGTCCCACATCACAAAACAAGCTGTATAGCATTATATCTGTGTTCTATATTTTTGGGCGGAGGGAAACTGTCCATAAATACTGCGTGACTTGTGCTTTAAGCTTCTATGGCTAAAAAGACCATATATTTTTTATGTATTGTTTTTTATCTTAATTTAAATTAATATATATATATATATGGCAAATTAAGAGAGCACTTCAGTTTCTGAATCAGTTTCTCTGATTTTGCTATTTATAGGTTTATGTTTGAGTAAAATGAACATTGTTGTTTTATTCTATAAACTACAGACAACATTTCTCCCAAATTCCAAATAAAAATATTGTTATCTGCAGCATTTATGTGCAGAAAATAAGAAATGACTGAAATAACAATAACAAATAGCAGAGCTTTCAGACCTCAAATAATGCAAAGAAATCAATATTATTTTCATAAAGTTTTAAGAGTTCAGAAATCAATATTTAGTGGAATAATCCTAGTTTATAATCACAGATTTTTTTTAATGCATCTTGGCATCATGTTCTCCTCCACCAATCTTACACACTGCTTTTGGATAACTTTATGCTTTACACTCCTGGTGCAAAAATTCAAGCAGTTCAGCCTGGTTTGATGGCTTGTGATCACTTAAAACTTATCATAAGTGGTATCCTTATTTATTTATTTATTTATATGTGCATGTATGTATACTTCTGTCATATTTCGTCCTCCATATGTAATCAGACTGGAGAGTGTGCAGGCAGGAGATGATACAATTTTGGGTCCGCGCATGCGCAGAGCCGCGGAGCAGCTGATATCGGTGGGTAGCAGAACTCGGCGGAACACCAGGAGCGCGTTAACCCGCATCACAGCGGCGGCGGCAGGTTTATCCGGCTGCGTCAGATTCCGCAGGACCGCTGCCCGGAGTCCCGCGGCCGAGGAGAGCTGATCCGGATCGGTGTGGCGGGTCGGAGCGCTGTGATGTATGAATTCGCTTTATTTGTTTGTTTTTAAATAATCCGAATTAAGATTAAAGCGCGGTGATTTAGAGAGAGGGGAGAAGCGGGGCTGGATCCGGAGACTGCGCAGTCCGGGGATAGATATGGCGAATTTACACTCAGAGAGTGATTTCTGGGAGGAGGGGAGTGAAAAAGAGTGATTAGGAGTGCAGGTGGGGGGTGATGTAAAGGGAGTGATAAAGAGTGTTTAGGAGCGCAGGTGGGGGGTGATGTGAGGGAATAGAGAGTGTTTAGGAGTGCAGGTTGGGGGTGATATGGGGAGTGATAAAGAGTATTTAGGAGTGCAGGTTGGGGGTGATGTGGGATAAAGGGTGTTTTTAAAAGTGCAGATTTGGGTGATGTGGGCAGTGATAAAGATTGTTTAGTAGGGGTGATAAGAGTGTTTAGGAGTGGGGGTTGAGGGTGATGTGAGGAGTGATAAAGAGTGTTTAGGAGTGCGGGTTGAGGGTGATGTGAGGACTGATAAAGAGTGTTTAGGAGTGCAGGTTGGGGGTGATGTGGGGAGTGATAAAGAGTGTTTAGGACTGCTGTTGGTGGGCGATAGAGTGATTAGAAGTTCAGATTGTGGTGATGTAGGGAGTGATAAAGGGTGTTTAGGAGTGCAGATTTGGGGGTGATGTAGGGAGTGATGCAGAATGTTTAGAAATGCAGGTTGGGGGTGATGTGGGGGAATAGAGAGTGTTTTGGAGTCCTGTTGGCAGGTGATAAAGATTGTTCAGGAGTGCATAAATGAGGGTGATAAAAATTGATTAGTAGTGCAAGTTGAGGGTGCTGTGAGGAGTGATAAAGAGTGTTTAGTAGTGCAAGTTAGGGGTGATGTGGGGGAATAAAGAGTGATTAGGAGTGAAGGTTGGGGGTGATGTGAGGGGAGTGATAAACAGTGTTTAGGCGTGCAGGTTGGGGGTGATGTAAAGGGAGTGATAAAGAGTGTTTAGTAGCGGTGATAAGAGTGTTTAGGAGTGCAGGTGGGGAGTGATGTGAGGAAATAGAGAGTGTTTAGGAGTACAGGTTGGGGGTGATGTGGGGAGTGATAAAGAGTGTTTAGTAGTGCAAGTTAGGGGTGATGTGGGGGAATAAAGAGTGATTAGGAGTGAAGGTTGGGGGTGATGTGAGGGGAGTGATAAACAGTGTTTAGGCGTGCAGGTTGGGGGTGATGTAAAGGGAGTGATAAAGAGTGTTTAGTAGCGGTGATAAGAGTGTTTAGGAGTGCAGGTGGGGAGTGATGTGAGGAAATAGAGAGTGTTTAGGAGTACAGGTTGGGGGTGATGTGGGGAGTGATAAAGAGTGTTTAGTAGGGGTGATAAGAGTGTTTAGGAGTGCAGGTGGGGGGTGATGTGAGGAAATAGAGAGTGTTTAGGAGTGCAGGTGGGGGTGATGTGGGCAGTGATAAAGAATGTTTAGGAGTGCTGTTGGTGGGTGATAGAGTGATTAGAAGTTCAGATTGTGGTGATGTAGGGAGTGATAAAAAGTGTTTATGAGTGCAGATTTGGGGGTGATGTAGGGAGTGATGCAGAATGTTTAGGAATGCAGGTTGGGGGTGATGTGGGGGAATAGAGAGTCATGGAGTCCTATTGGCAGGTGATGAAGATTGTTCAGGAGTGCATAAATGAGGGTGATAAAATTGATTAGTAGTGCAAGTTGAGGGTGCTGTAAGGAGTGATAAAGAGTGTTCAGAAGTGCAGGTTGTGGTGATGTGGGGAGTGATGAAGAGTGTTTAGGAGTGCAGGTTGGGTGTTATATGAGGAGTGATAAAGAGTTTTGAGGGGTGATGTGGGGGGATAAAGAGTGTTTACGAGTGCAGGTTGGGTGTTATATGAGGAGTGATAAAGAGTTTTGAGGGGTGATGTGGGGGGATAAAGAGTGTTTAGGAGTGCAGTTTGGGGGTGATGTGGAAAGTGATTAAAAGAGTGTTTAGCAGTGCAGGTTGGGGTCATGTGAGGGGAGTGATAAAGAGTGTTTAGGAGTGCATGTTGGGTGTGATTTCAGCATTGATAAAGAGTGTTTAGGAGTGCAGATTTGGGATGATGTGGGGGAATAAAGAGTGATTTGGAGTGCAGGTTGGGGCTGATGTGGGGAGTGAGTAAAAGAGTGTTTAGGAGTGCAGGCTGGGGGTGATGTGGGGGAATAGATCGTGTTTAGGAGCGCAGGTTGGGGCTGATGTGGGGAGTGAGTAAAAGAGTGTTTAGGAGTGCAGGCTGGGGGGGATGTGGGTAGTACTTAAGAGTGTTTATGAGTGCATGTTGGGGTGATGTGAGGGGAGTAATAAAGAGTGTTTAGGAGTGCAGGTTGGGGTGATGGGAGGGATGATAAAGAATGTTTAGGAGTGCAGGTTGGGGGTGATGTGGGGAGTGATAAAGAGTGTTTATGAGTGCAGGTTGGGGTGATGTGGGGAGTGATAAAGAGTGTTTATGAGTGCAGGTTGGGGGTGATGTGGGGAGTGATAAAGAGTGTTTATGAGTGCAGATTGGGGTGATGTGGAGAGTGATAAAGAATGTTTAGGAGTGCAGGTTGGGGGTGATGTGGGGAGTGATAAAGAGTGTTTATGAGTGCAGGTTGGGGTGATGTGGGGAGTGATAAAGAGTGTTTAGGAGTGCAGGTTGGGGGTGATGTGGGGAGTGATAAAGAGTGTTTATGAGTGCAGATTGGGGTGATGTGGAGAGTGATAAAGAGTGTTTATGAGTGCAGATTGGGGTGATGTGGGGAGTGATAAATAGTGTTTAGGAGTGCAGGTTGGGGTGATGTGAGGAGTGATAAAGAGTGTTTAGAAGTGCAAGTTTGGGGTGATGTGAGGGGAATAATAAAGAGTGTTTAGGAGTGTAGGTTGGGGATGATGTGGGGAGTGATAAAGAGTGTTTATGAGTGCAGATTGGGGTGATGTGGAGAGTGATAAAGAGTGTTTATGAGTGCAGGTTGGGGTGATGTGAGGAGTGATAAAGAGTGTTTAGAAGTGCAAGTTTGGGGTGATGTGAGGGGAATAATAAAGAGTGTTTAGGAGTGTAGGTTGGGGATGATGTGGGGAGTGATAAAGAGTGTTTATGAGTGCAGATTGGGGTGATGTGGAGAGTGATAAAGAGTGTTTATGAGTGCAGATTGGGGTGATGTGGGGAGTGATAAATAGTGTTTAGGAGTGCAGGTTGGGGTGATGTGGGGAGTGATAAAGAGTGTTTATGAGTGCAGGTTGGGGATGATGTGGGGAGTGATAAAGAGTGTTTATGAGTGCAGGTTGGGGATGATGTGGGGAGTGATAAAGAGTGTTTATGAGTGCAGATTGGGGGTGATGTGGCGGGTGATAAAGAGTGTTTAGGAGTGCAGATTGGGGGGAAGTGGGTAGTACTTAAGAGTGTTTATGAGTGCAGATTGGGGGTGATGTGGGGAGTGATAAAGAGTGTTTATGAGTGCAGATTGGGGGTGATGTGGAGAGTGATAAAGAGTGTTTATGAGTGCAGATTGGGGGTGATGTGGGGAGTGATAAAGAGTGTTTATGAGTGCAGATTGGGGGTGATGTGGGGAGTGATAAAGAGTGTTTATGAGTGCAGATTGGGGGTGATGTGGGGAGTGATAAAGAGTGTTTATGAGTGCAGATTGGGGGTGATGTGGTGGGTGATAAAGAGTGTTTAGGAGTGCAGATTGGGGGGAAGTGGGTAGTACTTAAGAGTGTTTATGAGTGCATGTTGGGGTGATGTAAGGAGTGATAAAGAGTGAGTGCAGATTGGGGGTGATGTGAGGAGAGATTAAAAGAGTGTTTATGAGTGCAGGTTGGGGTGATGTGGGGGGAGTGATGAAGAGTGATTAGGAGTGCAGGTCTGGGGTGATGTGGGGGAGTGATGAAGAGTGATTAGGAGTGCAGGTTGGAGGGGTGATGTGGGGGAGTGATGAAGAGTGATTAGGAGTGCAGATTGGGGGTGATGTGAGGGGTGGTAAGGTTAGATTAGAACAGACGTTTATATAAATAAAATATATAAACTACAGTGGCTTGCAAAAGTAATCATACCCCTTAAACTTTTTCACAATTTGTAACATTAAAACACAAACTTAAATGTATTCTATTAAGATTTTAAGTGATTAAGTAGCACTTCACATAATTGTGAAGTTAAATTAAAATGATGCATTGTTTTTTTATAAAATAAAAGTGTTTATAAAATCCGAAAAGTGTGATGTGCAAAAGTATTCAGCCCCTTTTACTCTGAACTCCCTAAATAAAATGAGTTATTGGAGTTAATCCAGCTGTGTGTAATTTAGTATCAGTATAAATACAGCTGTTCTGTGAAGGCCTCAGTGGTTTGTTAGTGAACACTAGTGAGCAAACAGCATCATGAAGACCAATAAAGGAACTCAGCAGACAGATCAGAGATAAAGTTAATGTGGAGAAGAAGTTTAAAGCAGGGTTAGGTTATAAAAACACATCCCAAGCTTTGATCATCTTAAGTAGCTCTGTTCCATCCATCAATCCATCATCCACAAATGAAGGAAAATGTTTTCTACACCTGTTTTTAAAAACCTACCAAGACATGACCATCAAGCAAAGAGAGCACTGGATTAGAGATGCAGCCAAGAGACCCATGATCACTCTGGAGGAGCTGCAGAGATCCACAGATCAGGTGGATCAGGAGAATCTGTCTACAGGACAACTATAAGTCCTGCTATAACTCCACAAATCTGACCTTTATAAAATAGTAGCAAGATAAAAGCCACTGTTAAAAGAAAGACCTAAAAAGTGCTGTTTGTACATCAAACATGTGGAAGAAGATTCTGTGGTCAGATAAGACGAAAGTTGAACACTGTGAAACATGGTGGTGGCAGCATCATGCTGTGGGGATGCTTTTCTTTCTTCAGCAGGGACAGATTTAGGAAGCTGGTCAGAGTTGATGGATGGAAGATGGATGGAGATAAATAAATACAGGACAATCCTGGAAGAAGAAAAGCTGGAGTTGGAGGCTGTAAAAAGAGACTTGGGGCCTTCCAGCAAGACGATGACCGTAAACATACAGCACTACAGAGCTGCAGTGGAAAGATTTAATGGTTTAGATCAGAGAATATTTGTGTTACAATGATTGATCCAGTCCTAAATCCTATTGATCTTGTGTGGAGAGACATGAAAACTGCTGTTCACTGACGCTCTCCATCCAACCTGACTAAGCTTGAGCTGTTTTATAAAGAAAAATGGAGCAAAAATCTCTACAGTCTCTAGATCAGGGGTCCGGACCGTCGCCATTTTTAACTTGCGTTATGATTCAGTATTATATCCTGTATACTGAAGAAGTCTATAGTGGTTCTGTCAGTGTTTTATGTCATCAACAACTGAAAGACAAAACAAACTACACATACTATTCAGTATATTTCAACAATATGTATTGTTTTAAACAGGCCTGTCACAATAATTACATTATCAATCTATCATAAAATAATGGAAACACCCTCAATAATTCAACATATCGAGTCTATAAATGTGAATCTGTAGGTTCACTTTGTTTCAAAATGCTATATTTATTCTATTTAATTTTATTTATATTAGATTTAGGCCTGCCTGTCATAATAATAACTACATTAATGATAAATCGTACAATATATGGAGAAATGTTTGCTGAACTCGGCCAAAATATCAGCTTTTTTTAGAAACAGTAGTTTTATTTTATTTAATATTATTACTGGATCAGACTTTATTATGTTGTGGGTAAAACTGAAGGGGGAGTTGCCAATGCTTTTTGTCCCCTGGGGGCTGCCGTAGTTTTGAGGTAGGGTGAATACTCTTGCACATCACACTTTTTTTCAGATTTTTATTTGATTAAATTTTTTAAATCTTTGTAGTATTTTCGTTCCACTTCACAATTATCTGCTGTTTTGTGTTGGTTTACCAATTAAAATCTCAATAAAATACATTAGGGGTGGGAATCGATTACTATCTCACGATTCGATTCGATTCCGATTTTGGGGGCCACGATTCGATTCAAAATCGATTTTTGATTCAAAACGATTTGAATTATAACAATTTCTGCTTCTGGCTTATGAATCTTATTGAAAAAAAACCCTCCATAATATACACTGGTCCTGGAGCAAGTAATGTGTTACAAAAACAATAAAATGTGCAGGAATGTGGGTCCTCAGTGACAGAGGAATCACTGGGATATCACAATGACGTTAATGAACAATAAATACATAAATAAACTAGAAAAGGCAAAGTTCGTGAACGAACTTTAAGTTGGCTTGGAAAAGAGCGCTAATAACGTTAAAAAGTTAAAATGGTTGACAGAAACTTAAAAAGCTGTTTCTGTCTGAAGAGTGTGAAGAGTCGTTGCTATGCTGTTAACTTTTGGCTAAAAGCTAAATACCAAAAACGCTGTAATCTAAAAACGTTTGGTTAAACGCTTAAATCTAAAAACATTTGGTTAAACGCTGAAATCTAAAAACCTTTGGTTAATTGCTTACATCTAGAAATGTTTTGTAAGATGCTGAAATCCAAAAACTTTTGGTTAAACACTGAAATCTTAAATCGTTTGTTTAACAGCTGAAATCTAAAAACTTTTGGTTAAACGCTGAAATCTTAAAACGTTTGTTTTCATGTTGAAATCTCGAAACTTTTGGTTAAATGCTGAAATCTAAAAACTTTTGGTTAAATGTTGAAATCTAAAAAATTTTGGTTAAGTGCTGAAATCTAAAACTTTTGGTTACATGCTGAAATCTAAAAACTTTCCAGGTGGTTGCTAAGGTGTTGCTATAGTATCTGGGGTGGTTGCTGAGGTGTTGCTAGGTGGTTGCTAAGGTGTTGCTATGGTATCCAGGGTGGTTGCTAAGGAGTTGCTAGGTGGTTGCTAAGGTGTTGCTATGGTATCCAGGGTGGTTGCTAAGGTGTTGCTATGGTATCCAGGGTGGTTGCTAAGGTGTTGCTAGGCAGTTGCTAAGTGGTTGCTAGGCAGTTGCTAACGTTTTCCAAGTGGTTGCTAGGCAGTTGCTAAGTGGTTGCTAGGCAGTTGCTAACATTTTCCAGGTGGTTGCTAAGTGGTTGCTAGGTAGTTGCTAACATATTCCAGGTGGTTGCTAGGCAGCTGCTAAGTGGTTGCTAGGCAGTTGCTAACGTTTTCCAGGTGGTTGCTAAGTGGTTGCTAGGCAGTTGCTAACGTTTTCCAGGTGGTTGCTAGGCAGTTGCTAAGTGGTTGCTAGGCAGTTGCTAAGTGGTTGCTAGGCAGTTGCTAACGTTTTCCAAGTGGTTGCTAGGCAGTTGCTAAGTGGTTGCTAGGCAGTTGCTAACGTTTTCCAGGTGGTTGCTAAGTGGTTGCTAACTGGTTGCTAGGCAGTTGCTATCATTTCTAAAGTGGTTGCTAAGTGGTTGCTAGGCAGTTGCTAACGTTTTCCTAGTGGTTGCTAAGTGGTTGCTAGGTAGTTGCTAACATATTCCAGGTGGTTGCTAGGCAGCTGCTAAGTGGTTGCTAGGCAGTTGCTAACGTTTTCCAGGTGGTTGCTAAGTGGTTGCTTGGCAGTTGCTAACGTTTTCCAGGTGGTTGCTAGGCAGTTGCTAAGTGGTTGCTAGGCAGTTGCTAACGTTTTCCAAGTGGTTGCTAGGCAGTTGCTAAGTGGTTGCTAGGCAGTTGCTAACGTTTTCCAGGTGGTTGCTAAGTGGTTGCTAGGCAGTTGCTAACGTTTTCCAGGTGGTTGTTAGGCAGTTGCTAAGTGGTTGCTAGGCAGTTGCTAACGTTTTCCAGGTGGTTGCTCAGTGGTTGCTAGGCAGTTGCTAACGTTTTCCAGGTGGTTGCTAAGTGGTTGCTAGGCAGTTGCTAACCTATTCCAGGTGGTTGCTAGGCAGTTGCTAAGTGGTTGCTAGGCAGTTGCTAACGTTTTCCAAGTGGTTGCTAGGCAGTTGCTAAGTGGTTGCTAGGCAGTTGCTAACGTTTTCCAGGTGGTTGCTAAGTGGTTGCTAGGCAGTTGCTAACGTTTTCCAGGTGGTTGCTAGGCAGTTGCTAAGTGGTTGCTAGGCAGTTGCTAACGTTTTCCAAGTGGTTGCAAGGCAGTTGCTAAGTGGTTGCTAGGCAGTTGCTAACGTTTTCCAGGTGGTTGCTAAGTGGTTGCTAGGCAGTTGCTAACATTTTCCAGGTGGTTGCTAGGCAGTTGCTAAGTTGTTGCTAGGCAGTTGCTAACGTTTTCCAGGTGGTTGCTAAGTGGTTGCTAGGCAGTTGCTAACGTATTCCAGGTGGTTGCTAGGCAGTTGCTAAGTGGTTGCTAGGCAGTTGCTAACGTTTTCCAGGTGGTTGCTCAGTGGTTGCTAGGCAGTTGCTAACGTTTTCCAGGTGGTTGCTAAGTGGTTGCTAGGCAGTTGCTAACGTATTCCAGGTGGTTGCTAGGCAGTTGCTAACGTTTTCCAAGTGGTTGCTAGGCAGTTGCTAAGTGGTTGCTAGGCAGTTGCTAACGTTTTCCAGGTGGTTGCTAAGGTGTTGCTAAGTGGTTGCTAGGCAGTTGCTAACGTTTTCCAGGTGGTTGCTAAGGTGGTTGCTAAGCAGTTATTAGGTGGTTGCTAAGCCCTGGCTGGGGTGCCGGGGTGTCCAAACTTTTGACTGATAGCTGCTCCATACAGCAGCTCCTCCATACACTCACAGTACTGGAGGAGCAGGGGAGAGAAGGGGTTCCGTGCGCAGAGCTGCTCGTGTGTGAGATGGAACTCTGGGCCCCCCATTCATTTCTATGGGAAAACTTCGTACGACATTTGTACGAAAACCGTACGACGTATCGTCGAAACGTTAAAATTTTCGGAAAGAACGCGGTAAGTTCTATAGACCGTCCGATTTTTGTCTTTGTATGTCAAAAATTGTTACCTACACAAACGTTCAAAGTTGTCCCCCATTCATTTCCTATGGGAAAAAAAAGCGTACGTTTACGAAGTTTTTACGAAAACCGTACGATGTATCGCTTAAAAAAGCACAAGCAACCTAATCGGGTATAGGTCCTACGATACTGCAAAATTTCGTGATTCTACGTCAAAAGCCCTAGGAGGAGATGCGTATAGAAATTTGAGCGCGGAATAATAATAATAACTAGAAAAGGTAAAGTTCGTGAACGAACTTTAAGTTGGCTTGGAAAAGAACGCTAATAACGTTAAAAAGTTAAAATGGTTGCTAAGCTTTTTCCGTCTGAAGAGTGTGAAGAGTCATTGACATGCTGTTAACTTTTGGCTAAACGCTAAATGCTAAAAATGCTGAAATCTAAAAACATTCGGTTAAACGCTGAAATCTAAAAACGTTTGATTAAACGCTGAAATCTAAAAACGTTTGGTTAAACGCTGAAATCTAAAAACATTTGGTTAAACGCTGAAATCTAAAAACGTTTGATTAAACGCTGAAATCTAAAAACGTTTGGTTACACGCTGAAATCTAAAAACGCTTGTTTAAATGCTGAAATCGTAAAACTTTTGGTTAAACTTTTGATTGCTAATGTGTTGCTAGGCAGTTGCTATCATTTCTGAAAAGGTTGCTAAGCTGTTGCTAGGCAGTTGCTAATGTTTTCCAGGTGGTTGCTAAGCTATTGCTAACTGGTTGCTAGGCAATTGCTAACATATACCAGGTAGTTGCTAAGGTGTTGCTAGGTGGTTGCTAGGGTGTTGCTAGGTTGTTGCTAAGGTGTTGCTATGGTATCTGGGGTGGTTGCTAAGATGTTGCTACGTGGTTGCTAGGGTGTTGCTATGGTATCCGGGGTGGTTGCTAAGGTGTCGCTAGGTGGTTGCTAGGGTGTTGCTAGGTGGATGCTAAGGTGTTGCTATGGTATCTGGGGTGGTTGCTAGGGTGTTGCTAGGTGGATGCTAAGGTGTTGCTATGGTATCTGGGGTGGTTGCTAAGGTGTTTCTAAGTGGTTGCTAAGTGGTTGCTAGGCAGTTGCTAACGTATTCCAGGTGGTTGCTAGGCAGTTGCTAAGTGGTTGCCAGGCAGTTGCTAACGTTTTCCAAGTGGTTGCTAGGCAGTTGCTAAGTGGTTGCTAGGCAGTTGCTAACGTTTTCCAGGTGGTTGCTAAGTGGTTGCTAGGCAGTTTCTAACGTATTCCAGGTGGTTGCTAGGCAGTTGCTAAGTGGTTGCTAGGCAGTTGCTAACGTTTTCCAAGTGGTTGCTAGGCAGTTGCTAAGTGGTTGCTAGGCAGTTGCTAACGTTTTCCAGGTGGTTGCTAAGTGGTTGCTAGGCAGTTGCTAACGATTTCCAGGTGGTTGCTAGGCAGTTGCTAAGTGGTTGCTAGGCAGTTGCTAACGTTTTCCAAGTGGTTGCTAGGCAGTTGCTAAGTGGGTGCTAGGCAGTTGCTAACGTTTTCCAAGTGGTTGCTAGGCAGTTGCTAAGTGGTTGCTAGGCAGTTGCTAACGTTTTCCAGGTGGTTGCTAAGTGGTTGCTAGGCAGTTGCTAACATTTTCCAGGTGGTTGCTAGGCAGTTGCTAAGTTGTTGCTAGGCAGTTGCTAACGTTTTCCAGGTGGTTGCTAAGTGGTTGCTAGGCAGTTGCTAACGTATTCCAGGTGGTTGCTAGGCAGTTGCTAAGTGGTTGCTAGGCAGTTGCTAACGTTTTCCAGGTGGTTGCTCAGTGGTTGCTAGGCAGTTGCTAACGTTTTCCAGGTGGTTGCTAAGTGGTTGCTAGGCAGTTGCTAACGTATTCCAGGTGGTTGCTAGGCAGTTGCTAACGTTTTCCAAGTGGTTGCTAGGCAGTTGCTAAGTGGTTGCTAGGCAGTTGCTAACGTTTTCCAGGTGGTTGCTAAGGTGTTGCTAAGTGGTTGCTAGGCAGTTGCTAACGTTTTCCAGGTGGTTGCTAAGGTGGTTGCTAAGCAGTTATTAGGTGGTTGCTAAGCCCTGGCTGGGGTGCCGGGGTGTCCAAACTTTTGACTGATAGCTGCTCCATACAGCAGCTCCTCCATACACTCGCAGTACTGGAGGAGCAGGGGAGAGAAGGGGTTCCGTGCGCAGAGCTGCTCGTGTGTGAGATGGAACTCTGGGCCCCCCATTCATTTCTATGGGAAAACTTCGTACGACATTTGTACGAAAACCGTACGACGTATCGTCGAAACGTTAAAATTTTCGGAAAGAACGCGGTAAGTTCTATAGACCGTCCGATTTTTGTCTTTGTATGTCAAAAATTGTTACCTACACAAACGTTCAAAGTTGTCCCCCATTCATTTCCTATGGGAAAAAAAAGCGTACGTTTACGAAGTTTTTACGAAAACCGTACGATGTATCGCTTAAAAAAGCACAAGCAACCTAATCGGGTATAGGTCCTACGATACTGCAAAATTTCGTGATTCTACGTCAAAAGCCCTAGGAGGAGATGCGTATAGAAATTTGAGCGCGGAATAATAATAATAATAATAATAATAACTAGAAAAGGTAAAGTTCGTGAACGAACTTTAAGTTGGCTTGGAAAAGAACGCTAATAACGTTAAAAAGTTAAAATGGTTGCTAAACGCTAAATGCCAAAAACACGGAAATCTAAAAACGTTTGGTTAAACGTTGAAATCTAAAAATGTTTGGTTAAACGCTGAAAACTAAAAATGTTTGGTTAAACCCTGAAATCTAAAAACATTTGGATAAATGCTAAAATCTTGAAAGTGGTTGCTAGGCAGTTGCTAACGTCTTACAGGTGGTTGCTAAGCTGTTGCTAAGCGGTTGTTAGTTATTTGCTAATGTATTACACATGGTTGCTAAGTGGTTGCAAGGCGGTTGCTAAACAGTTGCTTACGTTTTCCTAGTGGTTGCTAAGGTGTTGCTAAGTGGTTGCTAGGCAGTTGCTATCGTTTCTAATGTGGTTGCTAAGCTGTTGCTAGGCTGTTTCTAACGTTTTCCTGGTGGTTGCTAAGGTGTTGCTAACTGGTTGCTAGGCAGTTGCTATAATTTCTAAAGTGGTTGCTAAGTGGTTGCTAGGCCGTTGCTAACGTTTTCCAGGTGGTTGCTAAGGTGTTGCTAAGTGGTTGCTAGGCAGTTGCTAACGTTTTCCAGGTGGTTGCTAAGGTGTTGCTAACTGGTTGCTAGGCAGTTGCTATAATTTCTAAAGTGGTTGCTAAGTGGTTGCTAGGCAGTTGCTAACGTTTTCCTAGTGGTTGCTAAGGTGTTGCTAAGTGGTTGCTAGGCAGTTGCTATCGTTTCTAAAGTGGTTGCTAAGCTGTTGCTAGGCTGTTTCTAACGTTTTCCTGGTGGTTGCTAAGGTGTTGCTAACTGGTTGCTAGGCAGTTGCTATAATTTCTAAAGTGGTTGCTAAGTGGTTGCTAGGCAGTTGCTAACGTTTTCCAGGTGGTTGCTAAGGTGTTGCTAAGTGGTTGCTAGGCAGTTGCTAACGTTTTCCAGGTGGTTGCTAAGGTGTTGCTAACTGGTTGCTAGGCAGTTGCTATAATTTCTAAAGTGGTTGCTAAGTGGTTGCTAGGCAGTTGCTTACGTTTTCCTAGTGGTTGCTAAGGTGTTGCTAAGTGGTTGCTAGGCAGTTGCTATCGTTTCTAAAGTGGTTGCTAAGCTGTTGCTAGGCTGTTTCTAACGTTTTCCTGGTGGTTGCTAAGGTGTTGCTAACTGGTTGCTAGGCAGTTGCTATCATTTCTAAAGTGGTTGCTAAGTGGTTGCTAGGCAGTTGCTAACGTTTTCCAGGTGGTTGCTAAGGTGTTGCTAAGTGGTTGCTAGGCAGTTGCTAACGGTTTCCAGGTGGTTGCTAAGGTGTTGCTAACTGGTTGCTAGGCAGTTGCTATAATTTCTAAAGTGGTTGCTAAGTGGTTGCTAGGCAGTTGCTAACGTTTTCCTAGTGGTTGCTAAGGTGTTGCTAAGTGGTTGCTAGGCAGTTGCTATCGTTTCTAAAGTGGTTGCTAAGCTGTTGCTAGGCTGTTTCTAACGTTTTCCAGGTGGTTGCTAAGGTGTTGCTAACTGGTTGCTAGACAGTTGCTATAATTTCTAAAGTGGTTGCTAAGTGGTTGCTAGGCAGTTGCTAACGTTTTCCAGGTGGTTGCTAAGGTGTTGCTAAGTGGTTGCTAGGCTGTTTCTAACGTTTTCCAGGTGGTTGCTAAGGTGTTGCTAACTGGTTGCTAGGCAGTTGCTATAATTTCTAAAGTGGTTGCTAAGTGGTTGCTAGGCAGTTGCTAACGTTTTCCAGGTGGTTGCTAAGCAGTTAATAGGTGGTTGCTAAACCCTGGCTGGGGTGCCGGGGTGTCCAAACTTTTGACTGATAGGTGCTCCATACAGCAACTCCTCCATACACTCACAGTACTGGAGGAGCAGGGGAGAGAAGGGGTTCCGTGCGCAGAGCTGCTCGTGTGTGAGATAGAACTCTGGGCCCCCCATTCATTTCTATGGGAAAACTTCGTACGACAATTGTACGAAAACCGTACGACGTATCGTCAAAACGTTTACATTTTCGGAAAGAACGCGGTAAGGTCTATAGACCGTCTGATTTTTGTATTTGTATGTCAAAAATTGTGGCGGTTACGGACGTTTAAAATTTCGCCCCATTCATTCCTATGGGAAAAAAATGCGTACGTTTACGAAGTTTTTACGAAAACCGTACGATGTATCGCTTCAAAAAGCACAAGCAACCTAATCGGGTATAGGTTCTACGATACTGCAAAATTTCGTGATTCTACGTCAAAAGCTGTAGGAGGAGTAGTGTTTTAAATTTTGTTGCGAGAATAATAATAATAATAATAATAACTAGAAAAGGCAAAGTTCGTGAACGAACTTTAAGTTGGCTTGGAAAAGAACGCTAATAACATTAAAAAGTTAAAATGGTTGCTAAGCTGTTTCTGTCTGAAGAGTGTGAAGAGTCGTGGATATGCTGTTAACTTTTGGCTAAACGCTAAATGCCAAAAACGCCGAAATCTAAAAATGTTTGGTTAAACGCTGAAATCTAAAAACGTTTGGTTAAACGCTGAAATCTAAAAACGCTTGGTTAAACGCTGAAATCTAAAAACGTTTGGTTAAACGCTGAAATCTAAAAACGTTTAGTTAAACGCTGAAATCTAAAAACGTTTGTTTAAATGCTGAAATCGTAAAACTTCTGGTTAATCTTTTGATTGCCAATTTGATGCTAGGCAGTTGCTATCATTTCTGAAGTGGTTGCTAAGCTGTTGCTAGGCAGTTGCTAATGTTTTCCAGGTGGTTGCTAAGCTGTTGCTAACTGGTTGCTAGGCAGTTGCTAACATATTACAGGTGGTTCCTAAGGTGTTGCTAGGTGGTTGCTAGGTTGTTGCTAGGGTGTTGCTATGGTATGCGGGGTGGTTGCTAAGATGTTGCTAGGTGGTTGCTAGGTGGTTGATAACTTGTTGCTAGGTGGTTGCTAAGGTGTTGCTATGGTATCCGGGGTGGTTGCTAAGGTGTTGCTAGGTGGTTGCTAGGCAGTTGCTATCATTTCTAAAGTGGTTGCTAAGTGGTTGCTAGGCAGTTGCTAACGTTTTCCTAGTGGTTGTTAAGGTGTTGCTAAGTGGTTGCTAGGCAGTTGCTAACGTTTTCCAGGTGGTTGATAAGTGGTTGCTAGGCAGTTGCTAACGTTTTCCAGGTGGTTGCTAGGCAGTTGCTAAGTGGTTGCTAGGCAGTTGCTAACGTTTTCCAAGTGGTTGCTAGGCAGTTGCTAAGTGGTTGCTAGGCAGTTGCTAACGTTTTCCAGGTAGTTGCTAAGTGGTTGCTAGGCAGTTGCTAACGTTTTCCAGGTGGTTGCTAGGCAGTTGCTAAGTTGTTGCTAGGCAGTTGCTAACGTTTTCCAGGTGGTTGCTAAGTGGTTGCTAGGCAGTTGCTAACGTATTCCAGGTGGTTGCTAGGCAGTTGCTAAGTGGTTGCTAGGCAGTTGCTAACGTTTTCCAGGTGGTTGCTCAGTGGTTGCTAGGCAGTTGCTAACGTTTTCCAGGTGGTTGCTAAGTGGTTGCTAGGCAGTTGCTAACGTATTCCAGGTGGTTGCTAGGCAGTTGCTAAGTGGTTGCTAGGCAGTTGCTAACGTTTTCCAAGTGGTTGCTAGGCAGTTGCTAAGTGGTTGCTAGGCAGTTGCTAACGTTTTCCAGGTGGTTGCTAAGTGGTTGCTAGGCAGTTGCTAACGTTTTCCAGGTGGTTGCTAAGTGGTTGCTAGGCAGTTGCTAACATTTTCCAGGTGGTTGCTAGGCAGTTGCTAAGTTGTTGCTAGGCAGTTGCTAACATTTTCCAGGTGGTTGCTAAGTGGTTGCTAGGCAGTTGCTAACGTATTCCAGGTGGTTGCTAGGCAGTTGCTAAGTGGTTGCTAGGCAGTTGCTCACGTTCTCCAGGTGGTTGCCCAGTGGTTGCTAGGCAGTTGCTAACGTTTTCCAGGTGGTTGCTAAGTGGTTGCTAGGCAGTTGCTAATGTATTCCAGGTGGTTGCTAGGCAGTTGCTAAGTGGTTGCTAGGCAGTTGCTAACGTTTTCCAAGTGGTTGCTAGGCAGTTACTAAGTGGTTGCTAGGCAGTTGCTAACGTTTTCCAGGTGGTTGCTAAGTGGTTGCTAGGCAGTTGCTAACGTTTTCCAGGTGGTTGCTAGGCAGTTGCTAAGTGGTTGCTAGGCAGTTGCTAACGTTTTCCAAGTGGTTGCTAGGCAGTTGCTAACGTTTTCCAGGTGGTTGCCCAGTGGTTGCTAGGCAGTTGCTAACGTTTTCCAGGTGGTTGCTAAGTGGTTGCTAGGCAGTTGCTAATGTATTCCAGGTGGTTGCTAGGCAGTTGCTAAGTGGTTGCTAGGCAGTTGCTAACGTTTTCCAAGTGGTTGCTAGGCAGTTGCTAAGTGGTTGCTAGGCAGTTGCTAACGTTTTCCAGGTGGTTGCTAAGTGGTTGCTAGGCAGTTGCTAACATTTTCCAGGTGGTTGCTAGGCAGTTGCTAAGTTGTTGCTAGGCTGTTGCTAACGTTTTCCAGGTGGTTGCTAAGGTGTAGCAAACTGGTTGCTAGGCAGTTGCTAACGTATTCCAGGTGGTTGCTAAGGTGTTGCTAAGGTGTTGCTAGGCAGTTGCTAACGTTTTCCAGGTGGTTGCTAAGGTGGTTGCTAAGCAGTTAATAGGTGGTTGCAAAGCCCTGGCTGGGGTGCCGGGGTGTCCAAACTTTTGACTGATAGCTGCTCCATACAGCAGCTCCTCCATACACTCACAGTACTGGAGGAGCAGGGGAGAGAAGGGGTTCCGTGCGCAGAGCTGCTCGTGTGTGAGATGGAACTCTGGGCCCCCCATTCATTTCTATGGGGCAACTTCGTACGACATTTGTACGAAATCCGTACGACGTATCGTTTCGTAAAGCATATTTTCGGAAAGAACTCACTAAGTTCTATAGACCATCCGAATTTCGTCTTCATATCTCAAAAATTGTGACGTTCACAGCCGTTCAAAAATCTTCTAGTTCATTGTCTATGGAAAAAATGACGTACGTTTACGAAGTTTTTACGAAAACCGTACGATATATCGCTCCAAAAAGCACAAGCAACGTAATTCACTATAGGTCCCACGATCCCTGAAAATTTCGTGATTCTACGTTGAAAGCCCTAGGAGGAGATGCGTTTAACAAAAGTGGGGAAGAATAATAATAATAATAAGAAGATTACGAAGAACAATAAGTTGGCTTTTCCAAGCCAACTTAATAAGAAGATTACGAAGAACAGTAAGTTGGCTTTTCCAAGCCAACTTAACTAGAAAAGGTAAAGTTCGTGAACGAACTTTAAGTTGGCTTGGAAAAGAACGCTAATAACGTTAAAAAGTTAAAATGGTTGCTAAACGCTAAATGCCAAAAACACGGAAATCTAAAAATGTTTGGTTAAACGTTGAAATCTAAAAATGTTTGGTTAAACGCTGAAAACTAAAAATGTTTGGTTAAACCCTGAAATCTAAAAACATTTGGATAAATGCTAAAATCTTGAAAGTGGTTGCTAGGCAGTTGCTAACGTCTTACAGGTGGTTGCTAAGCTGTTGCTAAGCGGTTGCTAGTTATTTGCTAATGTATTACACATGGTTGCTAAGTGGTTGCAAGGCGGTTGCTAAACAGTTGCTTACGTTTTCCAGGTTGTGGCTAAAATGTAGCTAACTGGTTGCTAGGCAGTTGCTAAGTGGTTGCTAGGCAGTTGATAACGTTTTCCAGGTGGTTGCTAAGTGGTTCCTAGGCAGTTGCTAATGTTTTCCAAGTGGTTGCTAAGTGGTTGCTAGGCAGTTGCTAACATATTCCAGGTGGTTGCTAGGCAGTTGCTAAGTGGTTGCTAGGCAGTTGCTAACGTTTTCCAAGTGGTTGCTAGGCAGTTGCTAAGTGGTTGCTAGGCAGTTGCTAACGTTTTCCAGGTGGTTGCTAAGTGGTTGCTAGGCAGTTGCTAACATATTCCAGGTGGTTGCTAGGCAGTTGCTAAGTGGTTGCTAGGCAGTTGCTAACGTTTTCCAGGTGGTTGCTAAGTGGTTGCTAGGCAGTTGCTAACGTATTCCAGGTGGTTGCTAGGCAGTTGCTAAGTGGTTGCTAGGCAGTTGCTAACGTTTTCCAGGTGGTTGCTAAGTGGTTGGTAGGCAGTTGCTAACGTTTTCCAGGTGGTTGCTAAGTGGTTGCTAGGCAGTTGCTAACGTTTTCCAGGTGGTTGCTAGGCAGTTGCTAAGTGGTTGCTAGGCAGTTGCTAACGTTTTCCAAGTGGTTGCTAGGCAGTTGCTAAGTGGTTGCTAGGCAGTTGCTAACATTTTCCAGGTGGTTGCTAAGTGGTTGCTAGGTAGTTGCTAACATATTCCAGGTGGTTGCTAGGCAGCTGCTAAGTGGTTGCTAGGCAGTTGCTAACGTTTTCCAGGTGGTTGCTCAGTGGTTGCTAGGCAGTTGCTAACGTTTTCCAGGTGGTTGCTAAGTGGTTGCTAGGCAGTTGCTAACGTATTCCAGGTGGTTGCTAGGCAGTTGCTAAGTGGTTGCTAGGCAGTTGCTAACGTTTTCCAAGTGGTTGCTAGGCAGTTGCTAAGTGGTTGCTAGGCAGTTGCTAACGTTTTCCAGGTGGTTGCTAGGCAGTTGCTAAGTGGTTGCTAGGCAGTTGCTAACGTTTTCCAAGTGGTTGCTAGGCAGCTGCTAAGTGGTTGCTAGGCAGTTGCTAACGTTTTCCAGGTGGTTGCTAAGTGGTTGTTAGGCAGTTGCTAACGTTTTCCAGGTGGTTGCTAGGCAGTTGATAAGTGGTTGCTAGGCAGTTGCTAACGTTTTCCAAGTGGTTGCTAGGCAGTTGCTAAGTGGTTGCTAGGCAGTTGCTAACGTTTTCCAGGTGGTTGCTAAGTGGTTGCTAGGCAGTTGCTAACGTTTTCCAGGTGGTTGCTAGGCAGTTGCTAAGTTGTTGCTAGGCAGTTGCTAACGTTTTCCAGGTGGTTGCTAAGTGGTTGCTAGGCAGTTGCTAACGTATTCCAGGTGGTTGCTAGGCAGTTGCTAAGTGGTTGCTAGGCAGTTGCTAACGTTTTCCAGGTGGTTGCTCAGTGGTTGCTAGGCAGTTGCTAACGTTTTCCAGGTGGTTGCTAAGTGGTTGCTAGGCAGTGGCTAACGTATTCCAGGTGGTTGCTAGGCAGTTGCTAAGTGGTTGCTAGGCAGTTGCTAACGTTTTCCAAGTGGTTGCTAGGCAGTTGCTAAGTGGTTGCTAGGCAGTTGCTAACGTTTTCCAGGTGGTTGCTAGGCAGTTGCTAAGTGGTTGCTAGGCAGTTGCTAACGTTTTCCAAGTGGTTGCTAGGCAGTTGCTAAGTGGTTGCTAGGCAGTTGCTAACGTTTTCCAGGTGGTTGCTAAGTGGTTGCTAGGCAGTTGCTAACATTTTCCAGGTGGTTGCTAGGCAGTTGCTAAGTTGTTGCTAGGCAGTTGCTAACTTTTTCCAGGTGGTTGCTAAGTGGTTGCTAGGCAGTTGCTAACGTTTTCCAGGTGGTTGCTAAGGTGTTGTTAAGTGGTTGCTAGGCAGTTGCTAACGTTTTCCAGGTGGTTGCTAAGGTGGTTCCTAAGCCCTGGCTGGGGTGCCGGGGTGTCCAAACTTTTGACTGATAGCTGCTCCATACAGCAGCTCCTCCATACACTCACAGTACTGGAGGAGCAGGGGAGAGAAGGGGTTCCGTGCGCAGAGCTGCTCGTGTGTGAGATGGAACTCTGGGCCCCCCATTCATTTCTATGGGAAAACTTCGTACGACATTTGTACGAAAACCGTACGACGTATCGTCGAAACGTTAAAATTTTCGGAAAGAACGCGGTAAGTTCTATAAACCATCCGATTTTTGTCTTTGTATGTCAAAAATTGTTACCTACACAAACGTTCAAAGTTGTCCCCCATTCATTTCCTATGGGAAAAAAAAGCGTACGTTTACGAAGTTTTTACGAAAACCGTACGATGTATCGCTTAAAAAAGCACAAGCAACCTAATCGGGTATAGGTCCTACGATACTGCAAAATTTCGTGATTCTACGTCAAAAGCCCTAGGAGGAGATGCGTATAGAAATTTGAGCGCGGAATAATAATAATAATAATAATAATAATAAGAAGATTACGAAGAACAGTAAGTTGGCTTTTCCAAGCCAACTTAATAATAATAACTAGAAAAGGCAAAGTTCGTGAACGAACTTTAAGTTGGCTTGGAAAAGAGCGCTAATAACGTTGAAAAGTTAAAATGGTTGACAGAAACTTAAAAAGCTGTTTCTGTCTGAAGAGTGTGAAGAGTCGTTGCTATGCTGTTAACTTTTGGCTAAAAGCTAAATACCAAAAACGCTGTAATCTAAAAACGTTTGGTTAAACGCTTAAATCTAAAAACATTTGGTTAAACGCTGAAATCTAAAAACCTTTGGTTAATTGCTTACATCTAGAAATGTTTTGTAAGATGCTGAAATCCAAAAACTTTTGGTTAAACACTGAAATCTTAAAACGTTTGTTTAACAGCTGAAATCTAAAAACTTTTGGTTAAACGCTGAAATCTTAAAACGTTTGTTTTCATGTTGAAATCTCGAAACTTTTGGTTAAATGCTGAAATCTAAAAACTTTTGGTTAAATGTTGAAATCTAAAAAATTTTGGTTAAGTGCTGAAATCTAAAACTTTTGGTTACATGCTGAAATCTAAAAACTTTCCAGGTGGTTGCTAAGGTGTTGCTATAGTATCTGGGGTGGTTGCTGAGGTGTTGCTAGGTGGTTGCTAAGGTGTTGCTATGGTATCCAGGGTGGTTGCTAAGGAGTTGCTAGGTGGTTGCTAAGGTGTTGCTATGGTATCCAGGGTGGTTGCTAAGGTGTTGCTATGGTATCCAGGGTGGTTGCTAAGGTGTTGCTAGGCAGTTGCTAAGTGGTTGCTAGGCAGTTGCTAACGTTTTCCAAGTGGTTGCTAGGCAGTTGCTAAGTGGTTGCTAGGCAGTTGCTAACATTTTCCAGGTGGTTGCTAGGTAGTTGCTAACATATTCCAGGTGGTTGCTAGGCAGCTGCTAAGTGGTTGCTAGGCAGTTGCTAACGTTTTCCAGGTGGTTGCTAAGTGGTTGCTAGGCAGTTGCTAACGTTTTCCAGGTGGTTGCTAGGCAGTTGCTAAGTGGTTGCTAGGCAGTTGCTAAGTGGTTGCTAGGCAGTTGCTAACGTTTTCCAAGTGGTTGCTAGGCAGTTGCTAAGTGGTTGCTAGGCAGTTGCTAACGTTTTCCAGGTGGTTGCTAAGTGGTTGCTAACTGGTTGCTAGGCAGTTGCTATCATTTCTAAAGTGGTTCCTAAGTGGTTGCTAGGCAGTTGCTAACGTTTTCCTAGTGGTTGCTAAGTGGTTGCTAGGTAGTTGCTAACATATTCCAGGTGGTTGCTAGGCAGCTGCTAAGTGGTTGCTAGGCAGTTGCTAACGTTTTCCAGGTGGTTGCTAAGTGGTTGCTTGGCAGTTGCTAACGTTTTCCAGGTGGTTGCTAGGCAGTTGCTAAGTGGTTGCTAGGCAGTTGCTAACGTTTTCCAAGTGGTTGCTAGGCAGTTGCTAAGTGGTTGCTAGGCAGTTGCTAACGTTTTCCAGGTGGTTGCTAAGTGGTTGCTAGGCAGTTGCTAACGTTTTCCAGGTGGTTGTTAGGCAGTTGCTAAGTGGTTGCTAGGCAGTTGCTAACGTTTTCCAGGTGGTTGCTCAGTGGTTGCTAGGCAGTTGCTAACGTTTTCCAGGTGGTTGCTAAGTGGTTGCTAGGCAGTTGCTAACCTATTCCAGGTGGTTGCTAGGCAGTTGCTAAGTGGTTGCTAGGCAGTTGCTAACGTTTTCCAAGTGGTTGCTAGGCAGTTGCTAAGTGGTTGCTAGGCAGTTGCTAACGTTTTCCAGGTGGTTGCTAAGTGGTTGCTAGGCAGTTGCTAACGTTTTCCAGGTGGTTGCTAGGCAGTTGCTAAGTGGTTGCTAGGCAGTTGCTAACGTTTTCCAAGTGGTTGCTAGGCAGTTGCTAAGTGGTTGCTAGGCAGTTGCTAACGTTTTCCAGGTGGTTGCTAAGTGGTTGCTAGGCAGTTGCTAACATTTTCCAGGTGGTTGCTAGGCAGTTGCTAAGTTGTTGCTAGGCAGTTGCTAACGTTTTCCAGGTGGTTGCTAAGTGGTTGCTAGGCAGTTGCTAACGTATTCCAGGTGGTTGCTAGGCAGTTGCTAAGTGGTTGCTAGGCAGTTGCTAACGTTTTCCAGGTGGTTGCTCAGTGGTTGCTAGGCAGTTGCTAACGTTTTCCAGGTGGTTGCTAAGTGGTTGCTAGGCAGTTGCTAACGTATTCCAGGTGGTTGCTAGGCAGTTGCTAACGTTTTCCAAGTGGTTGCTAGGCAGTTGCTAAGTGGTTGCTAGGCAGTTGCTAACGTTTTCCAGGTGGTTGCTAAGGTGTTGCTAAGTGGTTGCTAGGCAGTTGCTAACGTTTTCCAGGTGGTTGCTAAGGTGGTTGCTAAGCAGTTATTAGGTGGTTGCTAAGCCCTGGCTGGGGTGCCGGGGTGTCCAAACTTTTGACTGATAGCTGCTCCATACAGCTGCTCCTCCATACACTCACAGTACTGGAGGAGCAGGGGAGAGAAGGGGTTCCGTGCGCAGAGCTGCTCGTGTGTGAGATGGAACTCTGGGCCCCCCATTCATTTCTATGGGAAAACTTCGTACGACATTTGTACGAAAACCGTACGACGTATCGTCGAAACGTTAAAATTTTCGGAAAGAACGCGGTAAGTTCTATAGACCGTCCGATTTTTGTCTTTGTATGTCAAAAATTGTTACCTACACAAACGTTCAAAGTTGTCCCCCATTCATTTCCTATGGGAAAAAAAAGCGTACGTTTACGAAGTTTTTACGAAAACCGTACGATGTATCGCTTAAAAAAGCACAAGCAACCTAATCGGGTATAGGTCCTACGATACTGCAAAATTTCGTGATTCTACGTCAAAAGCCCTAGGAGGAGATGCGTATAGAAATTTGAGCGCGGAATAATAATAATAATAACTAGAAAAGGCAAAGTTCGTGAACGAACTTTAAGTTGGCTTGGAAAAGAGCGCTAATAACGTTGAAAAGTTAAAATGGTTGACAGAAACTTAAAAAGCTGTTTCTGTCTGAAGAGTGTGAAGAGTCGTTGCTATGCTGTTAACTTTTGGCTAAAAGCTAAATACCAAAAACGCTGTAATCTAAAAACGTTTGGTTAAACGCTGAAATCTAAAAACCTTTGGTTAATTGCTTACATCTAGAAATGTTTTGTAAGATGCTGAAATCCAAAAACTTTTGGTTAAACACTGAAATCTTAAAACGTTTGTTTAACAGCTGAAATCTAAAAACTTTTGGTTAAACGCTGAAATCTTAAAACGTTTGTTTTTATGTTGAAATCTCGAAACTTTTGGTTAAATGCTGAAATCTAAAAACTTTTGGTTAAATGTTGAAATCTAAAAAATTTTGGTTAAGTGCTGAAATCTAAAACTTTTGGTTACATGCTGAAATCTAAAAACTTTCCAGGTGGTTGCTAAGGTGTTGCTATAGTATCTGGGGTGGTTGCTGAGGTGTTGCTAGGTGGTTGCTAAGGTGTTGCTATGGTATCCAGGGTGGTTGCTAAGGAGTTGCTAGGTGGTTGCTAAGGTGTTGCTATGGTATCCAGGGTGGTTGCTAAGGTGTTGCTATGGTATCCAGGGTGGTTGCTAAGGTGTTGCTAGGCAGTTGCTAAGTGGTTGCTAGGCAGTTGCTAACATTTTCCAGGTGGTTGCTAAGTGGTTGCTAGGTAGTTGCTAACATATTCCAGGTGGTTGCTAGGCAGCTGCTAAGTGGTTGCTAGGCAGTTGCTAACGTTTTCCAGGTGGTTGCTAAGTGGTTGCTAGGCAGTTGCTAACGTTTTCCAGGTGGTTGTTAAGGTGTTGCTGAGTGGTTGCTAGGCAGTTGCTAACGTTTCCCAGGTGGTTGCTAAGTGGTTGCTATGCAGTTGCTAACGTTTTCCAGGTGGTTGCTAGGCAGTTGCTAAGTGGTTGCTAGGCAGTTGCTAACGTTTTCCAAGTGGTTGCTAGGCAGTTGCCAAGTGGTTGCTAGGCAGTTGCTAACGTTTTCCAGGTGGTTGCTAAGTGGTTGCTAGGCAGTTGCTAACGTTTTCCAGGTGGTTGCTAGGCAGTTGCTAAGTGGTTGCTAGGCAGTTGCTAACGTTTTCCAAGTGGTTGCTAGGCAGTTGCCAAGTGGTTGCTAGGCAGTTGCTAACGTTTTCCAGGTGGTTGCTAAGTGGTTGCTAGGCAGTTGCTAACGTTTTCCAGGTGGTTGCTAGGCAGTTGCTAAGTTGTTGCTAGGCAGTTGCTAACGTTTTCCAGGTGGTTGCTAAGTGGTTGCTAGGCAGTTGCTAACGTATTCCAGGTGGTTGCTAGGCAGTTGCTAAGTGGTTGCTAGGCAGTTGCTAACGTTTTCCAGGTGGTTGCTCAGTGGTTGCTAGGCAGTTGCTAACGTTTTCCAGGTGGTTGCTAAGTGGTTGCTAGGCAATTGCTAACGTATTCCAGGTGGTTGCTAGGCAGTTGCTAAGTGGTTGCTAGGCAGTTGCTAACGTTTTCCAAGTGGTTGCTAGGCAGTTGCTAAGTGGTTGCTAGGCAGTTGCTAACGTTTTCCAGGTGGTTGCTAAGTGGTTGCTAGGCAGTTGCTAACGTTTTCCAAGTGGTTGCTAGGCAGTTGCTAAGTGGTTGCTAGGCAGTTGCTAACGTTTTCCAGGTGGTTGCTAAGTGGTTGCTAGGCAGTTGCTAACATTTTCCAGGTGGTTGCAAGGCAGTTGCTAAGTTGTTGCTAGGCAGTTGCTAACGTTTTCCAGGTGGTTGCTAAGTGGTTGCTAGGCAGTTGCTAACGTATTCCAGGTGGTTGCTAGGCAGTTGCTAAGTGGTTGCTAGGCAGTTGCTAACGTTTTCCAGGTGGTTGCTCAGTGGTTGCTAGGCAGTTGCTAACGATTTCCAGGTGGTTGCTAAGTGGTTGCTAGGCAGTTGCTAACGTATTCCAGGTGGTTGCTAGGCAGTTGCTAAGTGGTTGCTAGGCAGTTGCTAACGTTTTCCAAGTGGTTGCTAGGCAGTTGCTAAGCGGTTGCTAGGCAGTTGCTAACGTTATCCAGGTGGTTGCTAAGTGGTTGCTAGGCAGTTGCTAACGTTTTCCAGGTGGTTGCTAGGCAGTTGCTAAGTGGTTGCTAGGCAGTTGCTAACGTTTTCCAAGTGGTTGCTAGGCAGTTGCTAAGTGGTTGCTAGGCAGTTGCTAACGTTTTCCAGGTGGTTGCTAAGTGGTTGCTAGGCAGTTGCTAACGTTTTCCAGGTGGTTGCTAGGCAGTTGCTAAGTGGTTGCTAGGCAGTTGCTAATGTTTTCCAGGTGGTTGCTCAGTGGTTGCTAGGCAGTTGCTAACGTTTTCCAGGTGGTTGCTAAGTGGTTGCTAGGCAGTTGCTAACGTTTTCCAGGTGGTTGCTAGGCATTTGCTAAGTGGTTGCTAGGCAGTTGCTAACGTTTTCCAAGTGGTTGCTAGGCAGTTGCTAAGTGGTTGCTAGGCAGTTGCTAACGTTTTCCCGGTGGTTGCTAAGTGGTTGCTAGGCAGTTGCTAACGTTTTCCAGGTGGTTGCTAGGCAGTTGCTAAGTGGTTGCTAGGCAGTTGCTAACGTTTTCCAAGTGGTTGCTAGGCAGTTGCTAAGTGGTTGCTAGGCAGTTGCTAACGTTTTCCAGGTGGTTGCTAAGGTGTTGCTAAGTGGTTGCTAGGCAGTTGCTAAGGTTTTCCAGGTGGTTGCTAAGGTGGTTGCTAAGCAGTTATTAGGTGGTTGCTAAGCCCTGGCTGTGGTGCCGGGGTGTCCAAACTTTTGACTGATAACTGCTCCATACAGCAGCTCCTCCATACACTCACAGTACTGGAGGAGCAGGGGAGAGAAGGGGTTCCGTGCGCAGAGCTGCTCGTGTGTGAGATGGAACTCTGGGCCCCCCATTCATTTCAATGGGAAAACTTCGTACGACATTTGTACGAAAACCGTACGACATATCGTCGAAACGTTAAAATTTTCGGAAAGAACGCGGTAAGTTCTATAGACCGTCCGATTTTTGTCTTTGTATGTCAAAAATTGTTACCTACACAAACGTTCAAAGTTGTCCCCCATTCATTTCCTATGGGAAAAAAAAGCGTACGTTTACGAAGTTTTTACGAAAACCGTACGATGTATCGCTTAAAAAAGCACAAGCAACCTATTCGGGTATAGGTCCTACGATACTGCAAAATTTCGTGATTCTACGTCAAAAGCCCTAGGAGGAGATGCGTATAGAAATTTGAGCGCGGAATAATAATAATAATAATAATAATAATAAGAAGATTACGAAGAACAGTAAGTTGGCTTTTCCAAGCCAACTTAATAATAACTAGAAAAGGTAAAGTTCGTGAACGAACTTTAAGTTGGCTTGGAAAAGAACGCTAATAACGTTAAAAAGTTAAAATGGTTGCTAAGCTTTTTCCGTCTGAAGAGTGTGAAGAGTCATTGACATGCTGTTAACTTTTGGCTAAACGCTAAATGCTAAAAACGCTGAAATCTAAAAACATTTGGTTAAACGCTGAAATCTAAAAACGTTTGATTAAACGCTGAAATCTAAAAACGTTTGGTTAAACGCTGAAATCTAAAAACATTTGGTTAAACGCTGAAATCTAAAAACGTTTGATTAAATGCTGAAATCTAAAAACGTTTGGTTAAACGCTGAAATCTAAAACGTTTGGTTAAACGCTGAAATCTAAAAACATTTAGTTAAATGCTGAAATCTAAAAACGTTTGATTAAACGCTGAAATCTAAAAATGCTTGTTTAAATGCTGAAATCGTAAAACTTTTGGTTAAACTTTTGATTGCTAATGTGTTGCTAGGCAGTTGCTATCATTTCTGAAAAGGTTGCTAAGCTGTTGCTAGGCAGTTGCTAATGTTTTCCAGGTGGTTGTTAAGCTATTGCTAACTGGTTGCTAGGCAGTTGCTATCATTTCTAAAGTGGTTGCTAAGTGGTTGCTAGGCAGTTGCTAACGTTTTCCTAATGGTTGCTAAGGTGTTGGTAAGTGGTTGCTAGGCAGTTGCTATCATTTCTAAAGTGGTTGCTAAGTGGTTGCTAGGCAGTTGCTAACGTTTTCCAGTTGGTTGCTAAGGTGTTGCTAAGTGGTTGCTAGGCAGTTGCTAACGTTTTCCAGGTGGTTGCTAAGGTGTTGCTAAGTATTTGCTAGGCAGTTGCTATCGTTTCTAAAGTGGTTGCTAGGCAGTTGCTAACGTTTTCCATGTGGTTGCTAAGTGGTTGCTAGGCAGTTGCTATCATTTCTAAAGTGGTTGCTAAGTGGTTGCAAGGCAGTTGCTAACGTTTTCCTAGTGGTTGTAAAGGTGTTGCTAAGTGGTTGCTAGGCAGTTGCTATCATTTCTAAAGTGGTTGCTAGGCAGTTGTTAACGTTTTCCATGTGGTTGATAAGTGGTTGCTAGGCAGTTGCTATCATTTCTAAAGTGGTTGCTAAGTGGTTGCTAGGCAGTTGCTAACGTTTTCCAAGTGGTTGCTAGGCAGTTGCTAAGTGGTTGCTAGGCAGTTGCTAACATTTTCCAGGTGGTTGCTAAGTGGTTGCTAGGTAGTTGCTAACATATTCCAGGTGGTTGCTAGGCAGCTGCTAAGTGGTTGCTAGGCAGTTGCTAACGTTTTCCAGGTGGTTGCTAAGTGGTTGCTAGGCAGTTGCTAACGTTTTCCAGGTGGTTGCTAGGCAGTTGCTAAGTGGTTGCTAGGCAGTTGCTAACGTTTTCCAAGTGGTTGCTAGGCAGTTGCTAAGTGGTTGCTAGGCAGTTGCTAACGTTTTCCAGGTGGTTGCTAAGTGGTTGCTAGGCAGTTGCTAACGTTTTCCAGGTGGTTGCTAGGCAGTTGCTAAGTGGTTGCTAGGCAGTTGCTAACGTTTTCCAGGTGGTTGCTCAGTGGTTGCTAGGCAGTTGCTAACGTTTTCCAGGTGGTTGCTAAGTGGTTGCTAGGCAGTTGCTAACGTTTCCCAGGTGGTTGCTAGGCAGTTGCTAAGTGGTTGCTAGGCAGTTGCTAACGTTTTCCAAGTGGTTGCTAGGCAGTTGCTAAGTGGTTGCTAGGCAGTTGCTAACGTTTTCCCGGTGGTTGCTAAGTGGTTGCTAGGCAGTTGCTAACGTTTTCCAGGTGGTTGCTAGGCAGTTGCTAAGTGGTTGCTAGGCAGTTGCTAACGTTTTCCAAGTGGTTGCTAGGCAGTTGCTAAGTGGTTGCTAGGCAGTTGCTAAGTGGTTGCTAGGCAGTTGCTAACGTTTTCCAGGTGGTTGCTAAGGTGTTGCTAAGTGGTTGCTAGGCAGTTGCTAACGTTTTCCAGGTGGTTGCTAAGGTGGTTGCTAAGCAGTTATTAGGTGGTTGCTAAGCCCTGGCTGGGGTGCCGGGGTGTCCAAACTTTTGACTGATAGCTGCTCCATACAGCAGCTCCTCCATACACTCACAGTACTGGAGGAGCAGGGGAGAGAAGGGGTTCCGTGCGCAGAGCTGCTCGTGTGTGAGATGGAACTCTGGGCCCCCCATTCATTTCAATGGGAAAACTTCGTACGACATTTGTACGAAAACCGTACGACGTATCCTCGAAACGTTAAAATTTTCGGAAAGAACGCGGTAAGTTCTATAGACCGTCCGATTTTTGTCTTTGTATGTCAAAAATTGTTACCTACACAAACGTTCAAAGTTGTCCCCCATTCATTTCCTATGGGAAAAAAAAGCGTACGTTTACGAAGTTTTTACGAAAACCGTACGATGTATCGCTTAAAAAAGCACAAGCAACCTATTCGGGTATAGGTCCTACGATACTGCAAAATTTCGTGATTCTACGTCAAAAGCCCTAGGAGGAGATGCGTATAGAAATTTGAGCGCGGAATAATAATAATAATAATAATAATAACTAGAAAAGGTAAAGTTCGTGAACGAACTTTAAGTTGGCTTGGAAAAGAACGCTAATAACGTTAAAAAGTTAAAATGGTTGCTAAGCTTTTTCCGTCTGAAGAGTGTGAAGAGTCATTGACATGCTGTTAACTTTTGGCTAAACGCTAAATGCTAAAAACGCTGAAATCTAAAAACATTTGGTTAAACGCTGAAATCTAAAAACGTTTGATTAAACGCTGAAATCTAAAAACGTTTGGTTAAACGCTGAAATCTAAAAACATTTGGTTAAACGCTGAAATCTAAAAACGTTTGATTAAATGCTGAAATCTAAAAACGTTTGGTTAAACGCTGAAATCTAAAACGTTTGGTTAAACGCTGAAATCTAAAAACATTTAGTTAAATGCTGAAATCTAAAAACGTTTGATTAAACGCTGAAATCTAAAAATGCTTGTTTAAATGCTGAAATCGTAAAACTTTTGGTTAAACTTTTGATTGCTAATGTGTTGCTAGGCAGTTGCTATCATTTCTGAAAAGGTTGCTAAGCTGTTGCTAGGCAGTTGCTAATGTTTTCCAGGTGGTTGTTAAGCTATTGCTAACTGGTTGCTAGGCAGTTGCTATCATTTCTAAAGTGGTTGCTAAGTGGTTGCTAGGCAGTTGCTAACGTTTTCCTAATGGTTGCTAAGGTGTTGGTAAGTGGTTGCTAGGCAGTTGCTATCATTTCTAAAGTGGTTGCTAAGTGGTTGCTAGGCAGTTGCTAACGTTTTCCAGTTGGTTGCTAAGGTGTTGCTAAGTGGTTGCTAGGCAGTTGCTAACGTTTTCCAGGTGGTTGCTAAGGTGTTGCTAAGTATTTGCTAGGCAGTTGCTATCGTTTCTAAAGTGGTTGCTAGGCAGTTGCTAACGTTTTCCATGTGGTTGCTAAGTGGTTGCTAGGCAGTTGCTATCATTTCTAAAGTGGTTGCTAAGTGGTTGCAAGGCAGTTGCTAACGTTTTCCTAGTGGTTGTAAAGGTGTTGCTAAGTGGTTGCTAGGCAGTTGCTATCATTTCTAAAGTGGTTGCTAGGCAGTTGTTAACGTTTTCCATGTGGTTGATAAGTGGTTGCTAGGCAGTTGCTATCATTTCTAAAGTGGTTGCTAAGTGGTTGCTAGGCAGTTGCTAACGTTTTCCAAGTGGTTGCTAGGCAGTTGCTAAGTGGTTGCTAGGCAGTTGCTAACATTTTCCAGGTGGTTGCTAAGTGGTTGCTAGGTAGTTGCTAACATATTCCAGGTGGTTGCTAGGCAGCTGCTAAGTGGTTGCTAGGCAGTTGCTAACGTTTTCCAGGTGGTTGCTAAGTGGTTGCTAGGCAGTTGCTAACGTTTTCCAGGTGGTTGCTAGGCAGTTGCTAAGTGGTTGCTAGGCAGTTGCTAACGTTTTCCAAGTGGTTGCTAGGCAGTTGCTAAGTGGTTGCTAGGCAGTTGCTAACGTTTTCCAGGTGGTTGCTAAGTGGTTGCTAGGCAGTTGCTAACGTTTTCCAGGTGGTTGCTAGGCAGTTGCTAAGTGGTTGCTAGGCAGTTGCTAACGTTTTCCAGGTGGTTGCTCAGTGGTTGCTAGGCAGTTGCTAACGTTTTCCAGGTGGTTGCTAAGTGGTTGCTAGGCAGTTGCTAACGTTTCCCAGGTGGTTGCTAGGCAGTTGCTAAGTGGTTGCTAGGCAGTTGCTAACGTTTTCCAAGTGGTTGCTAGGCAGTTGCTAAGTGGTTGCTAGGCAGTTGCTAACGTTTTCCCGGTGGTTGCTAAGTGGTTGCTAGGCAGTTGCTAACGTTTTCCAGGTGGTTGCTAGGCAGTTGCTAAGTGGTTGCTAGGCAGTTGCTAACGTTTTCCAAGTGGTTGCTAGGCAGTTGCTAAGTGGTTGCTAGGCAGTTGCTAAGTGGTTGCTAGGCAGTTGCTAACGTTTTCCAGGTGGTTGCTAAGGTGTTGCTAAGTGGTTGCTAGGCAGTTGCTAACGTTTTCCAGGTGGTTGCTAAGGTGGTTGCTAAGCAGTTATTAGGTGGTTGCTAAGCCCTGGCTGGGGTGCCGGGGTGTCCAAACTTTTGACTGATAGCTGCTCCATACAGCAGCTCCTCCATACACTCACAGTACTGGAGGAGCAGGGGAGAGAAGGGGTTCCGTGCGCAGAGCTGCTCGTGTGTGAGATGGAACTCTGGGCCCCCCATTCATTTCAATGGGAAAACTTCGTACGACATTTGTACGAAAACCGTACGACGTATCCTCGAAACGTTAAAATTTTCGGAAAGAACGCGGTAAGTTCTATAGACCGTCCGATTTTTGTCTTTGTATGTCAAAAATTGTTACCTACACAAACGTTCAAAGTTGTCCCCCATTCATTTCCTATGGGAAAAAAAAGCGTACGTTTACGAAGTTTTTACGAAAACCGTACGATGTATCGCTTAAAAAAGCACAAGCAACCTATTCGGGTATAGGTCCTACGATACTGCAAAATTTCGTGATTCTACGTCAAAAGCCCTAGGAGGAGATGCGTATAGAAATTTGAGCGCGGAATAATAATAATAATAATAATAATAATAAGAAGATTACGAAGAACAGTAAGTTGGCTTTTCCAAGCCAACTTAATAACTAGAAAAGGCAAAGTTCGTGAACGAACTTTAAGTTGGCTTGGAAAAGAGCGCTAATAACGTTGAAAAGTTAAAATGGTTGACAGAAACTTAAAAAGCTGTTTCTGTCTGAAGAGTGTGAAGAGTCGTTGCTATGCTGTTAACTTTTGGCTAAAAGCTAAATACCAAAAACGCTGTAATCTAAAAACGTTTGGTTAAACGCTTAAATCTAAAAACATTTGGTTAAACGCTGAAATCTAAAAACCTTTGGTTAATTGCTTACATCTAGAAATGTTTTGTAAGATGCTGAAATCCAAAAACTTTTGGTTAAACACTGAAATCTTAAAACGTTTGTTTAACAGCTGAAATCTAAAAACTTTTGGTTAAACGCTGAAATCTTAAAACGTTTGTTTTTATGTTGAAATCTCGAAACTTTTGGTTAAATGCTGAAATCTAAAAACTTTTGGTTAAATGTTGAAATCTAAAAAATTTTGGTTAAGTGCTGAAATCTAAAACTTTTGGTTACATGCTGAAATCTAAAAACTTTCCAGGTGGTTGCTAAGGTGTTGCTATAGTATCTGGGGTGGTTGCTGAGGTGTTGCTAGGTGGTTGCTAAGGTGTTGCTATGGTATCCAGGGTGGTTGCTAAGGAGTTGCTAGGTGGTTGCTAAGGTGTTGCTATGGTATCCAGGGTGGTTGCTAAGGTGTTGCTATGGTATCCAGGGTGGTTGCTAAGGTGTTGCTAAGTGGTTGCTAGGCAGTTGCTAACGTTTTCCAAGTGGTTGCTAGGCAGTTGCTAAGTGGTTGCTAGGCAGTTGCTAACATTTTCCAGGTGGTTGCTAAGTGGTTGCTAGGTAGTTGCTAACATATTCCAGGTGGTTGCTAGGCAGCTGCTAAGTGGTTGCTAGGCAGTTGCTAACGTTTTCCAGGTGGTTGCTAAGTGGTTGCTAGGCAGTTGCTAACGTTTTCCAGGTGGTTGCTAGGCAGTTGCTAAGTGGTTGCTAGGCAGTTGCTAACGTTTTCCAAGTGGTTGCTAGGCAGTTGCTAAGTGGTTGCTAGGCAGTTGCTAACGTTTTCCAGGTGGTTGCTAAGTGGTTGCTAACTGGTTGCTAGGCAGTTGCTATCATTTCTAAAGTGGTTGCTAAGTGGTTGCTAGGCAGTTGCTAACGTTTTCCTAGTGGTTGCTAAGTGGTTGCTAGGTAGTTGCTAACATATTCCAGGTGGTTGCTAGGCAGCTGCTAAGTGGTTGCTAGGCAGTTGCTAACGTTTTCCAGGTGGTTGCTAAGTGGTTGCTAGGCAGTTGCTAACGTTTTCCAGGTGGTTGCTAGGCAGTTGCTAAGTGGTTGCTAGGCAGTTGCTAACGTTTTCCAAGTGGTTGCTAGGCAGTTGCTAAGTGGTTGCTAGGCAGTTGCTAACGTTTTCCAGGTGGTTGCTAAGTGGTTGCTAGGCAGTTGCTAACGTTTTCCAGGTGGTTGCTAGGCAGTTGCTAAGTGGTTGCTAGGCAGTTGCTAACGTTTTCCAGGTGGTTGCTCAGTGGTTGCTAGGCAGTTGCTAACGTTTTCCAGGTGGTTGCTAAGTGGTTGCTAGGCAGTTGCTAACCTATTCCAGGTGGTTGCTAGGCAGTTGCTAAGTGGTTGCTAGGCAGTTGCTAACGTTTTCCAAGTGGTTGCTAGGCAGTTGCTAAGTGGTTGCTAGGCAGTTGCTAACGTTTTCCAGGTGGTTGCTAAGTGGTTGCTAGGCAGTTGCTAACGTTTTCCAGGTGGTTGCTAGGCAGTTGCTAAGTGGTTGCTAGGCAGTTGCTAACGTTTTCCAAGTGGTTGCTAGGCAGTTGCTAAGTGGTTGCTAGGCAGTTGCTAACGTTTTCCAGGTGGTTGCTAAGTGGTTGCTAGGCAGTTGCTAACATTTTCCAGGTGGTTGCTAGGTAGTTGCTAAGTTGTTGCTAGGCAGTTGCTAACGTTTTCCAGGTGGTTGCTAAGTGGTTGCTAGGCAGTTGCTAACGTATTCCAGGTGGTTGCTAGGCAGTTGCTAAGTGGTTGCTAGGCAGTTGCTAACGTTTTCCAGGTGGTTGCTCAGTGGTTGCTAGGCAGTTGCTAACGTTTTCCAGGTGGTTGCCAAGTGGTTGCTAGGCAGTTGCTAACGTATTCCTGGTGGTTGCTAGGCAGTTGCTAAGTGGTTGCTAGGCAGTTGCTAACGTTTTCCAAGTGGTTGCTAGGCAGTTGCTAAGTGGTTGCTAGGCTGTTGCTAACGTTTTCCAGGTGGTTGCTAAGGTGTTGCTAAGTGGTTGCTAGGCAGTTGCTAACGTTTTCCAGGTGGTTGCTAAGGTGGTTGCTAAGCAGTTATTAGGTGGTTGCTAAGCCCTGGCTGGGGTGCCGGGGTGTCCAAACTTTTGACTGATAGCTGCTCCATACAGCAGCTCCTCCATACACTCACAGTACTGGAGGAGCAGGGGAGAGAAGGGGTTCCGTGCGCAGAGCTGCTCGTGTGTGAGATGGAACTCTGGGCCCCCCATTCATTTCTATGGGAAAACTTCGTACGACATTTGTACGAAAACCGTACGACGTACCGTCGAAACGTTAAAATTTTCGGAAAGAAAGCGGTAAGTTCTATAGACCGTCCGATTTTTGTCTTTGTATGTCAAAAATTGTTACCTACACAAACGTTCAAAGTTGTCCCCCATTCATTTCCTATGGGAAAAAAAAGCGTACGTTTACGAAGTTTTTACGAAAACCGTACGATGTATCGCTTAAAAAAGCACAAGCAACCTAATCGGGTATAGGTCCTACGATACTGCAAAATTTCGTGATTCTACGTCAAAAGCCCTAGGAGGAGATGCGTATAGAAATTTGAGCGCGGAATAATAATAATAATAATAACTAGAAAAGGCAAAGTTCGTGAACGAACTTTAAGTTGGCTTGGAAAAGAGCGCTAATAACGTTAAAAAGTTAAAATGGTTGACAGAAACTTAAAAAGCTGTTTCTGTCTGAAGAGTGTGAAGAGTCGTTGCTATGCTGTTAACTTTTGGCTAAAAGCTAAATACCAAAAACGCTGTAATCTAAAAACGTTTGGTTAAACGCTTAAATCTAAAAACATTTGGTTAAACGCTGAAATCTAAAAACCTTTGGTTAATTGCTTACATCTAGAAATGTTTTGTAAGATGCTGAAATCCAAAAACTTTTGGTTAAACACTGAAATCTTAAAACGTTTGTTTAACAGCTGAAATCTAAAAACTTTTGGTTAAACGCTGAAATCTTAAAACGTTTGTTTTCATGTTGAAATCTCGAAACTTTTGGTTAAATGCTGAAATCTAAAAACTTTTGGTTAAATGTTGAAATCTAAAAAATTTTGGTTAAGTGCTGAAATCTAAAACTTTTGGTTACATGCTGAAATCTAAAAACTTTCCAGGTGGTTGCTAAGGTGTTGCTATAGTATCTGGGGTGGTTGCTGAGGTGTTGCTAGGTGGTTGCTAAGGTGTTGCTATGGTATCCAGGGTGGTTGCTAAGGAGTTGCTAGGTGGTTGCTAAGGTGTTGCTATGGTATCCAGGGTGGTTGCTAAGGTGTTGCTATGGTATCCAGGGTGGTTGCTAAGGTGTTGCTAGGCAGTTGCTAAGTGGTTGCTAGGCAGTTGCTAACGTTTTCCAAGTGGTTGCTAGGCAGTTGCTAAGTGGTTGCTAGGCAGTTGCTAACATTTTCCAGGTGGTTGCTAAGTGGTTGCTAGGTAGTTGCTAACATATTCCAGGTGGTTGCTAGGCAGCTGCTAAGTGGTTGCTAGGCAGTTGCTAACGTTTTCCAGGTGGTTGCTAAGTGGTTGCTAGGCAGTTGCTAACGTTTTCCAGGTGGTTGCTAGGCAGTTGCTAAGTGGTTGCTAGGCAGTTGCTAAGTGGTTGCTAGGCAGTTGCTAACGTTTTCCAAGTGGTTGCTAGGCAGTTGCTAAGTGGTTGCTAGGCAGTTGCTAACGTTTTCCAGGTGGTTGCTAAGTGGTTGCTAACTGGTTGCTAGGCAGTTGCTATCATTTCTAAAGTGGTTGCTAAGTGGTTGCTAGGCAGTTGCTAACGTTTTCCTAGTGGTTGCTAAGTGGTTGCTAGGTAGTTGCTAACATATTCCAGGTGGTTGCTAGGCAGCTGCTAAGTGGTTGCTAGGCAGTTGCTAACGTTTTCCAGGTGGTTGCTAAGTGGTTGCTTGGCAGTTGCTAACGTTTTCCAGGTGGTTGCTAGGCAGTTGCTAAGTGGTTGCTAGGCAGTTGCTAACGTTTTCCAAGTGGTTGCTAGGCAGTTGCTAAGTGGTTGCTAGGCAGTTGCTAACGTTTTCCAGGTGGTTGCTAAGTGGTTGCTAGGCAGTTGCTAACGTTTTCCAGGTGGTTGTTAGGCAGTTGCTAAGTGGTTGCTAGGCAGTTGCTAACGTTTTCCAGGTGGTTGCTCAGTGGTTGCTAGGCAGTTGCTAACGTTTTCCAGGTGGTTGCTAAGTGGTTGCTAGGCAGTTGCTAACCTATTCCAGGTGGTTGCTAGGCAGTTGCTAAGTGGTTGCTAGGCAGTTGCTAACGTTTTCCAAGTGGTTGCTAGGCAGTTGCTAAGTGGTTGCTAGGCAGTTGCTAACGTTTTCCAGGTGGTTGCTAAGTGGTTGCTAGGCAGTTGCTAACGTTTTCCAGGTGGTTGCTAGGCAGTTGCTAAGTGGTTGCTAGGCAGTTGCTAACGTTTTCCAAGTGGTTGCAAGGCAGTTGCTAAGTGGTTGCTAGGCAGTTGCTAACGTTTTCCAGGTGGTTGCTAAGTGGTTGCTAGGCAGTTGCTAACATTTTCCAGGTGGTTGCTAGGCAGTTGCTAAGTTGTTGCTAGGCAGTTGCTAACGTTTTCCAGGTGGTTGCTAAGTGGTTGCTAGGCAGTTGCTAACGTATTCCAGGTGGTTGCTAGGCAGTTGCTAAGTGGTTGCTAGGCAGTTGCTAACGTTTTCCAGGTGGTTGCTCAGTGGTTGCTAGGCAGTTGCTAACGTTTTCCAGGTGGTTGCTAAGTGGTTGCTAGGCAGTTGCTAACGTATTCCAGGTGGTTGCTAGGCAGTTGCTAACGTTTTCCAAGTGGTTGCTAGGCAGTTGCTAAGTGGTTGCTAGGCAGTTGCTAACGTTTTCCAGGTGGTTGCTAAGGTGTTGCTAAGTGGTTGCTAGGCAGTTGCTAACGTTTTCCAGGTGGTTGCTAAGGTGGTTGCTAAGCAGTTATTAGGTGGTTGCTAAGCCCTGGCTGGGGTGCCGGGGTGTCCAAACTTTTGACTGATAGCTGCTCCATACAGCAGCTCCTCCATACACTCACAGTACTGGAGGAGCAGGGGAGAGAAGGGGTTCCGTGCGCAGAGCTGCTCGTGTGTGAGATGGAACTCTGGGCCCCCCATTCATTTCTATGGGAAAACTTCGTACGACATTTGTACGAAAACCGTACGACGTATCGTCGAAACGTTAAAATTTTCGGAAAGAACGCGGTAAGTTCTATAGACCGTCCGATTTTTGTCTTTGTATGTCAAAAATTGTTACCTACACAAACGTTCAAAGTTGTCCCCCATTCATTTCCTATGGGAAAAAAAAGCGTACGTTTACGAAGTTTTTACGAAAACCGTACGATGTATCGCTTAAAAAAGCACAAGCAACCTAATCGGGTATAGGTCCTACGATACTGCAAAATTTCGTGATTCTACGTCAAAAGCCCTAGGAGGAGATGCGTATAGAAATTTGAGCGCGGAATAATAATAATAATAATAATAATAATAAGAAGATTACGAAGAACAGTAAGTTGGCTTTTCCAAGCCAACTTAATAAGAAGATTACGAAGAACAGTAAGTTGGCTTTTCCAAGCCAACTTAATAACTAGAAAAGGCAAAGTTCGTGAACGAACTTTAAGTTGGCTTGGAAAAGAGCGCTAATAACGTTGAAAAGTTAAAATGGTTGACAGAAACTTAAAAAGCTGTTTCTGTCTGAAGAGTGTGAAGAGTCGTTGCTATGCTGTTAACTTTTGGCTAAAAGCTAAATACCAAAAACGCTGTAATCTAAAAACGTTTGGTTAAACGCTTAAATCTAAAAACATTTGGTTAAACGCTGAAATCTAAAAACCTTTGGTTAATTGCTTACATCTAGAAATGTTTTGTAAGATGCTGAAATCCAAAAACTTTTGGTTAAACACTGAAATCTTAAAACGTTTGTTTAACAGCTGAAATCTAAAAACTTTTGGTTAAACGCTGAAATCTTAAAACGTTTGTTTTTATGTTGAAATCTCGAAACTTTTGGTTAAATGCTGAAATCTAAAAACTTTTGGTTAAATGTTGAAATCTAAAAAATTTTGGTTAAGTGCTGAAATCTAAAACTTTTGGTTACATGCTGAAATCTAAAAACTTTCCAGGTGGTTGCTAAGGTGTTGCTATAGTATCTGGGGTGGTTGCTGAGGTGTTGCTAGGTGGTTGCTAAGGTGTTGCTATGGTATCCAGGGTGGTTGCTAAGGAGTTGCTAGGTGGTTGCTAAGGTGTTGCTATGGTATCCAGGGTGGTTGCTAAGGTGTTGCTATGGTATCCAGGGTGGTTGCTAAGGTGTTGCTAAGTGGTTGCTAGGCAGTTGCTAACGTTTTCCAAGTGGTTGCTAGGCAGTTGCTAAGTGGTTGCTAGGCAGTTGCTAACATTTTCCAGGTGGTTGCTAAGTGGTTGCTAGGTAGTTGCTAACATATTCCAGGTGGTTGCTAGGCAGCTGCTAAGTGGTTGCTAGGCAGTTGCTAACGTTTTCCAGGTGGTTGCTAAGTGGTTGCTAGGCAGTTGCTAACGTTTTCCAGGTGGTTGCTAGGCAGTTGCTAAGTGGTTGCTAGGCAGTTGCTAACGTTTTCCAAGTGGTTGCTAGGCAGTTGCTAAGTGGTTGCTAGGCAGTTGCTAACGTTTTCCAGGTGGTTGCTAAGTGGTTGCTAACTGGTTGCTAGGCAGTTGCTATCATTTCTAAAGTGGTTGCTAAGTGGTTGCTAGGCAGTTGCTAACGTTTTCCTAGTGGTTGCTAAGTGGTTGCTAGGTAGTTGCTAACATATTCCAGGTGGTTGCTAGGCAGCTGCTAAGTGGTTGCTAGGCAGTTGCTAACGTTTTCCAGGTGGTTGCTAAGTGGTTGCTAGGCAGTTGCTAACGTTTTCCAGGTGGTTGCTAGGCAGTTGCTAAGTGGTTGCTAGGCAGTTGCTAACGTTTTCCAAGTGGTTGCTAGGCAGTTGCTAAGTGGTTGCTAGGCAGTTGCTAACGTTTTCCAGGTGGTTGCTAAGTGGTTGCTAGGCAGTTGCTAACGTTTTCCAGGTGGTTGCTAGGCAGTTGCTAAGTGGTTGCTAGGCAGTTGCTAACGTTTTCCAGGTGGTTGCTCAGTGGTTGCTAGGCAGTTGCTAACGTTTTCCAGGTGGTTGCTAAGTGGTTGCTAGGCAGTTGCTAACCTATTCCAGGTGGTTGCTAGGCAGTTGCTAAGTGGTTGCTAGGCAGTTGCTAACGTTTTCCAAGTGGTTGCTAGGCAGTTGCTAAGTGGTTGCTAGGCAGTTGCTAACGTTTTCCAGGTGGTTGCTAAGTGGTTGCTAGGCAGTTGCTAACGTTTTCCAGGTGGTTGCTAGGCAGTTGCTAAGTGGTTGCTAGGCAGTTGCTAACGTTTTCCAAGTGGTTGCTAGGCAGTTGCTAAGTGGTTGCTAGGCAGTTGCTAACGTTTTCCAGGTGGTTGCTAAGTGGTTGCTAGGCAGTTGCTAACATTTTCCAGGTGGTTGCTAGGTAGTTGCTAAGTTGTTGCTAGGCAGTTGCTAACGTTTTCCAGGTGGTTGCTAAGTGGTTGCTAGGCAGTTGCTAACGTATTCCAGGTGGTTGCTAGGCAGTTGCTAAGTGGTTGCTAGGCAGTTGCTAACGTTTTCCAGGTGGTTGCTCAGTGGTTGCTAGGCAGTTGCTAACGTTTTCCAGGTGGTTGCCAAGTGGTTGCTAGGCAGTTGCTAACGTATTCCTGGTGGTTGCTAGGCAGTTGCTAAGTGGTTGCTAGGCAGTTGCTAACGTTTTCCAAGTGGTTGCTAGGCAGTTGCTAAGTGGTTGCTAGGCTGTTGCTAACGTTTTCCAGGTGGTTGCTAAGGTGTTGCTAAGTGGTTGCTAGGCAGTTGCTAACGTTTTCCAGGTGGTTGCTAAGGTGGTTGCTAAGCAGTTATTAGGTGGTTGCTAAGCCCTGGCTGGGGTGCCGGGGTGTCCAAACTTTTGACTGATAGCTGCTCCATACAGCAGCTCCTCCATACACTCACAGTACTGGAGGAGCAGGGGAGAGAAGGGGTTCCGTGCGCAGAGCTGCTCGTGTGTGAGATGGAACTCTGGGCCCCCCATTCATTTCTATGGGAAAACTTCGTACGACATTTGTACGAAAACCGTACGACGTACCGTCGAAACGTTAAAATTTTCGGAAAGAAAGCGGTAAGTTCTATAGACCGTCCGATTTTTGTCTTTGTATGTCAAAAATTGTTACCTACACAAACGTTCAAAGTTGTCCCCCATTCATTTCCTATGGGAAAAAAAAGCGTACGTTTACGAAGTTTTTACGAAAACCGTACGATGTATCGCTTAAAAAAGCACAAGCAACCTAATCGGGTATAGGTCCTACGATACTGCAAAATTTCGTGATTCTACGTCAAAAGCCCTAGGAGGAGATGCGTATAGAAATTTGAGCGCGGAATAATAATAATAATAATAACTAGAAAAGGCAAAGTTCGTGAACGAACTTTAAGTTGGCTTGGAAAAGAGCGCTAATAACGTTAAAAAGTTAAAATGGTTGACAGAAACTTAAAAAGCTGTTTCTGTCTGAAGAGTGTGAAGAGTCGTTGCTATGCTGTTAACTTTTGGCTAAAAGCTAAATACCAAAAACGCTGTAATCTAAAAACGTTTGGTTAAACGCTTAAATCTAAAAACATTTGGTTAAACGCTGAAATCTAAAAACCTTTGGTTAATTGCTTACATCTAGAAATGTTTTGTAAGATGCTGAAATCCAAAAACTTTTGGTTAAACACTGAAATCTTAAAACGTTTGTTTAACAGCTGAAATCTAAAAACTTTTGGTTAAACGCTGAAATCTTAAAACGTTTGTTTTCATGTTGAAATCTCGAAACTTTTGGTTAAATGCTGAAATCTAAAAACTTTTGGTTAAATGTTGAAATCTAAAAAATTTTGGTTAAGTGCTGAAATCTAAAACTTTTGGTTACATGCTGAAATCTAAAAACTTTCCAGGTGGTTGCTAAGGTGTTGCTATAGTATCTGGGGTGGTTGCTGAGGTGTTGCTAGGTGGTTGCTAAGGTGTTGCTATGGTATCCAGGGTGGTTGCTAAGGAGTTGCTAGGTGGTTGCTAAGGTGTTGCTATGGTATCCAGGGTGGTTGCTAAGGTGTTGCTATGGTATCCAGGGTGGTTGCTAAGGTGTTGCTAGGCAGTTGCTAAGTGGTTGCTAGGCAGTTGCTAACGTTTTCCAAGTGGTTGCTAGGCAGTTGCTAAGTGGTTGCTAGGCAGTTGCTAACATTTTCCAGGTGGTTGCTAAGTGGTTGCTAGGTAGTTGCTAACATATTCCAGGTGGTTGCTAGGCAGCTGCTAAGTGGTTGCTAGGCAGTTGCTAACGTTTTCCAGGTGGTTGCTAAGTGGTTGCTAGGCAGTTGCTAACGTTTTCCAGGTGGTTGCTAGGCAGTTGCTAAGTGGTTGCTAGGCAGTTGCTAAGTGGTTGCTAGGCAGTTGCTAACGTTTTCCAAGTGGTTGCTAGGCAGTTGCTAAGTGGTTGCTAGGCAGTTGCTAACGTTTTCCAGGTGGTTGCTAAGTGGTTGCTAACTGGTTGCTAGGCAGTTGCTATCATTTCTAAAGTGGTTGCTAAGTGGTTGCTAGGCAGTTGCTAACGTTTTCCTAGTGGTTGCTAAGTGGTTGCTAGGTAGTTGCTAACATATTCCAGGTGGTTGCTAGGCAGCTGCTAAGTGGTTGCTAGGCAGTTGCTAACGTTTTCCAGGTGGTTGCTAAGTGGTTGCTTGGCAGTTGCTAACGTTTTCCAGGTGGTTGCTAGGCAGTTGCTAAGTGGTTGCTAGGCAGTTGCTAACGTTTTCCAAGTGGTTGCTAGGCAGTTGCTAAGTGGTTGCTAGGCAGTTGCTAACGTTTTCCAGGTGGTTGCTAAGTGGTTGCTAGGCAGTTGCTAACGTTTTCCAGGTGGTTGTTAGGCAGTTGCTAAGTGGTTGCTAGGCAGTTGCTAACGTTTTCCAGGTGGTTGCTCAGTGGTTGCTAGGCAGTTGCTAACGTTTTCCAGGTGGTTGCTAAGTGGTTGCTAGGCAGTTGCTAACCTATTCCAGGTGGTTGCTAGGCAGTTGCTAAGTGGTTGCTAGGCAGTTGCTAACGTTTTCCAAGTGGTTGCTAGGCAGTTGCTAAGTGGTTGCTAGGCAGTTGCTAACGTTTTCCAGGTGGTTGCTAAGTGGTTGCTAGGCAGTTGCTAACGTTTTCCAGGTGGTTGCTAGGCAGTTGCTAAGTGGTTGCTAGGCAGTTGCTAACGTTTTCCAAGTGGTTGCAAGGCAGTTGCTAAGTGGTTGCTAGGCAGTTGCTAACGTTTTCCAGGTGGTTGCTAAGTGGTTGCTAGGCAGTTGCTAACATTTTCCAGGTGGTTGCTAGGCAGTTGCTAAGTTGTTGCTAGGCAGTTGCTAACGTTTTCCAGGTGGTTGCTAAGTGGTTGCTAGGCAGTTGCTAACGTATTCCAGGTGGTTGCTAGGCAGTTGCTAAGTGGTTGCTAGGCAGTTGCTAACGTTTTCCAGGTGGTTGCTCAGTGGTTGCTAGGCAGTTGCTAACGTTTTCCAGGTGGTTGCTAAGTGGTTGCTAGGCAGTTGCTAACGTATTCCAGGTGGTTGCTAGGCAGTTGCTAACGTTTTCCAAGTGGTTGCTAGGCAGTTGCTAAGTGGTTGCTAGGCAGTTGCTAACGTTTTCCAGGTGGTTGCTAAGGTGTTGCTAAGTGGTTGCTAGGCAGTTGCTAACGTTTTCCAGGTGGTTGCTAAGGTGGTTGCTAAGCAGTTATTAGGTGGTTGCTAAGCCCTGGCTGGGGTGCCGGGGTGTCCAAACTTTTGACTGATAGCTGCTCCATACAGCAGCTCCTCCATACACTCACAGTACTGGAGGAGCAGGGGAGAGAAGGGGTTCCGTGCGCAGAGCTGCTCGTGTGTGAGATGGAACTCTGGGCCCCCCATTCATTTCTATGGGAAAACTTCGTACGACATTTGTACGAAAACCGTACGACGTATCGTCGAAACGTTAAAATTTTCGGAAAGAACGCGGTAAGTTCTATAGACCGTCCGATTTTTGTCTTTGTATGTCAAAAATTGTTACCTACACAAACGTTCAAAGTTGTCCCCCATTCATTTCCTATGGGAAAAAAAAGCGTACGTTTACGAAGTTTTTACGAAAACCGTACGATGTATCGCTTAAAAAAGCACAAGCAACCTAATCGGGTATAGGTCCTACGATACTGCAAAATTTCGTGATTCTACGTCAAAAGCCCTAGGAGGAGATGCGTATAGAAATTTGAGCGCGGAATAATAATAATAATAATAATAATAATAAGAAGATTACGAAGAACAGTAAGTTGGCTTTTCCAAGCCAACTTAATAATAATAAGAAGATTACGAAGAACAGTAAGTTGGCTTTTCCAAGCCAACTTAATAAGAAGATTACGAAGAACAGTAAGTTGGCTTTTCCAAGCCAACTTAATAATAAGAAGATTACGAAGAACAGTAAGTTGGCTTTTCCAAGCCAACTTAATAACACTGCTTTATTACCAGGCTACTAGCGGTGGTGTGTAGGTGACGCTGCTGGGCTGATGTGATGATAGCAGTGGAGCGCTAAAGTTCAGGAGCAGCTGCTGATTAACTAGTTAATTTAAGGTGGTTGTATTTCTTCAGAAAGGGGGCAGGAGGTGGAGAAATTAATTCATATGGTCCATTCCTTAATTCCTCTGTGATGAGGAGCTGAAATTAGCTCTGATTAGCTTATTGTATTTTTCCGTTCCGCCTTAAATGCTGCAGCCCGCTGCCACCTGTAGCGTTATTTAAGGTGGAACTGGAAAGTTAGCTAGTTAGCTAGCTAACAGTTACTGAAACTAACTACTAGCGATCTTTTTTATGCTTGTTATGAAGCATTCTGCCATAAAACATTGAAACTACACGTTAATCTAAGGTAATATAGTGCTTGTTCTGCCATCTTACCGGTGATTCTCAAACACCTACGCTCTGTGTGTGTCTGGAAGATCTCCGTTTGAAAGGACAAGCGCTATCCCCAGGGTTGCCAGGTCCAACAAAAATACCCAGCCCAAAATCAGTCTAAAACCCGCCCCTCAGAATCGATTTTGGGACATTTTAAATCGATTCTGAATCGTAGTAAATGAGAATCAAGATTCTTATGTGAATCGATTTTTTGGCACACCTCTAAAATACATTTACGTTTGTGGTTTCCCTAGTAAAATAAGGTAGATTAAAGTATACTAAGCATTATTATACTATGGTACACTAAAGTGTTTTCTTGTAGCCACATTATTATTAATCAGTATATTTACTTGTTTTGTACTTATTAAACTTTACTTGTATAAAAATTGTACAAAAGTCTTACTTAAATTGTGCTAAGTGTACCTAACTGTACTAAAAATGGAACTATTTTAAATATACTTAAGTAACATTAATGTATGTAACCCCATATTTTAAATAAGCTTACAGTAAAAATATAATTTATTTAATAATGAATATTACAACTGTGTCGCTATTATTATACACCAGGTATATTAGATTAGAAATGTACTAAGAATAGATGTTAAATACATGTGATATATTTATATCAGAGTACAAATATGCTTCTTGTATGTTCCTGTCTTTTTTAAGTAGCGCACTTCTAGTATATACTTTGTTGGGTATAAAAATATATTTTAATATATATATTTTAATATACTAAAATTTTTAGTGTGATACAATTTTTTTTTATTTAACATTTAAATCTGTTATTTACACTGTATCCTATTATTTACTTATATTTATATTTTTAGCATTGAAATACATTTAAACTGTTTTATATGAATGTAACACCTATATATATATACATATATATATATATATTTACTTTTTAGAAAGTAAATTAAAATAGTACATTCATATATAAATACGAATGTACTATTTTAATTTACTTTCTAAAAAGTTGAACAAAAATGTACAAAAGTATATTTAGAAATAAGTATTTTAGAAGTATATAGAATTACAGTACATTAAACTAAAAGTGTACTTCATAGTAGTCTATTTATTTAAAATACACTATATTGTACTTTTTTTTAAATGTATGATTAAAGTTTACTTTCAAAAAATTTATGAAAGCATAATATTAATGTACTTTTAATATATTATGTACTTTAATATAAGTACATAAATCTGTTAGTATATTTACAGCATACTTAGACATTTCTCAATAAGTTTTAAGTACAATTAAGTATTTATATATTTCACCAGGGTGTAAGATAACAAAATGTGAAAAAGTTCAATACTTTTGCAAGCCAGTGTATATGTGTGTATGGGTATATGTATGAGTATATGTGAGTTATGTCTGAGTTATATGTGAGTTATTTTTGGAGTGATGTGAGTGCAGGGTGCGCTGTAAGCTGGAGTTTAGTTGTTTGAAGGCCGAGCTTTTGTTGTTTTCTCTGAAGAAGGTGCGCACTCTTTCTAACGGCTGATTATTTATAGTCTCACAGCGGTTCATCACACCTTTTAAATTAGACACAGTTTTAACACAGTTAATCTCCAGATCTTCCACTAAAGAGGAGCTCTGAGATGTTTCGGAAGTGATCTGTTCAGAGAGCAGCTTCACAAATATATACGTCTATATCTGCTTCTATAGCTGCTTACCTCACTCTCGCGCTTTTAGCTGGGAAAGCGTGGTGGGGGTTAGAGATGGTAGGTCATTTCCAGTCAGTGATTTCTGTAAAAAAATCACATTTAGTGTAGTATAGTAAAGGTAGAGTGAGGTATAATGATGATGGAGTGAGGTATTGTAAATAAGAGTGAGGTAGAGTGTAGTATAGTAAAGGTAGAGTGAGGTATAATGATGATGGAGTGAGGTATTGTAAATAAGAGTGAGGTAGAGTGTAGTATAGTAAAGGTAGAGTGAGGTATAATGATGATGGAGTGAGGTATTGTAAATAAGAGTGAGGTAGAGTGTAGTATAGTAAAGGTAGAGTGAGGTATAATGATGATTGAGTGAGGTATTGTAAATAAGAGTGAGGTAGAGTGTAGTATAGTAAAGGTAGAGTGAGGTATAATGATGATGGAGTGAGGTATTGTAAATAAGAGTGAGGTAGAGTGTAGTATAGTAAAGGTAGAGTGAGGTATAATGATGATGGAGTGAGGTATTGTAAATAAGAGTGAGGTAGAGTGTAGTATAGTAAAGGTAGAGTGAGGTATAATGATGATGGAGTGAGGTATTGTAAATAAGAGTGAGGTAGAGTGTAGTATAGTAAAGGTAGAGTGAGGTATAATGATGATGGAGTGAGGTATTGTAAATAAGAGTGAGGTAGAGTGTAGTATAGTAAAGGTAGAGTGAGGTATAATGATGATGGAGTGAGGTATTGTAAATAAGAGTGAGGTAGAGTGTAGTATAGTAAAGGTAGAGTGAGGTATAATGATGATGGAGTGAGGTATTGTAAATAAGAGTGAGGTAGAGTGTAGTATAGTAAAGGTAGAGTGAGGTATAATGATGATGGAGTGAGGTATTGTAAATAAGAGTGAGGTAGAGTGTAGTATAGTAAAGGTAGAGTGAGGTATAATGATGATGGAGTGAGGTATTGTAAATAAGAGTGAGGTAGAGTGTAGTATAGTAAAGGTAGAGTGAGGTATAATGATGATGGAGTGAGGTATTGTAAATAAGAGTGAGGTAGAGTGTAGTATAGTAAAGGTAGAGTGAGGTATAATGATGATGGAGTGAGGTATTGTAAATAAGAGTGAGGTAGAGTGTAGTATAGTAAAGGTAGAGTGAGGTATAATGATGATGGAGTGAGGTATTGTAAATAAGAGTGAGGTAGAGTGTAGTATAGTAAAGGTAGAGTGAGGTATAATGATGATGGAGTGAGGTATTGTAAATAAGAGTGAGGTAGAGTGTAGTATAGTAAAGGTAGAGTGAGGTATAATGATGATGGAGTGAGGTATTGTAAATAAGAGTGAGGTAGAGTGTAGTATAGTAAAGGTAGAGTGAGGTATAATGATGATGGAGTGAGGTATTGTAAATAAGAGTGAGGTAGAGTGTAGTATAGTAAAGGTAGAGTGAGGTATAATGATGATGGAGTGAGGTATTGTAAATAAGAGTGAGGTAGAGTGTAGTTTAGTAAAGGTAGAGTGAGGTATAATGATGATGGAGTGAGGTATTGTAAATAAGAGTGAGGTAGAGTGTAGTATAGTAAAGGTAGAGTGAGGTATAATGATGATGGAGTGAGGTATTGTAAATAAGAGTGAGGTAGAGTGTAGTATAGTAAAGGTAGAGTGAGGTATAATGATGATGGAGTGAGGTATTGTAAATAAGAGTGAGGTAGAGTGTAGTATAGTAAAGGTAGAGTGAGGTATAATGATGATGGAGTGAGGTATTGTAAATAAGAGTGAGGTAGAGTGTAGTATAGTAAAGGTAGAGTGAGGTATAATGATGATGGAGTGAGGTATTGTAAATAAGAGTGAGGTAGAGTGTAGTATAGTAAAGGTAGAGTGAGGTATAATGATGATGGAGTGAGGTATTGTAAATAAGAGTGAGGTAGAGTGTAGTATAGTAAAGGTAGAGTGAGGTATAATGATGATGGAGTGAGGTATTGTAAATAAGAGTGAGGTAGAGTGTAGTATAGTAAAGGTAGAGTGAGGTATAATGATGATGGAGTGAGGTATTGTAAATAAGAGTGAGGTAGAGTGTAGTATAGTAAAGGTAGAGTGAGGTATAATGATGATGGAGTGAGGTATTGTAAATAAGAGTGAGGTAGAGTGTAGTATAGTAAAGGTAGAGTGAGGTATAATGATGATGGAGTGAGGTATTGTAAATAAGAGTGAGGTAGAGTGTAGTATAGTAAAGGTAGAGTGAGGTATAATGATGATGGAGTGAGGTATTGTAAATAAGAGTGAGGTAGAGTGTAGTATAGTAAAGGTAGAGTGAGGTATAATGATGATGGAGTGAGGTATTGTAAATAAGAGTGAGGTAGAGTGTAGTATAGTAAAGGTAGAGTGAGGTATAATGATGATGGAGTGAGGTATTGTAAATAAGAGTGAGGTAGAGTGTAGTATAGTAAAGGTAGAGTGAGGTATAATGATGATGGAGTTAGGTATTGTAAATAAGAGTGAGGTAGAGTGTAGTATAGTAAAGGTAGAGTGAGGTATAATGATGATGGAGTGAGGTATTGTAAATAAGAGTGAGGTAGAGTGTAGTATAGTAAAGGTAGAGTGAGGTATAATGATGATGGAGTGAGGTATTGTAAATAAGAGTGAGGTAGAGTGTAGTATAGTAAAGGTAGAGTGAGGTATAATGATGATGGAGTGAGGTATTGTAAATAAGAGTGAGGTAGAGTGTAGTATAGTAAAGGTAGAGTGAGGTATAATGATGATGGAGTGAGGTATTGTAAATAAGAGTGAGGTAGAGTGTAGTATAGTAAAGGTAGAGTGAGGTATAATGATGATGGAGTGAGGTATTGTAAATAAGAGTGAGGTAGAGTGTAGTATAGTAAAGGTAGAGTGAGGTATAATGATGATGGAGTGAGGTATTGTAAATAAGAGTGAGGTAGAGTGTAGTATAGTAAAGGTAGAGTGAGGTATAATGATGATGGAGTGAGGTATTGTAAATAAGAGTGAGGTAGAGTGTAGTATAGTAAAGGTAGAGTGAGGTATAATGATGATGGAGTGAGGTATTGTAAATAAGAGTGAGGTAGAGTGTAGTATAGTAAAGGTAGAGTGAGGTATAATGACGATGGAGTGAGGTATTGTAAATAAGAGTGAGGTAGAGTGTAGTATAGTAAAGGTAGAGTGAGGTATAATGACGATGGAGTGAGGTATTGTAAATAAGAGTGAGGTAGAGTGTAGTATAGTAAAGGTAGAGTGAGGTATAATGATGATGGAGTGAGGTATTGTAAATAAGAGTGAGGTAGAGTGTAGTATAGTAAAGGTAGAGTGAGGTATAATGATGATGGAGTGAGGTATTGTAAATAAGAGTGAGGTAGAGTGTAGTATAGTAAAGGTAGAGTGAGGTATAATGATGATGGAGTGAGGTATTGTAAATAAGAGTGAGGTAGAGTGTAGTATAGTAAAGGTAGAGTGAGGTATAATGATGATGGAGTGAGGTATTGTAAATAAGAGTGAGGTAGAGTGTAGTATAGTAAAGGTAGAGTGAGGTATAATGATGATGGAGTGAGGTATTGTAAATAAGAGTGAGGTAGAGTGTAGTATAGTAAAGGTAGAGTGAGGTATAATGATGATGGAGTGAGGTATTGTAAATAAGAGTGAGGTAGAGTGTAGTGTAGTAAAGGTAGAGTGTGTAAAGCAGTGTGTAAGACTGGTGGAGGAGAACATGATGCCAAGATGCATGAAAAAAACTGTGATTAAAAACCACCAGAATTATTCCTTACTCTTAAAACTTTATGAATATGAACTTGTTTATTTTACTCAAACATAAATCTATAATAGCAAAATCAGAGAAGCTGATTCAGAAACTGAAGTGATCTTTTAAACTTTTTACAATGCAAACTATGCAACTGTGTGTTGTTTGGTTTGTGTTTTTTTTGCTGTGGTTTTTTGCATGTATCTGTTAAAGCTCCTCAGGTAATTAGCGGTTGGTTCTGCAGTGCTGAGTCAGGTGGCGGGTGGCGGGCGGCAGGTGGCGGGTGGCAGGCGGCTGATCTCTGAACAGCGTGTGGAGTCTCTGGGCCCGAGACGGGGAAGCGCTGCCTGAAGGAATGGTTATGATGATGATGACGGTGATGGTGATTATGATGATGATGATGATGATGAAGATGTTATGAAAGGAGCTGGTTGAAATATGAGATTAGCATCGTTCTGCGGATGGATGGGAATCTGGCGTTCCCCGGCCGTGATCTCATAACCGCGATGTTAATGGATGTTAGCGAGGTGCTCTTCCAGGGGAGAGGCTCTCCTCTTGAGTTTCTATTAATGTGGCCTCTCTGGAGATCACCCTGCTCACTCAGGCAGCAGCGTAGCCCACACTGAATTCACTTAGCGGGAAGGGAAGAGGAGCCTGAGCTGAGCTGCCAGCGAGAGAGCTGGCGCGAGAGCACGCGAGAGAGAGAGAGAGAGAGATAACTCTTTGGCTTTAAAAGCTAAGTGGAGGGGCATGAAAGGCAAGACAGCAGTTTTGAGATGCAGGCGCGTCTGCCCGCCCGCCGCCTGCCTCGCCAGCGCGAGAGCCGGAGTGCCTGGCAAGGCTAATTGTGTTTTAAAGTGGGTCTGCGAGCAACACAATGGGGAGCGGGCTGGTTCCGTCTCCCCTGTGCCGCTCTCTCGCGCGCTCGCTCTCGCGCTCGGAGGAGGAAGAGCGAGTTGTCAGATTTGTAGGTCAGGCTGCAGGGGTTGTTGTCAGGCAGACTCGCAGCGGTGGAGGTGGTTTCATACTGGGGGATTTTTATTTTTTTCTGTGCTGCTCAGTGGTGCTGATGTGTGATATTTCAGTTCGGCTTGTTTACTTACCTCCACTACCCCCCCTTACTCCCCCAGCACAGCAAAACACAGCATTACACAGCTAAGCACAGTACAACATAGTACAGCAGAGCAGGGCACAGTACAATAGGGTACAGTACAACCAAGTACAGCATAGTAGAGGACAGTACAGTACAGCATAGCAGAGCACAGTACAACACAGCATAGTAAAGCACAGTACAACAAAATACAGCATAGTCGAGCACAGCACAATACAGCATAGCAGAGCAGGGCACAGTACAATACGGTACAGTACAACAAAGTACAGCATAGTAGAGGACAGTACAACACAGCATAGTAGAGCACAGTACAATACAGCATAGTAGAGCACAGTACAACACAGCATAGTAGAGCACAGTACAATACAGCATAGTGGAGCAGAGTACAATATAGCATAGTAGAGCACAGTACAACACAGCATAGTAGAGCACAGCAGGGTACAGTACAATACAGTACAGTACCACAAAGTGCAGCATAGTAGAAGACAGTAAAATACAGCATAGTAGAGCACAGTACAATACAGCATAGTAGAGCACAGTACAACACAGCACAGCACAATACAGCATAACAAAGTACAGCACAATACAGTAAAGTACAACACAATACAGCATAGCAGAGCACAGTTCAGCAGGGCAGAGTACAACACAGTATAGCAGAGCACAGTACAACACAGCATAACATATCATAGCACAACACAACACAGCATAGCAGAGCACAGTACAATACAGTACAGTACAACAAAGCACAGCATAGTAAAGGACAGTACAACACAGCATAGCAGAGCACAGCAGGGCACAGTACAATACAGTACAGTACCACAAAGTACAGCATAGTAAAGGGCAGTACAGCACAGCATAACACAGTACAGCACAGTACAGTTTAACACAACATAGCAGAGCACAGTACAGCACAACATATTAGAGCCCTGTACACTTACAGTTGTAAGTGGGAAGTGGTAGAGGGGGCGTGTACAGTACAGTACATTACAGGAACATCACACATGATGTTTCCAGAAGCAATAACATACTGCTGCACCTACTACTACTGTTACTACGAATACTACTGCTAGTATTAATATTATTAATAATACTACTTCAACTGCACCTACTACTACTGTTACTACTACTACTGCTAGTATTAATATTATTAATAATACTACTACAACTGCATATACTACTACTGTTACTACTAATACTACTGCTAGTATTAATATTATTAATAATACTACAACTGCACCTACTACTACTGTTACTACTAATTCTACTGCTAGTATTAATATTATTAATAATACTACTTCAACTGCACCTACTACTACTGTTACTACTACTACTGCTAGTAATAATATTATTAATAATACTACTACAACTGCACCTACTACTACTGTTAGTACTTCTACTGCTAGTATTAATATTATTAATAATACTACAACTGCACCTTCTACTACTGTTACTACTAATACTACTGCTAGTATTAATATTATTAATAATACTACTACAACTGCACATACTACTACTGTTACTACTAATACTACTAATACTATTATTGACTATTCTGCTACTAATACTCCTCCTCCTACTAATATTACTACTACTACTGTTACTAATACTCCTCTTACTACTAATATTACTGCTACTGCTACTAATACTCCTCCTCCTACTAATATTACTACTACTGCTACTAATACTCCTCCTCCTACTAATATTACTACTACTGTTACTAATACTCGTCCTACTACTAATATTACTACTGCTACTACTAATACTCCTCCTACTAGTAATACTCCTTCTACTGCTTACTACTCTACTGCTACTACTAATATTACTTCTACAGCTACTACTATTACTCCTCCTGCTACTATTATTACTACTAATGCTATTACTACTCCTACTACTACTAATACTCCTCCTACTACTTACTACTCAATTACTACTACTAATATTACTAATACTGCTACTACTAATACTCCTATTAATACTCCCCCTACTACTAATACTACTACTACTAATACTCCTCTTTCTCTTACTGATACTACCCCTGTTACTCCTCCTCCCCCTACTACATCTACTAATAATAATATTACTGCTAATACTACTACTACTAATACTCATTCTACTACTAATAATAATATTACTGCTAATACTACTACTACTAATACTCATTCTACTACTAATAATAATATTACTGCTAATACTACTACTACTAATACTCATTCTACTACTAATAATAATATTACTGCTAATACTACTACTAATAATAATCATTCTACTACTAATAATAATATTACTGCTAATACTACTACTACTACTAATACTCATTCTATTACTAATAATATTACTGCTAATACTACTACTACTAATACTCATTCTACTACTAATAATAATATTACTGCTAATACTACTACTACTAATACTCATTCTACTACTAATAATAATATTACTGCTAATACTCCTCTTTCCTGTACTGCTACTAACACTACTCCACCTCATACTCTACTACTACCACTTGTACTACTACAAATCTTATTATTCCTTACTGCTGCTCTTGCTGTGATAATATAATTATCAATAGTACTAATTATAATACTGAGGGAAAGGTTTGAGTAATTTTCAGTAATGTTGATGCAGCCTCTGGCAGTGAAGGTTATGCATGTCTGAACACAGTATATAAGATTAATAACTGTTAAATGTATGTGCAGGCTGGTAAACGCTGTAGGTATAGTAATAATTAATGTAATAATAATAATAGTAATAATTAATGTAAGTGTGAGTGTCACAGACTTATTGTAAGTGATGTAATTGTGTCACTTAAGGTGGAATTGAGTAATTAACCACGCTGTTACAGATTAATTATCACTCAGCTCAGGGGGGTAATGTAGTGAACTTAGTTTATTCTACTTTTTGATGGAGTAACTGTCTTTACAGTCTGGGAAAGTCTTTCTAGTATATTTTAGTGAGTGATGAACTCTGAAGCTACATGAAGTTTGGAGGTGTGTAGTGATGAACTCTGAAGCTACATGAAGTTTAGAGGTGTGTAGTGATGAACTCTGAAGCTACATGGAGTTTGGAGGTGTGTAGTGATGAACTCTGAAGCTACATGGAGTTTGGAGGTGTGTAGTGATGAACTCTGAAGCTACATGAAGTTTAGAGGTGTGTAGTGATGAACTCTGAAGCTACATGGAGTTTGGAGGTGTGTAGTGATGAACTCTGAAGCTACATGGAGTTTGGAGGTGTGTAGTGATGAACTCTGAAGCTACATGAAGTTTGGAGGTGTGTAGTGAGTGATGAACTCTGAAGCTACATGGAGTTTGGAGGTGTGTAGTGATGAACTCTGAAGCTACATGGAGTTTGGAGGTGTGTAGTGATGAACTCTGAAGCTACATGGAGTTTGGAGGTGTGTAGTGATGAACTCTGAAGCTACATGAAGTTTGGAGGTGTGTAGTGATGAACTCCGAAGCTACATGAAGTTTGGAGGTGTGTAGTGATGAACTCTGAAGCTACATGGAGTTTGGAGGTGTGTAGTGATGAACTCTGAAGCTACATGAAGTTTAGAGGTGTGTAGTGATGAACTCTGAAGCTACATGGAGTTTGGAGGTGTGTAGTGATGAACTCTGAAGCTACATGAAGTTTGGAGGTGTGTAGTGATGAACTCTGAAGCTACATGGAGTTTGGAGGTGTGTAGTGAGTGATGAACTCTGAAGCTACATGAAGTTTGGAGGTGTGTAGTGATGAACTCTGAAGCTACATGAAGTTTGGAGGTGTGTAGTGATGACCTCTGAAGCTACATGGAGTTTGGAGGTGTGTAGTGAGTGATGAACTCTGAAGCTACATGAAGTTTGGAGGTGTGTAGTGATGAACTCTGAAGCTACATGAAGTTTGGAGGTGTGTAGTGATGAACTCTGAAGCTACATGAAGTTTGGAGGTGTGTAGTGATGACCTCTGAAGCTACATGGAGTTTGGAGGTGTGTAGTGAGTGATGAACTCTGAAGCTACATGAAGTAAGCGCCGCCATCACTGTACTGATAATGACATAGACATATATACACATAGAATCCGCATAGCCTTCTCCTGGTGCCGCCTGCTAACGTTATGCTATGTGGGGTCTATATATGTATATGTCTATGTCATTATCAGTACAATGATGGCGGCGCTCGGAGCTGAAGCTATAGTGTTATAGGATGTAAACAGCAACAACAAAAGTCCATTTTACACCAGAGATCTCCTTTAAAGTAGGTCTGCAACTAATGATTATTTTGGTAGATGACTAATCTGATGATTATTTTTTCAATTAGTCGATTAGTCAACGATTATTTCTGCCATGTGCTTTGCACATTGTTAGTATTTAGCTTTTTGTTATTCATTTTTCATTACTTGAATATTATTTTAATTATAACATCTTGTATTTTGTTTTATTTTTTTAAATTTTCTTTTAACCTTGTTCTTAAACAATTTTCTTAAATTGCTTAAATTATTCTTTTACATTATTTTAATTTGACTTCTCTTTGTTTTAATGTTTTAATGTTTGAATCGTGTTTTATCCATGCTTTATTTTAATTTTATTTTAATTTTTATTGTTTTATTGTTTTTGTAATTTCTAATTTATAAAGCACTTTGAATGACCATTGTGTATGAAAGGTGCTATATAAATATATATATATATATATAAATAAACTTGCCTTGCCGTGTCCTTCATCTCTAAAAACTGAATAGAAACTAATAGAAACAGCTGAACATGAGATTTAAATGACATTTAAATGTCTAGATGTTGTTTTTAACGTGTAATGTACTGATGTATATATTTAGTGATTGAATATGTAATCTGTTGTGTTTGGGCACTTTTGGAGACACAGTCTTAGAGAGTAAGTTGAGTGTAAACTGTGTGAGTGAGATTTACCCATCTCCAGTGTTGGGCACGTTACTTTAAAAAAGTAATTAGACTACCCTCCTGCTAGTTATTAGTTACTTCTCCAAAAAAGTAACTGAGTTACTCCACTATAAAAGTAACTAGTTACCAGTAAAAGTAACTATTGCGGGGCGCCGAGTGGTCCAGCGGTCTAAAGCGCTGCCACTATGAGCAGGAGGTCGCCGGTTCGAACCCCAGCTCATGCAGCTTTGCCATCAAGCTGCCGGCGTCAGAGGGAGCAAAATTGGCCCTGCTCCCTCTGGGTGGGTAGATGGCGCTCTCTCCCCACATCACTCCTACGGGGATGTCTGCAGCACAGGGCGTCTGTGAGCTGATGTACCAGAGCCGAGCCGCTGCGCTTTCCTCCAAGCGCGCTGGCTGCTCGGTAATGATGCATCGGCAGCAGCTCGAAAAGAAGCGGTGGCTGACTTCACATGTATCGGAGGAAGCATGTGCTAGTCTTCACCCTCCTGGTGTGTTGAGGTATCACTAGTGATAGGGGGAGTCCTAATGAATGGGTTGGGTAATTGGCTGTGTAAATTGGGGAGAAAATGGGAAAAAAATAGAAATAAAATTATAAAAAAAAAAAAAAAGTAACTATTGCGTTACTTTTGTGTTACTCGCCCCCGTAACTCCCACCCCCACCTTCTCAGAGCGTGTTTCATAAGCCAGATGTATAGAGTGCACGACAGCATAGACAAGTACCTGCATCTACATTGTCGATTATATGGACTAATCGTTGCAGCCCTTCTTTAAAGGCTAATTAGTTGTGTCTAGTTTATAACATGACTAAATCTAGCTAACGACACTCGGCAGGCATTGGCGTGAAGCAGATTTTTGGATTATTTTTGGGATTATTTGGGGGAGCCCTCTTTTTTCAGCACAGTTTTTTTTCCGCTCCTCTCGAGCTGAAGTGTGGAAGTGTGATAAAATCTTAATTGATTTTCTGCTTTGGAGGGCATTCTCCGAGCCGATCCTGCGCTCCATCTGGTCCTGCAGCCCGGGATGACCCCGTTTCACTGCGTTACGCTGCTCCGCAGGGACCTGTCCCCCTACCTCTCGCCCATCCGTCCGGGGACGCGAAAGCAGCGAAAGAGGGCGAGGGCAGGAATCGTGGATTCGATGATGCTTTTACTATCCTTATGAGGACCTTCCTTTAACATTACCTTCCTTTTACCTTGTGAGGACGTCCAAAATGTCCTCAAGAATGACGTACGTTCGTATTTTAGATTTTGCTTTGCGAGGACATCTGGCCCTGACAAAGACACCAAAACGTGCACACACTTATTGAGACGCTCACACACACACACACACTGTAGCGCTGCTATCCCCTCATGCACGCCACGTACCGCGCTTCCTCCTCTTAAACCGTTGTAGGTCACTCGGCTCCGCTTCCATTTTGGGAAAAGCAGGGCTTGCGGGGATGTTTCGCCCTAGAAAAGAAATAATTATCACCTCTCCCCAATTCCCAATTATTATCAACAGAGCTTAGTTAAGAGGAGGATCAGGACGGCGGCAGTCGATGGTGGCGGTGGCGGGAGGAGTGTGGGCTGCAGGAGGCCGCGGTAGGGAGGAGGCGAGGAGTCCAGCGCGGCTCACTGAGCCCGAGGAGGACTCACGCAGAGAGAGAGAGAGACAGGCACAGAGAGAGACACTTGCAGAGAGAGTGAGAGCGTGGGAGTGAGCGAGAGATATAGAGAGATACAGAGACAGGGAGTGAGACAGATGCTCAGAGAGAGAAAGAAAGAGATAGATGAGACCGTGAGTGAGTGAGAGAGACAGTTAGTGAGGCAGAAAGTGAGAGAGACAGTGTTAGAGAGAGAAAGTGAGAGAGACAGAGACAGTGAGAGAATGAGAATGTGAGAGAGAAAGAGACAGTAAGAGAGAGAAAAAGTGAGTGAGTGAGAGAGAGACAGCTGGCAAGAGAGACAGTGAGTGAGAGAAACAGCGAGTGTGAGAGACAGTGAGTGAGAGAGACAGTGAGTGAGAGAAAGCCAGCGAGAGAGACAGCAAGAGAGACAGCCAGCGTGAGAGACGGCGAGTGAGAGAGACAGCGAGTGAGAAAGACAGTGAGGGACAGAGACAGTGAGTGAGAGAAACAGCATGCGAGAGACAGCGAGCGAGAGAGACAGCAAGCACAAGAGAGAGATACGTACAGTGAGTGAGAGCATGGGAGTGTGAGAGAGTGAGCGAGAGCGAGGCAGTGAGAGTGAGAGAGAGCTATAGAATAAGAGATTGACAGTGAGAGACAAAGAGACTTAACGAGAGAGAAACAGCAAGTGAGAGAGTCAGTGAAAGACTTTGCGAGAGAGAGAGAGATAGATACAAACAGTGAGTGAGAGAGACAGAGAAAGAGACAGTGAGTGAGGGACAGAGAGAGAGAGAGAGATAAAGAATAAGAGATAGACAGTGAGTGAGAGAGAGAGTGCGCGAGAGGCAGTAAGTGAGAGAGAGACAGATAGAGTGAGTGAGTGAGAGAGAGTTAGACACTGAGAGACAGAGCAAAAGAGACACTCAGAAAAATAGAGACTCAGTGAGAGAAAGAGAGAGAGAGTGCGCGAGAGGCAGTAAGTGAGAGAGAGTGATAGAGAGAGAGAGGCAGCAGGAGGAGGCGGCTGGGCTCTGCTGGGGGCTGGAGTGAGAAGTGTGTGCAGTGAGTGTGTACTTCCTGCCGCAGGTAGAAGCTGTCACAGAGTTGTGGAGCGCGGCAGCGGCGGTGGCAGCAGCAGTGGCGGGTGGCAGCGCCAGAGTGCTGGGCTGTCTCACACTCTCTCAGCCGAGGAGCTGCACATCACGCCGGAGCCATGGAGAAGGTGAGACACACTCTTCCTCTCTCTCTCTCTGTTCAACTGGCCGAACGCAAACGCTACCATCCGTCTGAGTGTGTGTGTGAGGGGTGTGTGTGTGTGTTTGTGTGAGTGTATGTGTGTGCCATATCGTATCGTACACAATATTTTGTTACTAGTGTTAGGAATCACAGGACATCTACCGATACGATATTATTATTGTGATATTGTGATTTTACGATATTCCATATATCACAAGATAATTCTCTATGATATTTCATGAAGAGGATAAAATAATCCTAAATAATCAAATACCAGCAATTATAGATTTATTAGTTCAGTTTGACACAATTTAACAATCAATATTCTTCGCCGCAGGTTTATTAACCCTATTCATCAAAAAAAAATAATATGCACATGAGATCATAAAAAAAATCATATGCACATGACATCATAAAAAAAATCATATGCACATGACATCATAAAAAAAATCATATGCACATGAGATCATAAAAAAAATCATATGCACATGAGATCATAAAAAAAATCATATGCACATGACATCATAAAAAAAATCATATGCACATGACATCATAAAAAAAATCATATGCACATGAGATCATAAAAAAAATCATATGCACATGACATCATAAAAAAAATCATATGCACATGAGATCATAAAAAAAATCATATGCACATGACATCATAAAAAAAATCATATGCACATGAGATCATAAAAAAATCATATGCACATGACATCATAAAAAAAATCATATGCACATGACATCATAAAAAAAATCATATGCACATGACATCATAAAAAAAATCATATGCACATGAGATCATATGCTTTTCTCAAGCAAATAATTTTGCCAGTGGTATAGCAACTTTTTTCTTAAAAAGAAATAAGCAATTGCAATTTTCTCGAATTGTAAAAAAAGTAAAAAAAAAAAATACTGATTTGATATCTTTAAACTTTTGGAATTCTTCTAGATAAGTCATTATTCATAAAATAAGCAAAATACTAATACTAATGCTGGAAAATGAAATCCACCTCCCGATAAAAGTTATCAGCAGAGGGAAGCATGAAGTGCTGTAAGATTGTCCAGGAGAACACTGCTTTAATCCTTAAAGTTGAGTAGTTGTTGTTTCTCATAACCTGGATTCGAACATTGCTCAAATATTCACTATTCACTGTATACCTGTAACTCTACCTCTTCACTACTTTACTTTAACTGATGCTCTCAAACACTTTATTAAGAGACAAGAAATTCAAGTAATTAACTCTTGATGAGATCAGCACAGCTGTTAACTGAAAGCCTGAATTCCAGGAGACTCTACCTCATAAAACTGACTGAGAAAATCCAGCAGAGATGTTCAAAACTGATCATCTAAACAAGAAAAATGTAAAATTTAAAACATATTCTGATTTGTTTAACACACTTTTGTTTACTGAATAATTCCATATGTTTGTCTTTATAATTTTGATGATTTTAGTATTATTAATCTACAGTGGAGAACATTTTAAAATAATGAATTAATTCCATAAGTTGTTATATGTTGTTTTAATTGCATCATACTGTGTTGTATATGGTGTTTACATACAGCTTTGGAAAAAAAATAAGATGAATTTCTTAGATTTGACCAAATTATAAACCTCTGGAATATAATCAAGAGGAAGATGGATGATCACAAACCATCAAACCACCAAACTGAACTGCTTGAATTTTTGCACCAGGAGTAAAGCAGCATAAAGTTATCCAAAAGCAGTGTGTAAGACTGGTGGAGGAGAACATGATGCCAAGATGCATGAAAAAAAAACTGGGTATTGCTTAAAAAAAGACTACCTTTATAAAGGGTTTATAAATGGTTTACAATTAGTTTATTAATGGTTACTAATTAGGTTGTAAATGCCTTAAAAATCATTAATAATCAGTTATAACACATACGTAGAAAGGGCAACAATGACCTGTTGTTTGCCAAATAGTGAACCCACAGCCATCTATACTGTTGCCCTTTTTACGTTTGTGTTATAACTGATTATTAATGATTTATAAGGCATTTACAACCTGATTAATAACCATTAATAAACTAATTGTAAACCATTTATAAACCCTTTATAAAGGTAGTCTTATTTTAAAGTGGCACCAAAAACTGTGATAAAAACCACCAGGGTTATTCCACCAAATATTGATTATTTCTGAACTCTTAAAACTTTATGAATATGAACTTGTTTGTTTTCTTTGCATTATTTGAGGTCTGAAAGCTCTGCATCTTTTTTGTTATTTCAGTCATTTCTCATTTTCTGTAAATAAATGCTCTAAATGACTTAAATATTTTTATTTGGAATTATTTGGAGAAATGTTGTCTGTAGTTTATAAAATACACTTATCCATTTTTTCTTATCTTCTGGTTTCAGTGTTGTTCTGAGTGTCCCGAGCCCAGAGTGGCCCAGAGTTTGTGCACCTTTTGCAACAAGTGGTTGTGTTTCCAGTGCACGGATTTGCACCAGCACGACAGAGCTCCGCCCCAGGCCCCGGAGCCCCGCCTCCTCCAGAGGGCCAGCCCCCCACCGGCGCCGCCTGAAACAGGCAAGATGCTCTTTTGGTTTTTCCCGTTATAATCCGTTTCTCCCGGCGTCTCTCGGCCTGACGCTCGGCGGCTGTAATCTGCGGGAGCCTCTATCTGTCCGCCGCCATATTTCCCTTTTCTCTCTGTTTTTAACGTCTTTATTCTCCTCCGCGCAGCTCAGCGTGAAGAATAATGCCTTCCAGAATAAGTGTGAATAATTATGCTCTGTGATGCATTGTCGTCTTTTATTTTTTATGTGACCCAGTTTTCTGAAAGCAGTAGTCGCTCAGCGGGAGCGGCGAGACGTCAGTCCGAGTCCAGAGTCCAGCCGGTCCGAGTTTCAGTCATTTTCATTTTTCAGTCTTTTAAACGGACTGATACCAGTTCAAACCCACGACAGGGGAACACGGCTTAGTGTCGTATTATAAATCTGCAGTGTAGATTAATACTAAACTCATCCAAACTATAAAGAAAAACATATAAGGGCTTATTTTAGTAATCTGTAGACGAGCCGTCAACCGTCTGTGCATCGTGCAGCTTGATTTAAGGTGTATCAGTGTGTCTTTGCTATCGTAACCACGAGAAAAGTACAAAAAAGAAATGTACAAATTCTTTTAACTAATCATATGTTTGGTTAATTTTGGAATCGTAACATGAAATAAACCATTTAAAGAGTCTCATTCCCTTTAAGAGTAGAAACTGGTGAGCTCTGACTTTGGTGGATTGCTATTGTAACGGTGCAGCTACCTGGACGTGTTCAACAAACTCTTCTCAGCAGAGGAAACTGAGCTGCTGGTTGACGCTGTGAAGGAGCTCCAGCAGCTCATTTACGGGAACAGCAATGTTATTTTATTTACTATTCTGTTTATTGTTGATGTAAAAGTTGGGTTTGTGCTGCTGTGTGTTCATGTGTGTGTAATAAGTGGGGGTGTACGCTCGGCTCGGCACAGTGCCTGTGTTACAGAGATAGCGATGAACGTCTGACTGTTGGCGTCTGTCTAGGTTGTATTCAGTCAGTGGAGCTCCTGTGTTTTCTGTTACCAAGATAAACAAGCAAAACTCCAGAAATGTACCTGAACACACCTCATTTCCAGAACACCACGCCCATCAGTGTAGATATACAGAGCTGAAAAAAATTAAGAGAACGCTTCAGTTTCTGAATCAGTTTGTCTGATTTTGCTATTTATAGGTTTATGTTTGAGTAAAATGAACATTGTTGTTTTATTCTATAAACTACAGACAACATTTCTCCCAAATTACAAATAAAAATATTCTCATTTAGAGCATTTATTTACAGAAAATGAGAAATGGCTGAAATAACAAAAAAAGATGCAGAACTTTCAGACCTCAAATAATGCAAAGAAAACAAGTTCATATTCATAAAGTTTTAAGAGTTCAGAAATAATCAATATTTGGTGGGGGAAAAAAAAAAATTACCAAATTTATAAAAACCTCTGGAATATAATCAAGAGGAAGATGGATGATCACAAACCATCAAACCACCAAACTGAACTGCTTGAATTTTTGCACCAGGAGTAAAGCAGCATAAAGTTATCTAAAAGCAGTGTGTAAGACTGGTGGAGGAGAACATGATGCCAAGATGCATGAAAAAAACTGTGATTAAAAGCCTAGGCGGTTATTCCTGTAAATAAATGCTCTAAATGAGAATATTTTTATTTGTAATTTGGGAGAAATGTTGTCTGTAGTTTATAGAATAAAACAACAATGTTCATTTTACTCAAACATAAACCTATAAATAGCAAAATCAGAGAAACTGATTCAGAAACTGAAGTGCTCTCTTCTCTTTCTTGATGTTTTCCAGAGCTGTATGTTTATATATTTATGTATTTCATGTACCTGTGAGCGAGTGAACAAGAAAGACAGAGAGAAAGAGAGAGAGATAGAGATAGATATAGAGAAAGAGATGGTGGGAAAGGAAGGGTTGATGTGGTTAATGTGTGAGATAAACAAAGAGAAACAGCAATTAAGATGCATATGTGTTTTGCGCCTGTGTGTATTTGTGTGTGTGTGAGAGTGTGTGTTAGAGAGATAGAGAGAGAGAGAGCGAGAGAGAGAGAGAGAGAGAGAGAGAGAGAGAGAGAGAGAGCGAGAATAGCAGCAGATGCGAGTGAGAAGAGTGCAGGCCGGGTGCAGGATGTGGTCGGTCACCAGTGTTGCTCTGAGGCTGAGTCTACTCATCTCTGCTGTAGCATGTGGTCTATCTCTCTTTCTCTCTCTCTCTCTCTCTCTCTCTCTCTTTCTCTCTCTCTCTTTCTGACACTTGTGAACGTGTGAACATGCCTCCCCGTCTCCAGACTGTGAGCAGTGCGCAGTGTAAGCTGGCCCGCTGGCTATTGTGGCTGCCACACTGTAAATGGAATATGGCAGGAGCTGTCAGTGTGAGCCCTTCATTTCTACACTTCTATCAGAGCCCTGCGTTTATATATATATATATATATATATATATATATATACACATATGCGCTATTTTTTACATTACATTACATTTAGAGGACAATTTTGTCCATAGCAACTTACAAACAGTGATATACAGGGGTTGGACAATGAAACTGAAACACCTGTCATCATTTTAGTGTGGGATTTTAGGTTTCATGGCTAAATTGGAGCAGCCTGGTGATCAATCTTCATTAATTGCACATTGCACCAGTAAGATCAGAGTGTGAAGGTTCAGTTAGCAGGGTAAGAGCACAGTTCTGCTCTAAATATTACAATGCACACAACATTATGGGAGACATACCAGAGTTCAAAAGAGGACAAATTGTTGGTGCACGTCTTGCTGGAGCATCTGTGACCAAGACAGCAAGTCTTTGTGATGCATCAAGGGCCACGGTATCCAGGGTAATGTCAGCATACCACCAAGAAGGACCAACCACATCCAACAGGATTAACTGTGGACGCTGTAAGAGGAAGCTGTCTGAAAGGGATGTTCGGGTGCTAACCCGGATTGTATCCAAAAAACATAAAACCACGGCTGATCAAATCACGCAGAATTCAATGTGCACCTCAACTCTCCTGTTTCCACCAGAACTGTCCGTCACCACAATCAATTATTGTGCTCTAAAACCAGGTGTTTCAGATTCATTCTCCAACCTCTGTATATTTAGCAATAGAGGAAAGGAAAAACCAAAGGGGAATAGTGAGCTAGAGTAAAGGATTTTAATCACAGTTTTTTTTTTCATGCTTCATCTTGGCATCATGTTCTCCTCCACCAGTCTTACACACTGCTTTTGGATAACTTTATGCTGCTTTACTCCTGGTGCAAAACAAATTCAAGCAGTTCAGTTTGGTTTTATGGCTTGTGATCATCCAACTTACATCTTACATGAGTCAGCAACCGCAAGATGACATCAAGTGACCTATAAAAAGAATGGCTAGTGGCAGCTGGGGTGAAGTTCAAAACTCAATCTCTTAGTGGCAGGAAGATAGAAAAAAGACCTTATCCAATAAAAAGGACAGAAGAGCCAGGCTGAAATTTGCAAAAGATCATAAGAATTGGACCATAGAGGAAGAAAACTTGCTTCCTTCTGTTCTGGAAATGTTCTCCAACTCTGAGGACAGTTGTGTCCAGCAGGACAATGATCAATTCCACACAGCTAGATCAATTAATGTGTGGATGAAGGACCACCAGATCAAGACAGTGTCATGGCCAACCCAAACCTGAACCCCATTAAAAACCTCTGGAATATAATCAAGAGGAAGGTGGATGATCACAAACCATCAAACCACCAAACTGAACTGCTTGAAGTTTTGCACCAGGAGTAAAGCAGCATAAAGTTATCCAAAAGCAGTGTGAAAGACTGGTGGAGAGCATGCCGAGACACATGAAAGCTGTGATGAAAAAACATGGATTATTCTACCAATTATTGATTTAAAACTTTTCCTTAGATAAAACTTGTATTGTTTGTATCGTATTTTTAGTAGTGTTGTTGTTTCTAAATGAATATCGTTTTCTTTTTGCATTATTTGAGGTCTCTGCATCACATTTTCTGCATTTAAATAAATAAATGCTCTAAATTAGAATATTTTTATTTGGAATTTGGGAGAAATGTTGTCTGTAGTTTAAAGAATAAAACAACAATGTTCATTTTACTCAAATATAAACCTATAAATAGCAAAATCAGAGAAACTGATTCAGAAACTGAATTCATTTTTCGGAAAAAATCTAATAAATAAAAACATTGAATGAAAAGGTGTGTCCAAACTTTTGACTGAACTCAGTTTTTCACAATATGCAAATATGCAAATCAGTCTATTAATAATTCCTTCCCCCGTGTCGACGTCCAACCATCTGCTTCTCACTGCTATCAGAGGCACACAGCCCAGTCAGCCCAATCAGCTCTCCTTTTTGCCCCGCCCCTAAACCCATACATCACCCAGAGGATAGAGAAAGCTAAAATCAGGGGGTTTAGTTACTCTTTTATAAGTATTTTACTGCTGTTAAACTTCAGTGCTGGAGAGTTTCTGCTCTCTCTCTCTGGCGTTCTTTTCGCAGCTCTTCAGCGTAAAGGGCACTGCGCTGGTTTATAAATGATTTTTGTCATTTTTAATGATGTTTAATGATGTTTAAACAGCGAGTTTTCCACTCGGAGCGGCTCGGAATGACTTTTAAACGTCCAAGGCTTGGTCTGCTTCCAGAGAAAGGGCCGTTCTGCTGCACAGATGAGAGTAATTTGCTCCCCCGTGCCGAGCGTTGCTTTATTTATCCTGCGAGGCCGGAGCTTTGTTTAGTTCCTCAAATGCTGCTAAAACCCAGCGTCGCTCATATCTGGCAACGCTGTTTAATAAAGTCACGAGCTGATTGATCAAAGCTTTTCTACGCTCTGCTTCTTTTTTTTTTACCTTTGAGAAACGACGTGAGTCTGGATCAGTCCAGAAATATTTACAGGCTTTTAATGACGCTGTGTTTCTTCCAACTAAAGAGAAACTGGACTGAAAGAATGAAGGACGCTCTGAAGCCAAGATGTCTCTTAAATATGCTCTATTGGTACTGAGCTCTGCGCTCCGGGTTTATCCTTACATGAGCAAAGAATCCACTCTGAACCAGTTCTAACGAGGAAATGTGCTTTAATGCGGCCAAAGAATTCAATACTGAGTGTTTTTTGAGTTGTTATTTGGTGTATAAATTGTGAAACAATGCTAAAATATGTCAAATAACTGATAACAAATAATTTGTTAGTTATTATTTCTGCATTTTCACAGAACTTTCTACTCCTTACATTTAAAAGATAGAGTGAATAAATCTGATTGTGATTGCATTGGACGGCAGCAGGAGGCAACAAGGCAGCGAGACGGACAACAGTTAGAAACTGTTTAAAATAAAGACATTTTACACTAATAACAGTCTTTACAATGTCATATGATACTTTATAACATGTGTAATAATGCCCTGCTAAGTGCAGTTCAGCCTATACTGACCTAGTCTTAGAGTGTCTCAGAGTAAAACACCAAATCCACCGGAGATCCTATTTAAACCTATAGTTACACACAGAGGTGGGTAGTCCAGATCCAGAAAGTAAAAATAAATCCACCCCCGGGTTTTTTTTTTGGCTGAGCCACAACAGAGACGCCCATCTAATCTACTATTTGTACATTTTCACACAATTATCTGAACTTTCTACTTCTTACATTTTAATAAAAAAAAAACTTTTTACTCGTTTTTTAAATGTCCGGCTTCTCATTGGTCAATAAAACCCCAATCCAGATAAATCTCTCCATTCAGATAGAGTGAATAAAGCTGATTGTGATTGCATTGGACGGCAGAAGGACACAGTGAGGCAGCAAGACGGACAACAGTTAGAAACGTATTAAAATAAAGACATTTCTACACTAATAACAGTCTTTACAATGTTATATGTTACTTTACAACATGTGTAATAATGCCCTGCTAAGTGCAGTTCAGCCTATACTGACCTAGTCTTAGAGTCTCTGTAAAACACCAAATCCACCGGAGATCCTATTTAAACCTATAGTTACTCACACACAGAAGTGGGTAGTCCAGGTCCAGAAAGTAAAAATAAATCCACCCTAGGGTTTTTTTGGTCAAGCCAGAGCAGAGCCGCCCATCTAATCTACTATTTGTACATTTCCACACAATAATCTGAATTTTCTACTCCTTACATTTGAATAAAAATAGACTTATTACTCATATTTACTCATTTCAGCACGTTTTTTAAATTCCGGCTTCTCATCGTTCAATAAAACCCCTATCCAGATAAATCTCTCCATCCAGATAGAGTGAATCTGATTGTGATTGGATGTAGAGAAGTATAAACATATACCATTCCCACTCCCTATTGGTTTATACTGTGATCCATCACACCTGCACACAAATGTACTAAAATACATTCATTTACAGTGGGAAATATATGCAGCTAAAATACTGGTGAACAACCTAGTAAAAAATACCAGATTATTTTATCAACATTAACATTTTAATATTTTAACATTATAGTCATTATAGCTTTTAGAATAATGTGGGAGTGCTATAGGACTCTGTGGGTGTGGCCTAAGCTTTTGTTCTTAATGGCTTTTTTATTTTTTTATTTTATTTATTTTTTCCTTACATTACTTTTATACTTTAAGTAGTTTTGAAACCAGTACTTTTACTTTAAACACTTTTTTTAAGAGTAAAAAGCTTGAGTTGATTCTGCTTCAACTTCTACAGCAGTATTTTATTAAACTCTAGTATCTATACTATTCTATTTTTAAACACCTTTGTTTTGTTATTGTTAGATATGTATTACAATGTTAAAAAGTTAAATAATTTTTTTACCAGATTAGTCCAGAAGTCAGGGGTTTATCATGTCATTATGATGACTGGGCTCAACCTATATGTTGTGCAGCTCTAGATAGATGCCTGTTTACCACCCTGTTATTTTGCCTCAGAAAGAAAAATAAAACATAAAACATTGGATAGTTTAGGAGTGTAAGAAAATATTAAAATATATTAAAGTATCATGATTCTCTGTTTCGCAATAATCTATCAAAAACAGTATTAGTCTGTAATTATTAGTTTAGATGTAAAAATTGGTGTCAGAAGTGGTTCATTTAGTGTTGTGTTTAAACCCCGCCTACTAGATAGTAGCAGTGTTGTAGCCTGGCATTAAATCCCACTGTTCTGATTGGATAAAAACTTTTCTACTACTCAGTTTGGACGCATCTTCTCCTTTTTTTTTTTTTTAAAGTAATTTTCTACATTATAGATTAATCTTATTGACATGAAAACGATTAAGGGACACATGTGGATTAATGTAGTAAAGAGTAAAAAAAGTAGAAATGCAGCAACTATTGTTCAGCACCTCCAGGAACTCCTTCCTTCAAGAAGAAGCTGAGAAAACTATTCCAGGTGACTCTAAATCATGAAGACACTGAGATTAAAATTAAAACCACGAGTCTGCAGATCTGTCCTCAAAGAGAAATCTGATACTAAATTAATTTAAATTACTGGTTTGTTTAACACTTAATAATTCAGCATTTGTTCCTGTAGAGCCTTAATTAGGCCTGGACAATAATTCGATATCGGTATTTATCGCGATAAGAAATGTTTCAATAACGGTGATATCATTTTTGTGGTATATCGATATGTATTTTTTACTGGTGTAAGCTCACCCCAGAGCTGAACACAATCAGCCCCCGTAGCTGAGCTATGTCTGTGCGTGATGACGTAATCACACAGGCACTTTAGTAAATTAACTTTATGAATCCTTTAGTTTGTTTATTTGACAGGGATATCATGTTCCTTTGTATATGTATATAAATACGTCTTGTATTCTGGCTGAAGCACTTTTATATCTTATGTTGTAACTAAGTTATTTATAATTCATAAAGCCTATAGGTTTGTTTATTTGAGGGGAAAATCTTGTTGCTTTTATGTATATAAAGGCTTCTTCTATTCTTTAACCTGGTTGAAACACTTCTGCTTTGACCTGTTAAATATGTTTACAAAAGAATAAGAAGCTCTGCCTCTGTTGTAATTTAAAGTTATTTTTAGTTAGTTAGTTATATAGGCTTATGTTTGACAGGGATGTCGTGTTTTTATTTTGCTATATGCAAATAAAACTGAGCATTGATTTATTTTGAATTTTTATTTATTTCTTAAGTATTGTAAGGTTTTTGTGAAAGGATGTTTCAAAGACTTAGTAGTGTACAGATTTCCATTGCAGGGATTCTTAGCAGTTTTTCTGAGGCCTTCAAAGTATTTATATCGATATCGAAATTATATCGTATCGACCGAAATTAAGGAATATATCGTGATATAAATTTTGGCCATATCGTCCAGCACTAGCCTTAATAGAGACTTCTATATTAAATTTTCAATGTAGAAAATCAATGACTTGCTTGAGGAGCCAATTATGGGTGCCGAGTGGTCCAGCGGTCTAAAGCGCTGCCACTATGAGCGGGAGGTTGCCAGTTCGAACCCCAGCTCATGCAGCTTTACCATCAAGCTGCCGGCGCTCAGAGGGAGCACAATTGGTCCTGCTCCCTCCGGGTGAGTACAGTACAGTAGATGGCGCTCTCTCCCCACATCACTCCTAGGGTGATGCGGATCAGCACAGGGCGTCTGTGAGCTGATGTTTCAGAACTGAGTCACTGCGCTGCGTTTTCCTCCGAGCGTTAGCGCTGTGATGCTATTCGGTAATGCTGCATCAGCAGCAGCTCTAAAAGAGGCGGAGTCTGACTGTTGGGGCATCACTAGTGATAGGGGGAGTCCTAATAAGTGGGTTGGGTAATTGGCCGTGCTAAATTAGGAAGAAAATTGGAGAAATTAGAAGAAAAAAAAAAGGAGCCAGTTATCTTGTCGGTTGTGCCGAGAATGAAGGAGGCTCAGCGTGTGGAGATCTGCGTATGCGCAGTAGCCATAACAAGAAGAAAGAAATACAGGTTTTAGGGCATTATAGTTCCAAATGCTACAAACTGGTCATGAGTAAGGTTGCAACGATTAATCGATATTGATCATTTATTTATTTAATAATCGAATATTGATTATTTAAAATTGTCAACTACTAATTTCATTGTCGATTAATTGTTAATAGTCCTGCATTACACAAAGTGCTGTGGACAGAAGTGCAATGGGAGATAAATGGGAGGGTAAATGACTCACTCACACAGTTTACAGACCCAACTCTGTGTCTCCAAAAGTGCCCAAACACAACAGATCACATATTTACTCACTAAATATCAGCACTCTCCACATTCTAACAACATCTAGACATTTTAAAGCTCTTTTAAATCTCATGTTCAGCTGTTTTTATTGTTTTTAGAGATGGAGAACATGGCAGAAATAATCGTTGACTAATCGAAAAAATAATCATCAGATTAGTCGACTACCAAAATAGTCATTAGTTGCAGCCCTAGCCATGAGTTTTTTTTTTATTATTATTACACATATTTTTTATTAATTTTAAACTTGGTACAACATTCATTCAACATGTTTTTTTCCTCTTTTACATCTTTCAAGTCTTTAACCTTTAAACAACTCCCCTCCCTCCTCCTACCCCCGGCTTACTTAAAATACTTAAATACTAAAAATTATATTAAATCAAAGAAAATAAATTGTTAAATAATAATAAGCATAAAAAAGAGTACGCACATCCCATCTGCATGACATCTGTAAAAGTAAACATGCAAATAATTAATTAAATTAAAACTAGTTATAAGGCACATTCTTATTTGGTGAATGTTAAGTTTAAGGAGTTAGTAGACCAGAGTTTTAATCAGATTTTATTAGTGCAGTAAAATCTGATGCTGAAATGGTAATCAGACCTTCAGTTTCCAATATTTCTCCCCATGCAAACAGACGCTAAAGGCTGGTCTTTCTGTAATCGTAAATAACAGAGCAGAAAAAATAACAGATTTGAGCTTATCTCTTGATCAACACAGCTTTTGATTTCAATCAGTTGAGTTAATTTTTTTTAACCAGGCTTTCACTGAGTGTGTGACCACAGTGGTTGACCAGTTTGATTAAAAAAGTGCTCATAAAGTGCACTGATAAAGGATTGTGGTGAACAAATCTCTATGAACCTCTATGTTGGTTATGGTGCCGCAGTCCAGCGACATATATTCAGTGTGAACTAGCATCAGCCTTAGCGTGCATGTAGCGTGTATTCTTAAAGGTCTCATTCAATTGTTTTTTTATTCATTGTAAAATGTCTAGTTGTGTCTCTAGTGTGAATGAATGACATGTGAGCTGTTTTTTGTGGGAAATAAAGTGCTCCGGTGATCCAGTATAACACTGCTGTAGTCCAGTGGAGGAGTGGGGGAACAATAGGATTTCAGCTCCTGCTCATTAATATTTATACATGCAAACATATTGCCTCTGATTGGCTAACAGCACTGCAACACTGGGAGGCAGCAAGTCGGACAACAGTTAGAAATGTTTTTAAAATAAAGACATTTCTACACTAATAACAGTCTTTACAATGTTATATGTTACTTTACAACATGTGTAATAATGCCCTGCTAAGTGCAGTTCAGCCTATACTGACCTAGTCTTAGAGTCTCTCAGAGTAAAACACCAAATCCACCGGAGATCCTATTTAAACCTGTAGTTACTTACAAACAGATATGGGTAGTTTAGGTCCAGAAAGTAAAAATCTACCACAGGGTTGGATTTTGACTTTTAACTAGTGTAAACAGAACTGTTCTAAACATCTAAACACCTACCTATCTCAATTGTACTTGGCTGATGGGGTTTCTCCTCCATAGACTAATTCTAAACATTTGTTTCTTAGCTCTGAATTACTGGATAAAGTATATAAACACTGATGTGTTATTCGCAAAAGAATATGGAAAATCAATTAGAGCCATTAGAGCACAAATACTGTTCATAGCCAGAACAACTGTTTGGAAGAAAAAAACATCCTAAAGAAGAAAGTCGTCACTGGTGTACTTAGTTACAGATATCGAACAGGTTGACCACAGAAAACCACAGCAATTGATGAAAGAAAAAACACCATAAAACAGCTGTTAGTAACATCAGCAACAACGCTGAAGTACAGAGTTATATGGATGAGTTTTCAGTGAAGTTTCTCCAGCACAAAGGCTGGAGCAGCATTAGCATTAGCTGCTAACTTCAGCGCTAGCTCTTTCGCCGTTCAGAGTTCTGAGTATATTGGACTGTAGTTTAAAACAAGCTACGTGGGCGAACCACTAGCTAATATCACCTTGGCTTACCAGAACACTCAGAATTCCTCAGTGTAGCACTGTCTGCGCCATTTTTACTAGCACTAAGCGCTGCTAACCATGCTGTTGAAAGTATTGGAAGTCTAAGCTTTCTGTAAATGAACAGAAGTTTTTCAGGAGAGAAATCTGTGTAGATTAACATCCGGCATTCGTTTGAATGTATATATATATATTTTTTTAAGAATTACAGTTTTGTTTACTTAGCCGCCTTATAAATCCAATGCGCCTCATTTATAAAAATAGACCAGAAAATAGATGTTCATTGATAATATGGTGCACCTTACTTTACACGGTACAACTTGCTTCTATCAAAATGAAGCGTGAACTAGCTTGTTTGTATTTTGCCATTTAGCACAAGCTAACGCTAATGTGTGGTAAACGCTCAGCGTAAACATGGGGCGTGGCCAGCAAAAGCTTACTTATTGGCATAAAAACGGCTCATCCTGAAACTGGTAACAATAGAGCTGGGGAGATCTTTATCTCTAATTGTGAGAGAGATTTTGTGAGCTTGTGAACTTCATAAACATGTTTTTTTTTATAGAACATAGACCTAATTCTTCTATTCTAACCTGTGTAAAAAGAGGTATAATACAGGTGCATCTCAAAAAAGTAGAATATCATTGAAAAGGGTTTCAGGGTTTATATGGTCATGAAAAACCTGTAAAAGTCATTAAATTGGAAAAATACCCAAAAAGTTTTGAAAAACTCGTGGAAATTTGGTCTACAAATCTTTGTGTTTCAGTTTATCAATGGAGAAAATGTATTTTGAGCTAACAAAAATACATCAGAGTTAATTTGGTAATACACTTTTTATTAAATATTGTGTGTCAACCTTTTGTCTGATTAATTTTAGATGTACTATAATCAATTTTAATTTTATTTTTAGGTTTTTAGGTATTTTTGGTTTTATTGTCTATGTCTGCACTGATGTTTTAAAAATCGTATGGTGATGCCTTAAAAGACTAGAAAAGTAATGAACAATAACCCTGTATTTTATTTCATTATTAATTCATTTCAGAATGTAAAACTCATTTTAAGCGTTCATTTTTTATTATTGATGATTATGAAGCTTACAGCCAATGAAAACTCAAAAATCAGTGTCTCAGAAAATTAGACCCATATATATTAAGACCAATTGGTACTTTTGTCAGTGTGGGCAGTGTGCCAAGTCCTGCTGGAAAATGAAATTCACATCTCCATAAACCATCACTGATTGGTGGAAACTTCACACTAGACCTCGAGCAGTTTGGACTGTGTGTCTCTCCACTCTTCCTCCAGACTCTGATCCCTTGATTTCCTTTAAATGAAATGTAAAATTTACTGATGATCAGTGATGGTTTGGAGAGTCATGTCTGTCATCTGCTGGTGTTGATCCACTGTGTTTTATTATCAAGTCTAAAGTCAGTGCAGTTTTGTTTTCCTACAAAATCTTACAGCACTTCATATCTTACAGCTTCCCTCTGCTGAGAACAACTTTTATAGAGATGAGGAAGATTTCATTTTCATTTTTGGTTTTTCATTGGCTGTAAGCTTCATAATCATCAACAATAAAATAAATAAACACTTAAAATAGATCACTCTGTGTTTAATACATCTATATAATATATGAATGTAACATTTTCAACTCAAATGAAGTAACTTTTCAACGATATTCTAATTTTCTGAGATGCACTAGTATGTCCCCTTTAAGGACTGAGTTATTATCTTGTCTCTGATGTCTCTGATGTCTCTGTGCTGGTGTCTGCAGGTCCGGCGTGTTGTGGCCATGCTGTTGTTTTGTGTCCGATCCACAAACAGGAGCCTCTGGAGCTCTTCTGTGAGACGTGTGACCTGATGACCTGCAGCATCTGTCACCTGTCCTCACACAAGGACCATCGGTGAGCGAGGAGGACACACACACACACACACACACATACACACACATACACACACACAATCAGATCAGGGACACACAGATACAAAGTCATTAAAACTTGCATACATCAGGTGGTCACTGAACCATAAAGCTACAAAAATACACATACCGTATTTCTCCTCTTATAAGGAGCATTTAAAATACTTTAATTTTACCAAAAATCATTAGAGCTCTTTATAATCCGGTACTCAGCAATCTCTTCACACATAAACATAATCCATATATGGTTAGAAAGGGCGGAGCTTACTCTTTCTAAAAATAGTGATGAATAACATCCCAGTGCGGTAAAGCTAAATCTACAAGAAACCCATTGAGAGAAAAACACCTAAAAAAGTGAAAAATCTCCTTCCCCGACCAATATTATTTACCTTTAGTGCTTCAAACATATTTATATGATGTTTCAAACCAAATAATATCAGTAAATAAAGACTCAAAAGTGTCCACAGAAAAAACAGTGTGAAACTACCTGCTTTACTCAAACTAAAGCTAGGTATGGTGTGCGCACTACTTTATATAGTTTTTATTTTACTCACACATTTTTACTTTTTAAGTAGTTATTTTGCACTAAACTTAATTTTTATTTATTTAGACTAAAAAGTTTATATTTTTGTATATTTATAGTTTTCTTTGTGTGTCCTGACTGGTTAAAATACTGAAAGGTATAGGCTGCTCTGAGTGTCAGGTTTTTATTAAATAAAATTACTCCACCTGATGCTGTTTTTACATGTTTTTTTTTTTTAAATCAAAGTAATAATTAATAAACCATGTAATGAACTCAAATCATCAATATTCTTATGCTTTTAACTCATAATCACTCTAGTCTAACCATTTATAAAAATATATCTTAGGTGTGAATATATTTAAGGGCTATACATTCAATAAAAAAATAGGCGTTTGGTAAAATTTTGAGTAAAACCTGATCAGTTCCAGGAAAATATAACAATTCTGCTTCCTTTTCCATTTTAAATGATGATATTTTTGAGCAGCCGTATGTCTTCTGGAGTAAAAGAGATCAGGGCATGTGTCTGTCTGATATAATTACTGTGTTATAAGACCTGAAAGAGGAACTGAAAACAAAAACGCAGAAAAAACACATTAAAACAGACTAGAGTTCAAAGGGTTAAATTAAGGTCTTAAATTGTAGTAATAATAATAATAACAATAATAATAATAATAATAATAATAATAATAATAATTCATTTTATTTATATAGCGCTTTTCAAAATTCTCAAATACGCTTTACATACAAAGATAAGGCACAAAGTAAACAATAATAAGGGATATAGTCATTAAATTAAAAATAAGAATATATGCAGATGTATAAAATTGTCTTAAATTTACTGTAAATTTGCTGTAGGTATTAAATGTTCAGACAGTGCGTTTAATGCTGGTGGGAAAACACATGCAAACTTTAGCGGTGAGCTAGCTAACGCTACCAGAAAGAGAACTAAAGTTAATGGAGAGCTAGCTAATTGTAGCGGTGAGCTAGCTAACATACTAACTAACGTTAGCAGCGAGTTCAAATCAAATCAAATCAAATTTATTTGTATAGCGCTTTTTACAACAGGTGTTGGCACAAAGCAGCTTTACAGAAACATGATTACAGGACAAAGAATCAGGCAAAACATTACACATAGAAAATACATAATACAGAACCCCCAGTGAGCGCGGAGGCAAGGAAAAACTCCCTCAGAGCTGCAGGAGGAGGAAGAAACCTTGGGAGGACCAAGACTCACATTAAAGGGGGGACCATCCTACCACTGGTCAAACGGCTTTTAAATTAAAATTTAAAAAGTCTTTTATACATCCATATAGGTTTTATGTACTCAGGAGTGTAATAGCGCCACTAATGGCTTGGATGTAATCTGTAGTGGAGAGTAAGATGGTCGATGAGCAGCTGATCTGTGGTGGTGATGGAGAAGAGCTGACTTCAGAAACTTCCATCAGTCTGGCCGGACAGGAGACGCGAGAGCCTGAGGGTCCAACATCGGTATCGGGTCAGACAGGTGGGCAGTCAGTAACTCGGAGGAAGGCAGAGAGATGGAATTAGTTTTGACTGGATTTATGCAAAACTGAGAATATTAAAACATTATCAGAGTGTGGCAAATGACTCCGGCAGAACTGAATAAAACAGCCTAACTAAAGGCAGAGAGCCAGAAGGTAACATAGACATGGAGGCTCCCTGAAACACCAGCATCCACCCACTCCACCGTCCACAAACCTGAGTGACCGTGTGCAGTGGGAGAACAACAGCACCAGCATCTCAGTTTACCACAATTTCCTCTGTCCATGAACCCCTGGATCTGCAGCCTTATCTAAAGGGAAAAACATTAATTACCAAAAGCTAAACTAAACAAGTAAGTTTTCAGTCTAGACTTAAAGATTGAGACTGTGTCTGAGTCCCGAACATATTCGGGGAGATTATTCCAGAGTTGAGGCGCTTTATAAGAGAAAGCTCTTCCTCCTGCAGAGCTCCTCTGAATTTTAGGCACTACTAATAAACCAGCACCCTGAGATCTGAGTAATCGCGGTGGTTCATAACAGGAGATGAGGTCTTGTAAATACTCAGGAGCGAGTCCGTGTAGGGCTTTATACGTTAACAGGAGAATTTTATAGTCTATGCGGAATTTGACTGGAAGCCAGTGCAGTGCTGATAGTACTGGACTAATATGGTCAAATTTTCTAGTTTTAGTAAGGACCCTGGCTGCAGCATTTTGAACTAGCTGAAGTTTATTTAAGTTACTGCCGGAACATCCAGACAGTAGCGCATTACAATAATCTAGCCTTGAGGTAATGAAGGCATGGACTAATTTTTCTGCGTCATGCAGTGATAGGGCATTTCTTAGCTTGGCGATGTTACGGAGGTGTAGAAAAGCTGTTCTAGTAACATTAGATATGTGTTTATCGAATGCTAGATCTGAATCTATGATAACTCCAAGGTTTTTAGCTGCTGAACCAGGGGTGGCTGAGAAGTCAGCCAGATTTAGCATTAAGTCTGATAATTTATTTCTAGCAGCTTTGGGGCCTAATAGGAGAACTTCTGTTTTATCACTATTTAATAGGAGGAAGTTGTGCGACATCCATGATTTTACATCTTCTACACAATCCTCGATTTTCTTTAATCTCACTCTGTCATCAGGTTTGGCTGATATGAAGAGCTGCGTGTCATCCGCATAACAATGAAAATTCACATTGTGTTTTCTAATAACTTTGCCCAGTGGGAGCATATATAATGTAAATAATAACGGTCCTAATATAGAGCCTTGTGGAATTCCATATCTTACCATGGTATAACTGGAAGACATATCATTTATCCTCACAAACTGATAGCGATCGGTTAAGTACGATTTAAACCATGCTAAGGCAGTTCCGGTTACACCGACCATGTTCTCTAGTCTTTCTAAAAGGATAGTATGATCTATTGTATCAAAGGCTGCGCTCAGATCGAGAAGTACGAGTAAGGAAACACAGCCTTGGTCGGCGGCTATAAGTAGATCGTTTGTTATTCTAACTAAAGCTGTCTCAGTGCTATGATAAGGCCTAAATCCAGATTGAAATTTTTCATAGATCTGGTTTCTTTGCAGGTAAGAGCAAAGTTGTTGGGCTACAGCTTTTTCTAAAATCTTAGAAATAAAGGGTAAGTTTGAAATAGGTCTATAGTTAGACAGTACACTAGGATCAAGATTTGGTTTCTTGATCAGAGGTTTAATTACAGCTGTTTTAAAGGCTTTGGGTACATGGCCCAGGGCGAGCGATGAGTTTACTATCATTAACAGAGGTTTAATTATATCTGGCAGTACCTGTTTTAATAATTTTGTGGGAACAGCATCAAGTGTGCAGGTTGTGCTGTTTGAAGAGGAGATAATTTTCTCTAGTTCTAGCTGTGGAAGTGGGTTAAAGACTTCCAACCTAACTTCAGTAACAGGGTTTTGTTCTAGATCAGCCAGACCAGATGATAGAGAGGATGTAATATTTATCTGTTTAATTTTATCCTGAATGTTTTCAATTTTACTATTGAAGAAGTCCATAAAATCGTTGCTGGTGTGAATGGCTGGAATCTGAGGTTCAGTACCTGCCTGGTTTTTAGTTAATTTGGAAATAACACTAAAGAGAACTCTAGGATTATTTTTATTTATCTCGATCTGTGAGGCCAGATATGCTGAGCGGGCTTTATTAAGTTATTTTCTATATTTAACAAGACTGTCTTTCCACGCAGAGTGAAACACTTCCAGTTTAGTTGATCGATATTTACGCTCTAAATTTGGTACTAACTGCTTTAAGGTACGAGTTTGATCATTGTACCACGGTGCGAGCTTTTTCTGTCTCTCTATTTTGTGTTTAAGGGGTGCTACAACATCTAAGGTAGAGCGAAAGGTATTTTCTAAACCTTCGGTTAGTTTGTCTAGTTCTACTGGGTCTATAGGAGAATACATTAGAGTTGATAAGTCTGGAAGCTTATCTGTAAATTGTTGGGCTGTAAAAGGCGTAATTGAACGTTTTACAGAGTAGCTAGGGGATGTACGTATATTATGACTGAGATGTAATTTAAATGAAATAAGGTAATGATCTGAAATTGAGGAGGTTTGAGAACGAATATTCGGGTTATCTATGCTCACACCCAGGGTCAAAACTAAATCCAGAGTATGATTACAGTAATGAGTAGGTCCTGTTATATTTTGAATAATACCAACTGAGTCTAAAATCGATGTGAATGCCTTTTTTAATGGATCATCCAATTTTTCGAAATGAATGTTGAAGTCTCCAACTATAATCACTTTATCATTACTTACTGCTAAGTCTGTGACAAAATCACTAAATTCTTTTAAAAATTCTAAATAGGGCCCTGGTGGTCTGTAGATGTTAATTAAAGAAAATGCATTCTTTTTTGTAACTGGATTAATTATACTGGTGTAAAGAAGCTCAAAAGAAGTAAAATTTTCATAATGTTTCTGATTGCTAACTAAGGTACTTTGGAAAAGTATGCAGACCCCACCTCCTCTACCGGACAATCTCGGATTGTGTATATAATTATAGCCTGCAGGGGTGGCTTCATTTAATGCTACATATTCATTTGGCCTAATCCAGGTTTCTGTCAGACACAGAACATCGAATTTCTGATCAGTTATCATTTCATTCACCAGAACTGCTTTTGAATTCAGAGATCTAATATTAAGTAAACCAATCTTTAGGCTTGAAATGTTAGTACTACAGTCTGGATATGATTGTTTAATATAAGTTAAGTTATTTAGATTTACTGTTTTAGTTTTTTGATGTTTTTGTTTGACTCGGGGGACAGACACAGTCTGAATACATTGGTATCTAGGTAACGTCTCTTTGCAGCTCGCAGACGGTCGGTTAAGCCTCTCTGTCTGCGGCCTGGTCCCGGCTCTGGATTGTCAGCAGCTTCTAATACTACTCTGCCGACTAACTAAAAGACTATGAGCTATGCTGCATGAAAGTAAGGCAGCACCCTCCCGCGTGGGGTGGACACCATCCCTACCTAAAAGACCAGGCTTGCCCTCAAAGTGTAGCCAGTTATCTATAAAGCCCACATGATTTTCTGCACACCACTTGGACATCCAGCGGTTCAGCGAAGAAAGCCTGCTGTAAGCTTCATCACCACGCCTCATTGGGATGGGGCCAGAGCAGATTACCTCCTCGGACAGCGTCTGGGCCTGTTTAATCACCTCTTTAACATTAGCCTTAGTTACTTCAGACTGCCGCAGACGAATATCATTGGCCCCTACATGAATTACTACCCTCGAATATCTCCTATTCCCTAACCTAAGGTTGCCACTAATGTCCGGTGCTCTGGCTCCCGGTAAACAAGTAACTGTTGCCGCTGGTGCCCCTAAAGGAGTAGCTAATTTCACGTGTCGGACGATAGAGTCTCCTATCACCAGAGTACCTTTAACAGGCTCCTCAGTTGGTGCTTCACTGAGCGGGGCAAACCTGTTTGACACGTGAACTGGGGGAGCGTGGTGTTCAGGTGGGCTGGCTGTGGCCTTTGCGGTAGCATTAGCCTTAGCCTTTCGACTATGCCGCCGAGACGTTACCCATTCGCCCCGCTGTGAGGGCTCTAAGGCCGGAGTCGAGGGGGTACTAACTCTCCCTGAGACACCCGGGGCTGCTAACAGTGAATCCTGCTGTCTATCCCTTATTAAACCCCGGACGTGCAGCTCTAACTTATTCACCTTATCCACCAAGGAGCTAACTATCTCACACTTAGTACAAATACCACTATTGTTACCAGTATCGGTGGATAAGGGATCTAAGCTATACATGCCACACTCTAAACAGGTGTAAACCTGAGCAGAAGCCATGGAGAAAAAAAAGCACTCACCTTGTTTCAGTTGAAATTAGAAACTTACACAAACAAACTGCAGCAGCAAACAGCTAATCCAGCAAACCTGAGGAAAAAGTCTATAAAAGTAGACTGAGAGTGGATTAATAGGTGTGTAGAGCAAAGAGGAAGCAGACTAAAAGTGGATTAGTAAGTGTGAAGAGAGTAAAAGAGAAGAAAACAGAGAAAAGTGTAGAAGCTGAAGATTAAAGCAAGCTTTCAGCAGCAGAGCAGCACAGCAGCAAACCAGCACAGCAGCAGACCAGAGTAGTAGAGAGCAGAGCAGGGAGCAGAGCAGGGAGCAGAGCAGGGAGCAGAGCAGGGAGCAGAGCAGGGAGCAGAGCAGGGAGTTATCTAGATACATTACTGGGGAGAGAACTACTGTTAGCGGAGAGCTAGCTAACATAGTACCATTAGCGGCGAGTTATCGGAGAGAGTACTAAGATTAGCAGAGAGCTAGCTAACATCTTATCTAGCTACATTACTGGGGAGAGAACTAAGGTTAGTGGAGAGCTAGCTAACATACTAATGTTAGCAGCGAGTTATCTAGCTACATTACTGGGGTGAGAACTAAGGTTAGCGTAAAGCTAGCTAACATTAGCAGTGAGCTAGCTAACATTCTAATGTTAGCAGCGAGTTATCTAGCTACATTACTGGGGAGAGAACTGAGGTTAGCAGAAAGCTAGCTAACATAGTACCATTAGCAGCAAGTTTGCTACATTACCAGAGAGAACTAAGGTTACTGGAGAGCTAGCTAACATAGTAACATTAGCAGTGAGCTAGCTAACATGCTTACAAAAACATTAGCACCTAGTTAGTTACATTACCGGGAAGACAACTAAAAGGTTAAAAAGTTTAGCGGAAAGCTAGCTAACATTAGCAGCGAGCTTAATAACATAGTAATGTTAGCGGTGAGTTAGCTACATTAAGTTCTGATTTCCAATACGACAAATTATTTTCTACCAAAGAAAATATGACTACATTTCATTTTTGGGTCAAGAATTATATTTATTGCGGTCTGAAAATGGTCTTAAAGTGTACATGAAACATTTCAGTTTGTGCAAGTTTTCTAATATTAAAATGATAATAATTAAATTAAATATGATGGAATTTATTTGGGGGGTAATTTTTTATATAAAATGTTTACACACTAAATTATAATATATTTCTGTTTGTTTTTACTCTAAACGTTTGCGGTAGTGCGTCGCCGTTTTGCACGTGCAGCACTGGTGACGGCCCGAGGTTGGTTAGTTGAAAAATCTCAGGAGCATAGCTAGCGGTCACGGTTAGGGAAAAGAGCATGCTGGGTAGCTAGCATAAGCTAGTTAGCGTTATCTAGTTAGCTAGCGTTGGCTAGCTATCTTAACATGGCTACTATTAGCTATTTAGCTAACTATCTTAGCTAGCTAAGTAGCTAATGCTAGTTTTGTTAAGGTAGCTAGCTAAACAGCTAACACTATCTATGTTAAGATAGCTAGATACATAGCTAACGCTAGCTATGTTATATTTTAACTATCTATAAAAACAGAGGGGAAAAAAGTAGCAGCTGATTGGGTGGGACAGTCTGCATTTTGTTGCGTTTAGGTTTATGCCTGTGTGAAAACAAACCAAACCAAGGTAGAAAACCCTTCATTTGAACAAACTCATCAACTGATTCTCACTAAAGAAACCAATTACAAGGTTGAAAACACCCTAAAAATGCTAATTTTTTTTTCAGGTTGGTTCACGTCAACAAGGCGTTACAGGACCAGCGGTGGCTCCTGGAGAACCTGATGGCTCGAGTGGAGGAGAAAAGATCAGCTGTGGAGAACACGGCCAAACAGATCCAGGGCAGGTAAGAACTGTACAGTAGGTCATGCTGCTTCCCCAGCATCAGCAGCCGGAGTCAGAGAGAGAGAGAGATAGAGAGAGTACTGTAGGTCATGCTGCTTCCCCAGCATCAGCAGCCGGAGTCAGAGAGAGAGAGAGAGAGAGAGAGAGATAGAGAGAGTACAGTAGGTCATGCTGTTGCTCCAGCATGAGCAGCCAGAGTCTGAGAGAGAGAGAGAGAGAGAGAGAGAGAGAGAGTACAGTAGGTCATGCTGCTTCCCCAGCATCAGCAGCCGGAGTCTGAGAGAGAGAGAGAGAGAGAGAGAGAGAGAGAGAGAGAGAGTACAGTAGGTCATGCTGCTTCTCCATCAGCAGCCGGAGTCCGAGAGAGAGAGAATTTAATATACACCTCAATAAACCTTAAGGCAATCACAATTTCTAAAAATAGAAATGATTATTGACAAAAATGAACATGCTGTGATAATAATTACTAGTACATTAATAGGGTATTATACCACAGTTAGATCCGACCCTGAAATGTGATTGGCTGAGAGGCGCTCTATGAGTGCCATTTTCAGCTGGTAATGCACTGTAACTAACCGATGCTCTCCATGTATTACTCCACCACATACAGGTAATCTAGCAACAATGCAGCGCTTACAAACCAAATAAAAACCAACAGCGCAGCTACAAACAGAGCAGCAATGGAACTATTTTAACTGGTGGAGTTTATATAACCAAACAAATCCAATTTCTCCTCCACTTTCACTCTTTAAAATCTTTCAATAAACAGTGATAATGCAACTGATAATGGTATAATCATAATAATACACTCAAGGTTCTTGCTATAATATATATAATATTGCAATTTAGCTTAATTTTACTGTTTCTAAAGATGAAATATTGAAATACGTTTCTATGATTGATACACCGTGCAACACGTATGTAATTGGTTCGGCTGAATTAAGAAGAGCATTTAGGAAAAGCTTTAAAAATCAGATTTGGAGAAAACATGGGTTTTTAAATTTGTCTCCATTTACCTGCTCTGTGAACGAAGCCCAAGAAATATATTGATGATGAATTCCAGTCTCCTGATTGCAGCAATCAGCCTGCTGTTTACTGCACTGAGCCGGGACTGGCTGTACCGATCACTCAAATAAAACTAGACACTGAAATCTTACAATCTTAGAATAGCATAAAAATAAAGCATGAAAAGTCCAGCTGACTTAACCCTTTCACATCTGAACTATTCTCCAGTGTTGAAATATAATATTTAAACTTAAAAATGATGAGTTTCTCTGATTTTATCAAATTAAAAACCTCTGGAATATAATAAGATGGATGATCACAAACCATCAAACCACCAAACTGAACTGCTTGAATTTTTACACCAGGAGTAAAGCAGCATAAAGTTATCCAAAAGCAGTGTGTAAGACTGGTGGAGGAGAACATGATGCCAAGATGCATGAAAAAAACTGTGATTATAAACCACCCAGGATTATTCCACCAAATATTGATTATTTCTGAACTCTTAAAACTTTATGAATATGACCTTGTTTTCTTTGCATTATTTGAGGTCTGAAAGCTCTGCATTTTTTTTGTTTTTTCAAAATAATATTTAATTTGTGTTCTTTTTTTAAAGGTATACTTAATATGAATTATACTTAAAATGAATGTATTTTTTTAAACAACTTTTAATTGTAATTATGTTTTATTTAAAAACAACATATTGGGTTTAGGCTGTGATTTTGAGAGCTTGTTTCGTACAACTTTCGCAAACTTAAGTAGGTTTAAGTTTGTGTTTTTTAAATATATATATATATATATATATATATTATACATATATTTCAATACCTTTAAAGTATATTACTTTGTGTATTGATGCACTTATTGTGTACACCTTAATGATACTGGAAAAAAACTACACTAAAGTGCACAGCAGTATTTAATGCCACTATATATATATATATTATTTTTTTTATCAAGATAACATATAATTGAAAACATATTGCTTAAAAATACATTTTATAAAAAAAATACAGAGAAAGCATATTTAATTTATTTTTATAAAGTATATTAAATAGAAAATGCACTTTTAGTATTCTTTACATAATTTAAACATACTTTTAATGCTCTTATTTACTCTTAAGCAGTAAATAAACTCTATAACATGATGGGAATAAAGTGTTTATTCTGCCACATTATGCTGTGAAGTTTAACTTCAGTATGTAGATTATTATTTTTCTGATGCAGTGGGCGGGGCTAAGCTGCTGTTTGATTGGCTGATAAATGTCTATTCTGATGGTGAACGGGTCTCAATCTGTGTTAAGTGCAAGAATACACAAAAAAACAGAAAACACACAGAGCCCTATTTTAGTGATCTATAGGTGAGCCGTTCAAGGTGTGTCAGTGTGTCTTTGCTATCATAATGACGGGAAAACTACATCTTGCGCTACTCAAAACATAAAGCAAAAGTCATGTACTAATTCTCTTAATTAATCATAATAGGGCGTAATAAAGCAATCAGAGTGTCTCTTGCTCATCATTCTCTTTAAGAGTAGATCAGGTGAGCTCTGACTTTGGCGGATTGCTATTGTAACGGTGCAGCTACCTGGACGTGTTCAACAAACTCTTCTCAGCAGAGGAAACTGAGCTGCTGGTTGACGCTGTGAAGGAGCTCCAGCAGCTCATTTACGGGAACAGCAATGTTATTTTATTTACTATTCTGTTTATTGTTGATGTAAAAGTTGCCGAGATAGCGATGAACGTCTGACTGTTGGCGTCTGTCTAGGTTGTATTCAGTCAGTGGAGCTCCTGTGTTTTCTGTTACCAAGATAAACAAGCAAAACTCCAGAAATGTACCTGAACACACCTCATTTCATAACCAGAACACCACGCCCATCAGTGTAGATATATTCAGAAGATCTACCATATTATATGTTCCTTTCTTCTCTTTCCTCTATCAGTAATCATCATTATGTCTCCTCCTTCTCTGTTCCCAGACTTCACGGTGTAAAAATCACACAAAGGAAGGCGGAAAACCAGATTAAAATGGCCAAGATGATTATGATGAACGAGCTGAACAAACGGGCCAACCTATTAATAGAGCAACTGGAGGTAATTACTTTCTCTCCCTCTTCCCTCTTTCTTTTCCTCTCCATTCATCTGCAGTGTCCAGCTGACCCCGGCTTTAGAACTAAATATCATCAGTTCTGATCTCAGGATGAAGGAATTGTGTCCTTTTTCCATGAATCCAGATGGAAATAATGGGACAGATGATGTCCACTGTATGGAAAAGCTAATTAGGACACCTGCTGAATCCCGGGTTCTTCTGAAATTAATTATATTGAATATATATATATATATATATATATTTTTTTTTATTATTATTATTTTTTTTATATTCTTTTTATTGATGCATTTTTAACCAAACATATCATTCAAACACTTAACATAATACAAAGTTACCACACATATCTAATTCACACATACATTTAACAGCACCATAATAACGAGACAACAAACAAAAAAAGGTTGAATAATAACAATAAAATAATATAAATAAAGAAATAAAAATAAAATCAGATAAAATAACATAAAATGACAGTTGCAGTGGGACACAAAAAACTATTGTTGGCATCACTGTCAGACATTTTGACATCATACATCAATCTTTAAATACATTTTTAAATGAATCTTCTTCCACAAAACGCCTAAATTGTCCCCAGATCTCCCTAAATTGACGTGACTTCTTTTTAACTGCAAACGTAAAAAAAAAATTCCATGGCCATACAAAATATTAAATATTTAATATTATATTTTTCGCAGTATAAAGTCAATTATAAGGTGCATTGGGTGGTAGGTAACTAAGTTAAGTAAAGCTAAGCTAAGTAAACAAAACTGTAATAAAAAAACACTTTCTTTAAAGTCAAACGAGCACTGGATGTTAATCCACACAGATAAAAAAAAAAAACTCTCCTGAAAACGGTTTATTTGGGTGAGTAAAGCACTTCCGTTTATTTACAGTAAGCTTAGATTCTCAAATTTCTCCAGCACTAAGGCTGGAGCATTAGCATTAGCGGCTAACGGCGCCCGACAGCACTACAGTAAGGAACCTTCAGTGTTCCTGTAAGCCAGGGTGATATCAGCTAGCGGTTCGTCCTACGTAGCTTCTTTTAACGTGGTAAGCGTGCAGACTACAAAAGAGCTAGCACTTAGGTTAGCAAGTAATGCTAATGCTGCTCCAGTAGTGCTAGCTGAGGTAAGCAGCAGTCTACAGTCTAATATATTGCCTGTGAACCGGGAAATAGCAATAAGCGGCTAATGCTAATGCTGCAATTGTCAGTGCTGGAGAACTACACTGAATCTCCTGTGTAACTCTGTACTTCAGTGGAGTGACTTTACTGCTTTTTAATACCTGACTGATAGAATTCATACATAAGGAGCACTGGTTATTTTTGGGGGAAAATTAAAGGATTTTAAGTGCACCATATAGTCCGAAAAATACGGTAACTGTCCCTACTGGCCAGAGAAGGCTGAATTTCTACTGAATTTAACAGTTAATCACTGCAGTGAGGAGTCTTAAAAGGTTTTAAGTCCATTTATACAAAATAAAGGCCTTAATTTGTCTTAAAATGTGATAAATCTGTCTCCCAACACCCTTAAAAATGAAGCAGACAGACAACTTCCAAATTTTATATGTAATTTAGCGTCACAACAACAGGCTAAACTACTGTAAATGCAACCAGTGAAATTATTCATAGCTATTTTAATAAATTTTCTGCCATTTTTCTCCCCAATTTATGGTCCCACCCATAGACTGTGTATAGCTGGACAGCGCATCGTCTCTCAAAAGTGAAGCCACCACAGGTCGGGCGCCCCCTGCTGTTCGGTTTCAGAAAGCTGTGTAACTCCACCCATCCCCATAGGTTTCAATGGCAAAACAGACAACTTTCAATCACGTTTTTTTTTTCTAATAAACTGTAATTCTACCTCCATTATTTAAATGCAGCAGCTAGTGTAACCTCTGCTCATATTGTCATATTTTTATATCCCCACAGAATTCGGTATTTAAACGTTATTCATCTCTATTCAAAAAAGGTGTGGTTATTGTAAAAGGGCTGGTTATGGGCGGGACCAATAACAGACCGTCAGCTCTGCTCGGCCCCGCTCTGCAGCCTGTGACCTCGAGGCAGTCCTCAGGGGCGGGGTTATTTAAATGAGTAGGCTGCTCTCCACAGTCTTTCTCCCTCCTCTGGTCTCTACTGCGCTCTACAGACTCGGGTATCAGGAGCGCCAACATGGAGGAAGATTTTGGCTTCATTTTCACTGAATGAATGGGAACGGCGACATGGCGTCCATCTTTTTTTACAGTCTCTGGTCCCACCCAAAAGTGGGAAAACAGGCAGAGTGGTGTTGGGGCATCACTAGTGATGGGGGGATATACAGCTGAATAGCAGCTGAATAGGTGGGATTAAATTGGGAGAAAACAGTAAAAAAAATATGAATAAATGATGTTCTCTTCTGTAGAATATCTCCAGTGGCTTTAAGCAGCGTCTGGAGGACCAGCTGCAGGGGGCGATAGAGTTGTGCAGTCAGCTGGAGCACGTACACAACTTCATCACCTGGGCGGTGGCCCATCACAGGAGGAACCCACTGCTCTTCAGCAAAGAGCTGGTAGGTAATAAATACACACCCTGGGACAGTTTTCATCTTCACATCCCATTATATGTCTTAAAATCGCAGTCGTAAAAATTACGTTGTTATACAGCAGGGGGGCGGCAATAGGTGTGATAAGCATGAAACATCTGGCCCATGAGGTTTTTTGTTTGAACTATAATGAATGATAATGAAAAAATAAATAATAAAATAGTGACTTTAGTTTAATTTCCGCTCATTCTCGTTTTTCTGCTTATTCTTGAGCTCCATATCTCCTTATAAGGGCTTTTTTTTCACTAGCTGGGGCAGCGGTAGTGTATTGAAACGTGACCCTGGCGACATAGGTTCGATCCCGCGTGAGTAGCAGTGTGTTTAATTTATTTATTTCTTCTTGGGTTTACCTGCTTTGAGATCAACTGTTCTGCAATTGGGTTCAACAACCCTCTGGGCTGGAGAGCTACTAATCTGTAGCAGCACTCCATCCCGTTACACTTCATTTTACAAAACGCATTTTTTGTGTGGCCACGTAATGACTTGTAAAATATCTTGCCTGCGGGCAAACTTAATTGCTTAACTTCCGACCCCTGGTATATGGTATTTCCGGCAGCAGGGATTTTTAATTCTGAGTTACTTTTAAACTGAAAATTCTCAAATACTGAGTTCAGTTTTTACAGACTAAGCTTCTACAGACTGCTCACACATTTAATTCAGTCATACAGTAAATGTTCAACCCTCAATCTGATGATTAACCCTTGTGTGGTGTTCATATTTTTGTTACTCGTTTACTTTGTTACTTGTATTTAATTCAGCAAAATTAAGCAATTTTACATTAAAATGCTTTACTTCACTGCTTTACTATATTGCTTGCTTCACATAAATTGCGAGCAATATAAACAGCTTACATGGTTAATATTTGCCCTTTACCTTTCTTATGTTACATTTCTTTTAAAAAGTGCTACTCTTTTTTTATTAGTTTTTTAATAAAATGTAAAAGAAAATGAATTAAACTCAAGATATGAGTAGAAAATTTGTTTAGTTTAAAATTTACAAATGAAGCAATGTTTATTAGCCCTTGGCCAAACAGACTGTATGTAATATATATATATGTATGTGTGTGTGTGGGGGGGGGGGGGGGGGGGTGTACAGTGTGTGTTAATCGAAAATGTGTTTTGATATATGTTTTTCACAAAAAATGAGCCAATGCCAATGAGTTTGAGTTAGAAAAAATATATTTTTGTATCATTTGATGAAAAATGAAAACGGGTCCCACGAAAACCACACAAGGGTTAAAACATGTTAAGTTCAGCCAATCAGAGGGCTTTACTCTTAATAAGTCGCATGGTGGTGAGTTCTGAAGCTCACTTGCTAAGCTACTAGCCTCTAGAACAGAAACACAGAGTTACTGTATTTTTCACACTGTAAGGTGATATTATAACGTGTTATATTCGTGCCAGATATACCGTGTAATGCTAAGCTGCTAAGCTCTCAAAAGCCTATTTATGACTGGATTTTGCCGTGTCTGTGATGGAGAGGTTTGATCTATTATTTATTTGTCAGATTGCTCTTCAGATGCAGCAGTTACTGGAGCCTCTGATCCACTCGGAGGCCTGGGCGCCGCTAAAAATCAAGTTTAACTGGGACGCCAGCTTCTGGACCAAGCAGATCTCCACACTCGGTGAGTAGAACCTGGGGGTTGATGTTTTTTATATATATATATATATATATATATATATAACCATCAATATATAATTTATATATATATATATTTTTTCAGACTTTATATATATATATATATATATATATATATATATATATATATATATATAAAGGATTATAAGGCGGATTATGCAACACTACTAAGGATGCCTACATTGAAGTGAACAAGGGTTTCGTCGCCATGTTTTCCTGACGTGATCAGTGTACAGAAGCCCACACAGGACAAATGCGATGTCATTATTCACCAATGAGAGCTGCACAGTCCCACCAATTAGCAAACCAATTCGAAAAAATATGCATGATTACTCACATTATAAGCCAACAGTATCATGCTAAGAGTTGTTATGAACGGTTAATACAGTGTATTTTGAGCAGAAATAACAAGGTCGGTGATAATAGGGGACCTAAGTAGCCAAAACTGTAATTTTTAAAAGTCTCATTCCATTGTTTTTTCATTTATTTTAAAATGTCTAGTTGTGTCTCAAGTATAAATAAATACCATGTGAGCTGTTTTTTAAAGAAAAAAAGTCCTCAGGTGTTTCTGTTTAGCCTCTATTCTGCTTTACTTCACTGAATTAGTGGTCTCTGAAGAAAGACAGGATTTTGGCTCTTGCTCATGAATATTCATACATGCAAGTATATCGCCTCTGATTGGCTAACAGCTCTGCATCAGAGAACGCCTACCTACAGCCTTAGTTATAAAGATACAGCACTGAATCCGAATCTGAGCGTTTCTTTCAGTTCTCTGTAAAACGCGGAATCCACCGGAGATCCGATTTAAACCTACAGTTACTTATACAAGATAGCTAACACTAACTAGCCCAGAGTAAACAGAGCTGTTAGCTCCTCCTTAGCTATAGCTCCTTCTGCTGCAGCCCGGCTTCAGCTTTATCTGTGGGCGGTCCCGAGCCGAGGTGGGCAAGGCCAGGAACTCACTGGTTGATGTCGACTTTGAGCTTTTCCTGATCAACTTGTTTTTCTGAGGATTTTATTTACTAGCTGCTGCAGACAAGGGAGGCTGAAGAACAGTTACATGTGCAACATCATTAACAACTCAGAGAGACCTGCCGTATTTCATACAGAACAAGAAAAAGAGGATTTTAGCGCAAGGAGACCTTTAAAAAAACTTTTCTGCCGTTCATTTTGGATTGTGAGAGCTGGGAGGAGGATCTGCTGTCTCTCCCGACTCATGGGGGTCAAATCCTAGAGAGACAAAACTTTTTGTCTTGGTGAAGAAAAGCGTTTGTGTCATTCTCTGCCCACTTTGCTTACGCCCACTGGCTCTCCTGGCTGCACTAGCGGGATTGTATTGTAGTGAATCGTATGTTCCCATAATGCAACAGTGCTTTCAGTGCTTTGTTACAACACCCGTACTGACAGTATTAATATATCTGATTTTGATCTCTGTACTGTAGGTCAGCTCAGTGTGGACGGTGGAAGCCGGCCGTATTCGGAGGGCGTGGGGCGGCCGAGTATCCTGAGGCCTCAGCCTGTGGCCTGCCTGGCCCGGTCCTCCCTGTGCCACCCCGTCCGAGAGCCGGACTGTGCCTACCAGCCCTTCAGCCAGCCGTCGCTCTGCTGCCTGCACTGCCGGCCGGCACAGTCCCTGCCGCTGGAGAAATACCCGGCACAGCTGGACAAGTACTCGGTCCCCTGCTCCCAGCAGCCTGCCTGCAATTCCTCACAGACCCTCCAGAGGTGCTGTGACCCCGAGGGCACCGGCTTAATGCCCCAGTCCACCCTACCTCCCCCCCAATGCTCCACGCCACCCCCCGTACCCGAACCTGCCGCCACCAACCACCTGCCACAGACAGCAGACCTGCCGCCAGCCGCCGTTCTCTGTGATGGTTCCCAGGCAGATGCTCCACCTCCACCAGTCCGAGAACCCGGTTCCTCAGACCTGGAGAACCTCCTACAGAAACCCCAGCCATCACCGCCGGATCTGCTCCCGGCACAGGCAAGCGCGGAGTCCAACCCGGTACAGGCACCGACACTCGCCCCGGCACAGGTGCCGGCACAGGCGCCGTCACCGGAACAGCAGCCTCCCTCTGCAGCAAACTGTGGAGATAAAGACGCGGTGAGTTCATCACTCACTAACACACTCAGCCTAATCCTCATTTTCACTGCAGTCCAGCATCTAAAACCTAAAGAGACAACAATAAAACAATACAGTTAAAATCAAGTGTTTAATCAGGTTAATCTAAAATATGAAACGTCTAGGTAAATAATTAAAATAAGTAAAAAAAAAAAGTAAAACAAAAAATAAACTAAATAAGAGGATGAAATAATAAAAAATAAATAAAAAGGTAAAAAGGCTGAGAGGTAAAACAAAAGAATAATTAAATTAAAGGACAAAGTTAATGAAATTAAAGGTTTCAAATGATATAGTGACTCCAGTGAGCTAAGTTTTAGAGGTTTACAGTTTCAGAGGTTTAGAGATTTTTAGAGTTTAGGTTTTAGAGTGTTCGAAATAGAGTTTTAGAGATTTTTTGAGTGTTAGAGAGTTTTAGAGAGGTTAGAGTTTCAGAGGTTTAAAGATTTAGAGTTTTTGAGTTTTAGAGATTTATATAATTTTTTTAAGATTTTAAGAGTTTTATATAGTTTTAGCATTTCAGCTATTTTTATAGAGATTTTTAAAGTTTTAGAGTTTTAGAGGTTTAGAGTTTAAGAGTGTTGCCATTTTAGAGTGTTTCAGAGATTTACAGTTTTAGAGATTTAGCATTTCAGCCATTTTTATAGAGATTTTTAGAGTTTGAGTTTTAGAGATGTTTTGAGTTTTAGAGGTTTAAGGGCTTTAGAGTTTTAGAGCAGGGGTCTCAAAGTAGCGGCCCGCGGGCCACATGCGGCCCGCGACGCGGTTTCATACGGCCCCTCACGGGTTAACAAAATAAACATACATCTGGCCCGCAATTCAATTTAATTATTTATGCTTTATTATGTTCGTTTTCATATTTTATCTTAACTTGTATTTTGGTGTGTGTGTGTGGTTTTTGTTTTTTTTTGCTTACGCTGCGTTGCCTACTTTAGTAGTCTTCAGTAGCCTTCAACAGTCTAACCTTGCAGCCGTGGTGTGTCCACTAAACTCCGTAGTTATAAATATCCTGAGGTTAGCAGCGCGCTAACTGACCTGTTTATAATGTAATCCGAGCAGTGCCTCCGTGACGCTGCTCTAAACTGCTGCTGTTAGCTGCTTGGGCTGAAAGATGAACTGTAGAGAGCTGTATTATCCGGTTAGTGGGGTTATTTTATTTCATACACAGAAGAACTTACAAATTTTTAAAAACGCTCCAGACTGGCTCAGCTGAGTCCTGTAGCCCGTGGCTGGGCTGCAGCTCTGACTAAGCAAAGACTGCGGGCTTGTGGTGCTGCAGCTGCAGCTCCGACTAGTGGTTGGATGAGGAACTGCTAAATCTGAGGAAATGCTAAATCTGTCACAGCTCACAATTTTTGATTTTATATTTATTAAGCCTTATTTCAGTATCAAACGTTTTGATCAAAGTTAATATAACTTATAAATTAAAAGGATTTATGTTAATAGAGCAACAAGCAACCATTTTTCCATGCAACTGTAATATTTGATTGAATAAATAGTATATTGAGAGTTATTTAACATTAAGGAGTAATTACATTCATTTTGTATTACATCTGGTTACATTTTCTTATATTTATAAGTTACATCTGGCCCTCAGAGGACAGCCAATATGCCAATGTGGCCCTCGGCAAAAATGAGTTTGAGACCCCTGTTTTAGAGCTTTCGAGTTTGAGTTTAAGAGTTTTAGAGTTAAAGTTTTAGAGTGTTAGAGATTCCGAGCTTTAGAGTTTTTGAGATTTTTAAAGTTTTAGAGAGTTTAAGAGGTTTAGAGTCTTAAAGTTTAAGTTTAAGAGTTTGAGTTTTATATTGTTGGCATTTTAGAGTGTTCAATTTTTAGAGAGTTTTAGGGCTTTAGAGTTTTAGAGCTTTCTACTTTGAGTGTTAGAGTTTTAGAGTTTGAGTTTTACAGATTTTTAGTTTTTACAGAGTTTTAGAGAGTTTTAGAGCTTTTGAGTTTGAGTTTAAGAGTTTTAGAGTTTGAGTTTTAGAGTGCTATAGTTTCCTAGCTTTAGAGTTTTTGAGATTTTTAAAGTTTTAGAGAGTTTTAAAGAGTTGTTTAGAGTTTGCTGTATTGAGTTCTGGCTGCTGCTGCTCTGTATGTGAATGCAGATTCTGTGGGTTCAGTATAAGCTGTAGGACTCTGGCGGGTGATGCAGTCGGTGGCCGGATTGGCCGGAGTTTTGATGCATCTGCAGCGAGCAGAGCAATGCAGCACCACCACACAGAGCACTGACCACAACCCAGACCTGCACTCTGCACCTCCCTGCTCTCACTAAACATCACCTTAACCACACAGCTCAAACAGCTCTCACCACAAGCCCTCGCTCTCGCGCTCTCTCTCTCTCTCTCTCTCGCTCGCGCTGCACAATCGCGCGTATATGCGAGAGCACAGCCAAGAGCAAGGGCACACCGGAGAAAGATCTGGCCTTTAAAACAGCGCTGTGCTCTTTTTATATACAGTGTTTTATTTATTTAGCTCAGACTCAGTGAACTCAAACTCGTTTATTCTAAAATAACACCAGTGATTTAAATCAGAAATCAGATTCTACCACTGAAAACAGTTAATAATGATATATTCTATAGATTCTATATATTCTATATAATATAGAATTGCTCATTTCTGAAATGATCTATAAAATAGACCCATACTTGAGTCATACTGCTGAGGTAACAATATGATTGGAATAGCTCTACTGACATTTCTAACTGAAACTGTACTGCTAAGGTAAATATATGATTTGAATAGCACCACTAAGGTACATTTGTGACTAAAACTGCACTTCTGAGGCAACATTATTTCCCTAATTAAGACCTATTCTTATAGAAATAGGTCTACTGTGGTACATTTATGACTAAAATTGTATTGCTGAGGTAAATCTATGATTGTAATAGCACTACTACTATAGTACAATTTTATGACCAAAACTTCTGAGGTAAAATGGTGATTAAAATAGGTCTACTGAGGTACATTTATGACTACAGTTGTACTGCCAAGGTAGATTTACAGTTAACATAGTGCTTCTTAGGTATATTTATGACTAAACTGGTACTGTCGAGGTCAATTTACGACTGGAATAGCACTACTAAATACATTTATGACTAAACTTCTACTGCTGAGGTGAATCTATGATTGGAATAGCACTACTGAGGTATATTCATGACTAAACTTATAATGCTGAGGTAAATCTGATTGTACTTCTGAGGAAAAAGTATGATTAATATAGCACTACTAAGGTACCTGTATGACTAAAATTAGGTAGTTTTATGGTTTGAATCGCACTACTGAGGTACATTTATGACTAAAATTGTACTGCTGAGGTAAATCCTTGACTGTTATAGCATTACCAATGTACATTTAGGATTGGAATAGCACTATTGAGAGACATATCTGACTAAAATGGTACTGTTGAGGAACATCAGTGATTGTAAAAGCACTACTAAAGTACATTTATGACTTCTGAGGTAAAATTAGAATTGAAATAGCACTACTATTCCACACAATTTCAATTAGAAATCATATTGTTACCTCAGCAGTGTTAGTCAAGAATGGGTCTGCCTCCACTGCTTAAAAAAATCCTAAGATTAGAGGACACACTGCAGTATGACTTAAAATTCATAGTTATTTGGGCGTTTTACTTGTCCACATATTATTTTTCGGTGCATATCTAAGAATGTTATTGCAGATCTGTAGATCCTTTACCAAAACTACTACTTGTTTATTAAAAGTAAGAATTAAATAATCAATTTTCACTGGTAGAAAATATAGCACTACTGAGGTAAATTTTTGACTGGCATAGCACTTCTGAATACATTTATAACTAAACTTGTACTGCTGAGGTAAATCTATGATTGGAATAGCTCTATCAAAGTAAATTGATGACTAAACTTGTAGTGCTGATATAAATCTGTGAATTGGTATAGCCCTACTGAAGTACATTTATGACTAAACCTGTACTGTTGACATAAATCTATGTTTGGAATAACACTACTGAATTACATTAATGACTAAACTTGTAGTGCTGAGGTAGATTTATGATTGGAATTGCACTGCGATGTTCAATTGTGACTAAACCTCTACTGCTGAGGTACATTTACGACTGGAATAGCACTACTAAAGTACATTTATTACTAAGCTTGTATTGCTGAGGTAAATCTATAGTTGGAATAGCTCTACTCAAGTAAATATATGACTAATCCTGTATTGCTGAGGTAAATACATGATTGAAATAGCACTACTAAAGTAGATTGATGACTAAACTTGTACTGCTTAGGTACATTTATAGTTGGAATAGCACTACAGAGGTACATTTATGACTACAGTCGTACAGCCAAGGTAGATTTGTAGTTAGAATAACACTTCTAGTACAAATTATGACTTAACTGGTACTGCTGAGGTAAATCTATTATTGAAATAGTGCTACTGAGGTATATTTATGACTACACTTGTACTGCTGAGGTAAATCTATGATTGTAATAGCTCTACCAACGTGAATTGATGACTAAACTGGTACTGCTGAGCTAAATCTATGATTGGAATAACACTATTGAAGTACATTAATGACTAAACTTTTACTGCTAAGGTACATTTACGACTGGAGTAGCAGTACTGAAGTACAATTATGACTAGGCTTGTATTACTGAGGGAAATATATGATTGGAATAACACTACTGAAGTACGTTTATGACTAAACTTGTACTGCTGAGGTAAATCTATGACTGTTATAGCACTACTGAATACATTTATGACTAAACTGGTACTGCTGTGGTAAATTAACAACTGACGTAGCACTTCTGAGGTACATTTATGAATAGACTGGTACTGCTGATGGAAATTTATAATTGAAATAGCACTACTGAGGGACATTTTTGACTAAGCTTGTACTGCTGACGTAAATCTATGATTGGAATAACACTACTTAGGTACATTTATGACTAAACTGGTACTGCTGTGGTAAATTAACAACTGACGTAGCACTTCTGAGGTACATTTATGAATAGACTGGTACTGCTGATGGAAATTTATAATTGAAATAGCGCTACTAAGGGACATTTTTGACTAAGCTTGTACTAGCTAAGATTGTAATAACACTACTTAGGGACATTTTTGACTAAGCTTGTACTGCTGAGGTAAATCTATGATTGGAATAACACTACTTAGGTACATTTATGACTAAACTGGTACTGCTGTGGTAAATTAACAACTGACGTAGCACTTCTGAGGTACATTTATGAATAGACTGGTACTGCTGATGGAAATTTATAATTGAAATAGCACTACTTAGGGACATTTTTGACTAAGCTTGTACTGCTGAGGTAAATCTATGATTGGAATAGCACTACTGAGGTACATTCATGAATAAACCAGTACTGCTGAGGTAAATGTATGATAGTTTTATGATAGTTTATCTTTATCTTAGTCAGAATGACATTATAGATACATCCCTGGTTTAATTTCAGGCTAAATATTTTGCTGTACTCAGTGTGTGACTGTGTTTAGTTTAATGTATTGAATATTATTTTAGACTGGGTTGTAGAAATGAACTCATGCCTCCATGTCTCTTTTTTCAGTATTAATTAAGTGAGACGGAGAGAGAAATAGAGAGAGAGAGAGAGAGGGAGGGAAATTGAATTGATGCAGCGTCTCTATTGGGAGAAGGGTAATGTGTTTTTATGGTGACGGCTTCTGACAGCCTCCCTGTAAACAGATGGCGATACGCTCTGAGCTCGTCTGCAGGAGGAAATCAGAAGCACTTAAGACCTTCACACCTTCAGATACGCTGTACTCTAACTCCTAACGTTTCTGGACAAGTTTTATAAAGAACTATTCTGATAAAAATTATATTTTAATTTGCACTCGTTGCTAAAATACAAATACACAACATAAGGGCTGTGAATCTTTGGGAATCCCACAAAGAATCGATTCTTGGGGTCAGGATTAGAATTTTTTAAATTTTTTTCAAATCTGTGATGATTTCTTTTTTACAACAAACATCGTAACATGACACTACATGCCCCTCTGTAGCCTAATACGGAGAAGCAGTAAGAGCAAATCCTTTCCCTTTCCTGTTGCTGCTGTCTCGCAACACTCACCTACTGTCGAGCGGAGCTTTTTAACTTTTAAAGAGCTCCGCAAGATAGTTAAAAAGCACCGCGCGACAGTTAAACAGCTCTGCGGTACAGTTAAAAAGCTCCGCGCGACAGTTAAAAAGCTCCGTGCGACAGTTAAAAAGCTCCGAGCGACAGTTAAACAGCTCTGCGGTACAGTTAAACAGATAAACGTCTATATTCTGCTAACTAAGTTGAGCAAAGCTAAGCTAATAAAATATACAATAATAAAAAAAGACTTTTCTTTTAAAGTTAAACGAGTGCTGGATGTTAATCTACACAGATTTCTCTCCTGAAAACTTATTTTTTATTTGGGTGAGTAAAGCTTTTCTGTTTATTTACAGTAAGCGTAGATTCACAAATTTCTCCAGAACTAAGGCTGGAGCATTAGCATTAGCAGCTAACCGCCCAAAACTACACTGAGTACACTGGGTGATATTAGCTAGCGGTTTGTCCCACGTAGCTTGTTTTAACACGGACTACAGTATGATATACCCGCCTCTGAAGGGCGAAAGAGCGGTTAGCAGGTAATGCAGGTAATGCTAATGCTAATGCTGCTCCAGCAGTGCTAGCAGGGGATAGCAGCAGGCTACAGGCCGATAATACTCATCTCTGAACGGAAAAAGAGCTAGCGCTGCAGTTATCGGCTAATGCTAATGCTGCTCCAGCAGTGCTAGTCAATGTTAGCAGCAGACTACAGGCCGATAATACTCATCTCTCAACTGCAAAAGAGCTAGCATTTAGCGCGGTTAGCAGCTAATACTGCTGGAGAACTAAACTGAAACTCCTGTATAACTCTGTACTTCAGCAGAGTGTCTTTACTGCTTCTTAATACCTGACTAATAGAATTAATACATAAGGAGCACCAGATTATAAGGAGCCCTGATTATTTTTGGGAAAATTAAAGAATTTTAAATGCACCTTAAAATTTGAAAATATACTGTAAGTAAAAAGATTGAATAACTTAAATAATACTTATAAAAACAATAATTTAAGTCATAATAATTTAAGTTTGTATGTAATATAGTGTATCCTTTAAATTTAGGATTTTTTTAAACAGTGTAGATAGACCCACACTTGAGTAACACTGCTGAGGTAAAGTTATGATTGGAATTGCACTATTGGCTTCAATAAGGCTGTATGATTAATCAAATCTTTAACATTATCTCAATATAAAGTACCAATCAAAATGTTTGGACACAAGCTCTTCTCATTTAATGTTTTCTTTCATTCTTTTTATGATTTTTTACATTTTACATTTAATGTTGAAGACTATTCTAAAGCTATACAGGAACACTTGGAATAGTTTTCTCGTTTTGTCATTTCTAGACGTGCAAGGTGTACTTTTCCCGTTGTTACGATAGCAAAGACACATTGCCACGCCCTAAATCAAGCTGCATGGTTGACAGCTCACTGATAGATCAATAAAGTAGGGCCCAGAGCTTCTAAAAAGTTTTTCAGCGCTTGTATTGACTGCACTAATTTGTCTCAGAATAAAATAGTTTGTAAAGTTAAATTCTTGAACTCTTGAAGGAAGGAGTTCCTGCAGGTGCTGAACAATAGAGGTGCTGCTTCTCCTTCAAGCATCACAATTAAATCACCTCAAATCACCATCTCAGTTGATCAGGTTTAGATCAGGGGATTAATGTGGAGGAAAAACTTTTACTTACACTGTTTACTACGTAATTTTAAGTGTCCCTTAATCGATTTCATATCTTTAATATTAATCTACAATGTAGAACTCATAGATATAATCTCATTTCATCAGATTATATCCATGAAATATATATATATATATATATATATATATATATATATATATATATATATATTTTTTTTTTTTTTAATTCAGTGTTTTGTTATATCACCAAGAGTGTCATCATAGTGAAATCTTATATTAGCGATGAACGTCTGAATGTTGGCGTCTGCCTAGGTTGTATTCAGTCAGTGGAGCTCCTGTGTTTTCTGTTACCAAGATAAACAAGATAAAACTCCAGAAATGTACCTGAAGAGGCAATTGACGGGGTGTGAGATAGCAATGAGCATTGTAAGATTGGGCCTTTAAACTGTTTTAGTCTTAATAATTATTTTATTTATTTATGGTGACCTCTACCTCACCACCCTAACTCTACCTGTCTCTCTCTTTTTTTTCACTGAATCCTCGACTAGAAATAAGTAAAAAATCTTTTTTAATACTTTTTTAATATCCTTGATATTTTAAGAAGAACAAAGAATCAGCAGGTGTCCCAACACGTTTGTTCTTACAGTTCACACACACACACACACACACACACACTGTTCCACGCAGGCCAACAGCACCTCTCAGCACCGGCTCCAAGCCATCAAACTCTCAGAACTGGAGGAGAAACAAAGTCGACAATAGAAGTTATTATTAGCTCTATTGATGTGAGGACTTGGGTAAAAATCGCAGGACGAACACCAATCATCCCGCGGGCTCCCCGCGCAGATCTGCACTCCTGGGGCAAATTAGTGTATTTTATTATTTCTTTATAAATCCATCTATCATCTTTCTCCCTTAACCGTCTCTGAGATATGAAAGGCAGGACAGGAGGAGGAGGAGGAGGAGGAGGAGGCGCTCGGGTGCAGCACGTATTTATTTAACCTGAGATTAATGAGAAGCTGAGGGAATTGTGGGAGCTGGCAGGCGGTGTTCTCTGCTCTCCTCACTGTGAAGCTTCACCATCCACTCCCAAGACTCCCGAGACCTCCTACCTCCACCCAACTGCACCCACTCCCACTCTACTACAGCTCCATCCAGCTCCATCCATCTCCACTCATCCACCCTCTCCTCCCAGCACTCCGCCAGAAACCCAGTGCTCTTAATCCTGCAGTAATGATCCAGACGAGCGAGAGACACCGAGCATTAAAGAGAGAGAGAGAGAGAGAGAGGACAAGATAACTTACTCTTCAGTTTATCCCTTTAATGTTTAACCTCACTCTACCTCCTTCTCTACTTCACTCTACCTTAATCTACCTTGCTCTATCTCACTCTACTGTTCAACTTCGATCTCTACCTCGATTTACCTCACTCTACCTCTCTAATCTACTTTACTCTACTTCACTACTGTACTTCATTCAAACTTGCCCTCTCTACTTCCCTTTACCTCACTCTACCTCGTTCTCTACTTCACTCTACCTTAATCCCTCTATTTATCTTTACGACACTCAACCTCTATCTTTCCTAATCTCACTTTACCTCACTCTACTGTTCAACTTCGATCTGTACCTCGCTTTACCTCACTCTGTCTCTACCTTACTCAATCTACCTCACTCTGCCTCTTTAGCTACTTCGCTTTACCTTACTCTACCTCGCTCTCTACCTCACTCCCCCTTAATCTACCCTCTAAAAGTATGAGTATGTGTACTTTTTTGTACTCAAAGGTACACTCTTCACAATTGTACCCTCAATGGTACAATATTGGTTTTTACAGGGTCAGATTTGTTCCCTCTGAAGAACAAAGTAATTTCTAACAGCACTAAGTACAAATTTGTACCATTTAACCTGCAGCCAAATGGTACATTCAGTATTCTGTATCACTGCACTAATAAACTTATATATTTAGTTGATGATAATGTTTATAATCTTTATAATCTTTACTGGCACAAAAACCATGGGTACAAAAAAGGACTTTCACTGAAAGGTACTTTTTTTGTACCTCACTATAAGGTACAGCCCCAGAGACAAGCTTTATACTCTTTTAAGTACAAATCTGTACTTCCTTTTCTTAGTGTGTACCCCACTCTACCTCACTCTACCTCCATAATCTACCTCACTCTACTGTGCCTAATTCAACCTCACGCTCTGTGCTTCACTTTACCTCACTCTAACTTACTCTACCTCTCTGATCTACCTCACTCTACCCCTCTCTCCTGTACCTCATTCAACCTCGGGCTCTGTACTTCGCTTTACCTCACTTTACCTCATTCTCTACTTCACTCTACCTTAATCTACCTCACTCTACTTCTATCTTCCTCAATCTACCTTGATCTAACTCACTCTACCTCTCTCTACTGTACTTCATTCAACCTCATGGTCTTTACTTTACCTTACTCTACTTTGCTCTACCTCTCTTTACCACACTCCACCTCAATCTTCCTCGGTCTACCTTGCTCTACCTCTCTGATCTACCTCACTCTACTGTACCTCATTTCTTTGCTTCGCTTTACCTCACTCTTGCACACTACTTCGCGCTTCCCTAATCTACCTTACTGTACCTCTCTTTACCTCACTCTACCTCTCTGATCTACCTCGTTCTACTGTTCATTTTACCTCACTCTACCTCTCACTCTCGTTCTCTACCTCACTCTACCTCTCCAATCTACCCCAATCTACCTCTCCACTGTATCTCATTCAACCTCGCTTTCTACTTCACTTTGCCTCACTCTACCTCATTATCTACTTGACTCTTTCTTAATCTACCTCATTCTATGTCTATCTTCCAGTACCTACCCTGCTCTACCCCACTCTAACTTACTCTACCTCTCTAATCTTCCTTATTCTACCCCTTTCCACTGTACCTCATTCGACCTCACTCTCTGTACCTCACTTTACCTCTCTCTACCTTCTTCTCTCCTTTGCTCTACCTTAATCAACCCCTCTACCTTTATCTTTCTCGAGTTACCTTGCTCAAACTCACTTTACCTCTCTAATGTACTTTACTCTACTTCGCTCTACCTTAATCTACCTTTCTTTACCTCTTGTTAACTCACTCTACCTTTATCTACCTCACTATACCTTTCTAATCTACTCTAACTCCACCCCTCTCTATTGTACCTCATTCAACCTTGCGCTCTACTTCACTTTACCTCTCTAATCTACCTCACTCTACCCTACTTTAACTCATTCAACCTCACGCTCTGCACTTTGCTCTACCTCACTCTAACTCCCTCCACCTCTCTCCTTTCTGCCCTGCTCCGCCTCCAGGCTGTACCTTACATTACACTATTTCTGTATGTTAATAAATATGAATAAATTATACATTTATTAAATAATAAATATGACCAAGAGTTTCCCACATCAGTCTGAACGTTTAGTCATTTTTTGGTTCTGGTAACTTTTATTTAGCAGCTTTGCCATCCTACACTTCCTTTTGGGTGCAACTGTTTTCTTGAAGCATGAAAGAGTCAAAGAGAGAAAGAAAAAGAGAAAGAAAGAGAGAGGGAGAATAAGAGAGGAAGAAAGAGCAAAGAAAGGAGGAGGGGCTCTGTCGAGCTCACGGGCTATTGCCTCCCAACTCTGACATTTGTTGGCATTAGCTGCGGATGCAGTCGCCTGGGCTTTTCTGGAAACTTCTCGCATTAGTGGGATTGTGACGGGGGAAGGCGGCGTGCGAGAGGAAGGAGAGGCAGTCTAATCTGTGATGTGTTTAATGCCGCTTACTCAGAGAAGCCTTCTGTGCCCCAGATGTGGGATTTACATATTATAATTGGCGCTGTAACTAAGCCCCTCATTATCAGGAGACTTATTTTACTCTGCTGAAAGGGTGGCGGCGGCGGCGGCCTGTGCTCCTCCGTGTGCCAGGGAAGCGTGGGTGCCGCGTTGTTTTCCTCTCGCTCTCGCGTCAGGAACTCTCGCTGCAGCATCCTCGGCTCTCGCCCTCTCCTCCGCCGCCTCTCTGCCTCTGTTGGCACTGTTGCCATGGTGCCAGCATCAAGGTTAAGCCGTGATCGTCAGCGTTAGCTTAGCGCGGGCGCTAATGACGGCACGCTTCTGTTCCTGCAGGGTTCCCCTGGGCTGGATGCTCATGTGGCGGCTGGAGGAAGTGCGGCTGATGCTCAGAACCGGGCCAGTCCAGAGATGAGGACCAGATCCGGCAGCATCCCGGCAGAACCGAGCCTGAGCCCGAACCTGAGCCCGAGTTCACCCAGAACCAGCCCTACTGAATTCAGGCCTACTGAGGATGCCCAGTGTCTAGCAACAGCACCTGGGGACCAGCGATTAACAGCACAGCAGGTAAACCTCAATGTACAGAACAACAGTGATAGAACATATAGGAGGAGTTTCTTTAATTTTACCAAATTAAAAACCTCTGGAATATAATCAAGAGGAAGATGGATGATCACAAACCATCAAACCACCAAACTGAACTGCTTGAATTTTTACACCAGGAGTAAAGCAGCATAAAGTTATCCAAAAGCAGTGTGTAAGACTGGTGGAGGAGAACATGATGCCAAGATGCATGAACAAAAACTGTGATTAAAAACCACCAGGGTTATTCCACCAAATATTGATTATTTCTGAACTCTAAAAACTTTATGAATATGAACTTTTTTTCTTTGCATTATTTGAGATTTATCTGAAAGCTCTGCATCTTTTTTTTCAGACATTTTTTTCATTTTCTGCAAATAAATGCTCTAAATTACAATATTTTAATATTTTTATATCTGGAATTTGGGAGAAATGTTGTTTGTAGTTTATAGAATAAAACAATAATGTTCATTTTACTCAAACATAAACCTATAAATAGCAAAATCAGAGAACCTGATTCAGAAACTGAAGTGCTCTCTTCATTTTTTCCAAAACTGTGTACTAGGCCTGTTACGATTATGACTTTATCTGCTTAAATTGTAATTATCTCAATAATTTTTGTAGGGATGCACCAAAATTTAAATTAAATAGCGATTAAACAGTAATTTTGTGTTTCCACTTGAGTCTCGACTGCTCCTATAAACACTATAAACAGTTCAAACACAAAAAATAACCTTCCATCCGTGAAAAAGTTGGCTCCTCCCTTATTGTGATGTCACAATACGTAAACCTGCATAGAACAACCCTGGCTCCACCCCTCACCTGTCAACCCCCACCAGAGCCCCGCCCACTAGATCAGTCTGCTGGTTGAAAACCTCAGACAGTATACGGCAGGATTAGCCAGCAGACTTCTTCTGAGTGCGGGATCTGTGCCTACTGTCTGTGCTGAGTCAGCAGATGAGGGAGATGTAAGAACTTTCTAATCACAGTTAAGCATGAACTAGCTTGATCATGATTTGCCATTTAGCTATACAATCTAACGCTAACGTGTGGTAAACACTCAGCATAAACATAACACGACACAACAGCTTATTTGCATAAAAGTGACAGAGCTCCTCAATGGCTCATTCTGAAAGGGACTGAAACTGGTGAGATTTTTATCTTTATGTGAGTGATTTTGTATAAAGAACATGTTTTGTATAGAACATAGACCTACAGTATTCTAATTTGTGTCAGCAAGCAGCCGGAGTCTGAGAGAGAGAGAGTGCAGTAGGTCATGCTGTATAATTGTATAATTGTAGTACCAGTCAAAAGGACATACCTAAGATATTAATGTTTTCATTATTTTAAAATGCTCTGTACTGTAGATTAATTCTAAACTCATCCAAACTATAAAGAAAAACATATGGAATTATTTAGTAAACAGAAATGTTTTAAACAAACCAGAATATGTTATATATTTTAGATTCTTTAAAGTAGCTCCTTTTGTTTAGATCATATTCTGTGTTTAGCTGGACAGAGCATCGTCTCTCAAAAGTGAAGCCACCACAGGTCGGGCGCCCCCTGCTGTTCGGTTGCAGAAAGCTGTGTAACCCCACCCATCCCCATAGGTTTCAATGGCAAAACAGACAACTCTCAATCACGTTTTTTTCTAATATACTGTAATTCTACCTCCTTTATTTAAATGCAGCAGCTAGTGTAACCTCTGCTAATATTATTACATTTTTATATCCCCGCAGAATTCGTTTTTTAAAACGTTATTCAGCTCTATTCAAAAAAGGTGTGGTTATTGTAAAAGGGCTGGTTATGGGCGGGACCAATAACAGACCGTCAGCTCCGCTCCGCTCCGCTCTGCAGCCTGTGACCTCGAGGCAGTCCTCAGGGGTGGGGTTATTTAAATGAGTAGGCGGTCTCTCCACAGTCTTTCTCCCTCCTCTGGTCTCTACTGCGCTCTACAGACTCGGGTTTCAGGAGCGCCAACATGGAGGAAGATTTTGGCTTCATTTTCATTGAATGAATGGGAACGGAGACACGGCGTCCATCTTTTTTTACAGTCTCTGGTTTAGATGATCAGTTTTGAACATCTCTGCTGGATTTTCTTAGTCAGCTTTATGAGGTAGAGTCTTCTGGAATTCAGGCTTTCAGTTAACAGCTGTGCTGAACTCATCAAGAGTTAATTACTTGAATTTCTTGTCTCTTAATGTAAAGTTTGAGAGCATCAGTTAAAGTAAAGTAGTGAAGAGGTAGAGTTACAGGTATACAGTGAATAGTGAATATTTGAGTAATGTTCGAATCCAGGTTATGAGAAGCAACAACTACTCAACTGAAAAAGAGGTTTGTTTAACACTGTTTTTAAGTCACTACATGATTCTTTGTGTTTCTTCATGGTCTGGATCACTTCACTACTCATTTACTATTTAGGACATTTTTAATGAAATAAAAAATAAATACGTTGTATGAGAAGGTGTGTCCGAACACCTTTTGAATGATATCCAGGTATGAGTTTTCAGTCCTATCGCTCAGCCCTGCTGGAGATACAAGGTTTTTGTGTGATGATAAGCCTAAAATAATCACGCAGGGTTTCACATGGCTCTCCTGCAGTCGTTCGCTAACAGTGCCATTACTAAAACTGCATGCCTTCTGGGTGTTCTGCCGCGTTTCCGCCGCGTTTCTGCTGCGTTTCTGAGCGCTCTGCTTCCAGTTGCTTACATTATCATTCGCTTTGGCCTAATTTCAAAGAGCGAGCCTCTGGCAAACAGACCAAAACACCTTTGCTTCGCTCGCTAATACACAGCGCACCATTGTTTTCCCCTTTAAAGAATACACCAGATGATTTACATCAAAAGAGATAACTGTTGTCTTGGAAACGGATCCTCTAACTTATGTTTTTTATCTTTGCTGTTTTAAGAACAGCTGCCCACAGTAATGATTATTCTTGGCCTTGGTCGTGAAACTTTCTGGCTTCTGATCTTCAGATCTTCTGCAGTATTTCTTCATATGACTTCATATGTACAAGCCCCGTTCACACCTGGTTTTAGAACATTTTAGACCTGTACAAAACATTTTCATGAAGTTCTTTACACTAAATCACTCTCACATAAAGATAAAGATCTCTATTCAGCTCTGTTTTTACCAGTTACCAGTTTACCTTTGATTAGCCACAGACAGTAGTTATAGATCCCTCCCTCAGAAGAAGTCTGCTGGCTAATCATGTTATGTACTGCCTGAGATTCTCAACTGATCTAGTGTTTTTCTAGGACAAAAATAAGAGACAACCTAAAAACAAATTATGAGTTTCTTTGATTTTACCAAATTAAAAACCTCTGGAATATAATCAAGAGGAAGATGGATGATCACAAACCATCAAACCAAAATTAACTGCTTGATTTTTTGCACCAGGAGTAAAGCAGCATAAAGTTATTCAAAAGCAGTGTGTAAGACTGGTGGAGGAGAACATGCCAAGAGAACAGCTGCCCACAGTAATGATTATTCTTGGCCTTGGTCGTGAAATTTTCTAGCTTCAGATCTTCTGCAGTGTTTCTTTATACAACAGAAAATACCTGAGAGTACGTACCTGTACAAGATCCTGTTTACACCTGGTTTCAAAGGGGACGTATTATACCTGTACAAAACATTTTCATGAAGTTCTTTACACTAAATCTCTCTTACATAAAAATAAAGAGATTTCACCAGCTCTATTCTCTTACCAGTTTCAGTTCCTTTCAGAACGAGACATTTAAGGGCTTTGACATTTTTATGCTGCTGACTTGCCACAGACAGTAGTTATAGATCCCTCCCTCAAAAGAAGTCTGCTGGCTAATCCTGCTATGTACTGCCTGAGAAGCAACAACTACTCAACAAAGTAAAGAAAAGTACAACATGTCAGGTCAATCTGAAAGTAAATTGCTGAACTGATGAAACTGGCACTCATCAGGAGCGCCCCAGGAAAGGAAGAGCAAGCGTTCCCTCTGTCGCACAGGACAACTTCATCAAAGTTACCAGAGAATACAGAGTATTTTGGTTTGTTTAACACTGTTTTTAAGTTACTACATGATTCATTATGTGTTCCTTCATAATCTGGTAGATCACTTCTCTATTCATTTACTATGTAGAAAAAATTACTTTAATCACATAAAGATAAAGATCTAACCAGCTCTATTCTTACCAGTTTCAGTCCCTTTCAGAATGAGCCATTTAAGGGCTCTGTCACTTTTATGCAAATAAGCTAATGCTAGTTAGTGTTAGCTTGTGTAGCTAAGTGGCAAAACACAAACTAGAAGCACAAAACTCTTGATTATTTGAAAGTTCTTACATCTCCCTCTTCTGCTGACTAGCCTCAGACAGTATTTATAGATCCCTCCCTCAGACGAAGTCTGCTGGCTAATCTCAATGCGTACTGTCTGAGGTTCTCAACCAGCACAGCAGACCGAAATGGAAACGTTCCTTCAACAGATCTAGTGGGCGAGGCTCTGGTGGGTGTTGACGGGTGAGGGGCGGAGCCAGGGTGGTTCTATGCAGGTTCCCTTATTGTGACATCACAATAGGGGAAGAGCCAAACGGCTCATAGAAGCAAACGATTCCTGATGTCCTGAGCTTTCTTAACTTGCTTTTCATATTTACACCACCATATTTACTCTTCTTCTCCAGAAGGATTGTACTCAGTCCAGGACGAGGAGGTCCGAGTCCGATAGTGGAGTAATGGACGTCCATCCACAGACCCGGAACAGTTCTAATCTCACCACCTACAAAACAGAACCAGGTAACAAAACACCTGCTTTACACTTTAGTCACATTTATGTACATTATAAATTCTTATACTTGTCTAAATATACAATACTCTCTCATAACGAATAATGCATTTAACTACTAGATCTAGCATGCATTCATTGCTGACACAGATGTGAAAAAACACACATATTAGAGCTGCACGATATATCGTGGTTTAAGCATCGTCATGGCGATGTGCGCATGCGCAACAGTCACATCGCAGGACGTGTGATGTCCTTTAAGGCATTTAAATCAAACATGTCATGTTGCAGTGTTGTATGTTTTGATTCTTGACACAAGAAGTAGATACACAGCGCTGTCTCTGTGTCTGTGTGAGTGACAGGCTGCTGCTGCCCGAGAAGCACATGCTTGTAGTCCAGCACAGTTTAGCAGTGCAGATATTTCCAGTTACAGCTGAATTCACGCTTTTAATCCCAGAAAAACAAACGCTCTTATTTACCTTTTTAAAAGGTCATTTAAATGCTGATTAAAGGGCCGATTACCGTGGTTTTGCTGTTTTACTCGCATTTTGAGTTGAGCTCGGTGCTGACTCAGCTCTTGATTGGTCCGGACACAACACAGCACAAGGGTGGGGGGCAGGGCTGGTGACGTCATGGGCCCTGCATTATTGTTTAATATCGTGATATATATCGTAAAAAAAAAAAAAAGCGATATAAATTTTTTTCCAATATCGTGCAGCCCTACATTCGACTAATAGATCTAGGTCGCATTCATTGCTGACACAGACGTGCAAATGCACACATATATACAGCTTGTCTGGATCAGGTAATAAATAAACATGACTAATCCCAGGCGGGATTATAGAGGGGGGATTAAACCCCTCAGAATTGAGCTGTGGAACAGAGGAACTGTGTTCTCTGGAGTGATTGATGGAGCTCCATCCAATACTTTTGGCCTTTGGGATGAGTTGATAAGTTGAGGATGAGGTGAGGGATGAGTGCAATCAAAACTTTATGTCAATCAGTTTCAAAATATAGTGGAAAGTATTCCCTTTAGACTTACAGTTACCCCAACAAAAGCAGGATTAGCTCTTTTAAATACTCTTGATTTCAGAAAAAAAACAAAATTAATAGAGTGGCTGTCCCGATACTTTAAACCATATAGTTTGTGCATGACTTGTGTGCTTAGGGTCATTGTCTTGCTGCATGACCCAACTTCTCCAGAGATTTAGTTCATCATCTCTAATAAAATTCAGAATTCATCAACGATGACAAAACATTGTATAGTTTACTGTATTTTCTGCACTGTAAGGCGAACCAGATTAAAAGGTGCAATTATGTGACACTAGTAAGGAACAGGGGTGTCGCCATGTTTCCCTTTTAATTCAGCAGGTCTTGCTGCTAATCTTAACTAAGTTAAGTAAATCTAAGCTAAGTAAAAACAACTGTAATTAATAAAAAAACAAGTTAAACCAGTGCTGAATGTTATTCTACACAGATTTATCTCCTGAAAACTGTTTATTTGTTTGAGTAAAGCATTTCTTTTTATTTACAGTAAGATTAGATTTGCAGATTGATGGCGAGCTGCATGACAGGGATTCTAACCAGTGATCTCCTGATCATTGTTGCAGTGCTTCAGACTGCTGGACCACTTAGCACCCCCTTTTTAAAATTTTTGCGTAAAATTATAGCAATTTTGGCTGATTGGTGGTGGTGTCGTCAATACACACAGAGGAAACAAAATAAACAAAGTAAACAAAACTTAAGCTTAGATTTACAGATTTCCACTAAGGCTGGGTGCAGCAGCATTAGCATTAGCGGCTAATCGCTAGTAAATGCTGCTAGACAGAGCTAGACAGAACCTTGAGTGTTCCAGTAAGTCAGTCTGATATATACTCACTTCTGAACAACAATGAAAGACCTAGCGCTTAGCACGGTTAGCAGCTAATGCCAATGCTAATGCTGCTCCAGCAGTGCTAGCCAGGGGTTAGCAGCAGGATACCGGCCAACAAAATTAATATTTACCTCTGAACAGTGGAAGAGCTAGTGCTTAGCCGGTTGAGAGGCTAATGCTAATACTGCTCCAGCCTTAGTGCTGGAGAAACTTCACTGAAATTCATACATAAGGAGCACAGGAATATAAGGCGCACTGATGATTTTTGGGAAAATTAAAGGATTTTAGGTGCAGCTTTTAGTGCGAAAAATTCGGTATTCTTTACAATATGTTTTTTTATAAGTATGATTTCTTTTTCAGATAATGTCTACGCATACGCCTATGAAAACACAGGCTTTAGGACAAAATCGCGGACAAAATCCCGAAGATCACGAGAAGCTCAGGACAGCAGGTAGATCTTCTGCACTGCAGATTGAAGCACATTGATTTTACTGAAGAAGATCCACTTTTATCTTCTCTAATCTCCTGGTTCTGAATTCTGTAGCTGCAGAGAAGCTCAGAACGGTTCTAAGGTTCCGGTTGTGTGTCTGGAACGGCTGAAGATCCTCGTGTCCAAATGTCCCCCTCAGGGACACCAGAAGAACACTACCGGTTCTGCTGCTGATCCAGGACTGAAATCTGAAGGAACCGTCTCACAGGATCTACAGAGAGAACTTTCACCTGAGGTAGACTTTTAATATAATTTGGTTTCACCAATAAAAAGCGAAGAATATCTAAATACACTGAGATGCCAAAAGTCATGGGACAGGAGCCAGAGCTTAAATGTGAACGTTTATACAGAATAAACAGAATGTACTGTATGATATAAACATTTTAGTTTCAAATGTGGATATTTTTATTTGTCGCAACATGGCAACCAATGGAGTTTAGATTTTCTCAACTATGCAATTAAATTATGACGCAGTAAAGCAGCATTCTTCACTGATTGGCTGAACAAACTCTTTGGACCAGTCAAAGACCTGGAGCTCTGAGATCCCCACATTCTGCTCTGTGGACTCTTTAATTACTACCGTGCTTCACTCATTTCCCAGCAGTGTGATTCTGAAGTTTTATATGATGCATTTCTGCACAAATACAGACAAGACAGACAGACAGGTAGATAGATAGACAGACATGAAGGTAGGTGGATAGCTAGACAGACAGATAGACAAACAGACAGACAGATATATACAAAGACAGACATTTAGGTAGGTGGATAGCTAACCAGACAGACAGACAGATATATAGACAGACAGGTAGATGGGTGTATAGACAGACATTTAGGTAGGTGGATAGCTAGCTAGACAGACAGACAGACAGACAGACAGATAGACAAGCAGACAGACAGACAGACAGATATATACAGACAGACATTTAGGTAGGTAGATGGGTGGATAGACAGACGTGTAGGTAGGTGGATAGCTAGACACACAGATAAACAAGCAGACAGACCGTTAGATAAACATGAAGGTAGGTGGATAGCTAGACAGACACACACACATATATATATATATATATATATATATATATATATATATATATATATATATATATATATATATAGCTAGACAGATATATAGATAGACAGATATACAGACAGGTAGAAGGGTGGATAGACATAGAGACAAGCAGACAGACACACAGTTAGATAAACATGAAGGTAGGTGGATGGCCAGACAGAAAGACTGAGAGACAGACAGACAAATATATAGACAGACAGATATTTAGGTAGGTGGATAGCTAGACAGACAGACAGATATAGCTAGACAGACAGACAGGTATATCGACAGACAGGCAGACAAGTAGATGGTCGATAGACAGAGACAAGCAGACAGATAAACATTTAGGTAGGTGGATAGCTAGACAGGCACACATATATATAGCTAGACAGATGTACAGACAGGTAGACGGGTGGATAGACATAGAGACAAGCAGACAGACAGGTAGATAGATAGATGGACAGGTGAATAGACAGACATACAGATGTTATTAATTGCTTATAATATTATTTAAATGATCTAAAAATGTTATATGAATATTAGCTATTTATAGACTATATTTAGAAGGATTTTTCTTGGTAAGATTCTTCTTTTTTCTCCATATTTAGGTGGGTTCCGCTGCAGAACCGGTGCATGATGAGGGACAGACGGAGTATCTAGTACCGGTTCCGTCACCACAACCAGAACTTCAGCAGTGCAGCTCGTCTCCGGTTCCCTCAGAGCTGCAGGTTCAGGACGAGGACCTGCAGGACTGCACCGAGTGCTGCATCTCCCCGACCCGATCCGGCGAGACAGAACCGTCCCCTCGGCCCCAAACTGAGGAAGAACCTGCTTCTGACCCGAACCCATCAGAACCCAGATCAGTACCGGCGTCAGACTGCCTCATCGAGTCCACCACGGAGCCGGACTTCTGCTCCGAGCCGGAGATCGACTCCGAGCTTCAGGCAGAATCAGATCCGAGTCTGGAGTCTGAACCGCAGGTGGAGTCGGACTCGGAACCGCAGGTGGAATCGGACCTGGAGTCAGAGCAGCCCCCTGATCTGGAGCTCTCGGTGGAGTCGGAACCGGAGCTGGAGTCGGAACCGGACTCCACGGCGCAGGTGACTCTGAATCTGGAGCAGGAGTGCGACTGGGAGGAGGATCAGCAGGAGGACTCCACTGACGGAGGGTCCGAGGAGACCGTAACGGAACCGGAACCGGATCCGGTACCGGAAGACCCGGAGGGGGAGGAGATGGAGAATGAGGATTTCTGTGCCGTCTGTCTGATTGGAGGAGATCTGCTGTGCTGCGATCGCTGCCCCAAGGTCTTCCACCTGTCCTGCCACGTGCCTTCACTCCTCAACTTCCCCACGTAAGAATACCTGATATAATGTATTTTTTGCATTATAAGCTTTATGTGACACTAGTAAGGAACAGGGGTGTTGTAATGTTTCCTTCTAATTCAGCAGGTATCTGTAAAACTAAGTTTAGTAAATCTGTAATTTGTAATTCTCCTAAGAAAAACTGTTTATTTGGGTGATTAAAGCTCTTCTGTTTATTTACAGTAAGCTTAGATTTCCAGATTAACACCAAGGCTGGGTGCAGCAGCATTAGCATTAGCAATAACAGCTCACCACTAATGCCACCAGACAGCGCTACATTTTTAGTATCGTATTTTCTGCAGTATAAGGCACACTGAATTACAATGCGCATTATGCAACACTAGTAGGGAACAAAGGTGTCGCCATGTTTTTCTTCTAATTCAGCAGGTCTCACCACTGGGTAGCGAAACCTGTAAAGCTAAGCTAAGTTTAGTTAACAAAACTGTAATTACTGTTTATTTGGGTGATTAATGTGCTTCTGTTTATTTACAGTAAGCTTAGATTTCCAGATTTACACCAAGGCTAGTTGCAGCAGCATTAGCATTACTGGCTCACCACTAATGCCGCCAGACATCGCTACCTTTTTAGTATCGTATTTTCTTCACTATAAGGCGCACTGAGTTACAAGGCGCATTATGCGACACTAGTAAGGAACAGGGGTGTCGTTATGTTTTCCTTCTAATTCATCAGGTTTCTGTAAAGCCAAGCTAAGTTTAGGTAATCAAACTGTAATTCGTAATTCTCCTGAAAACTGTTTATTTGGGTGAGTAAAGAGATTCTTTAGCGATTCGATATATTCACCTCTAAAAGGCAAAAGAGCTAGCGCTAAGCGCACTTAGCGGCTAATGCTAATGCTGCTCCAGCAGTACTAGTCGGGGTTAGCAGCAGGCTACAGGTCGATAATACTCACCTCTGAACAGTAAAAGAGTTAGCGCTTAGCACAGTTAAGAGGCTTATGCTAATACTGCTGCAGTCTCAGTGCTGGAGAAACTTCACTGAGACTCCTGTATAACTCTGTACTTCAACAGAGTGGCTTTACTGCTCCTTAATACCTGACTGATAGAATTCATACATAAGGAACACCGGATTATAAGGAGCTCTGATGATTTTTGGGAAAAATTAAAGGATTTTTAGTGCATCTTGTAGTGTGAAAAACATGGTTATAATATTTAGAAGATATTTAAAAAAGTAAAAACAAAAACCTAACATTAGAGGAAACACTGCAGCATGACTGAAATTATTAATCTGAAAATAGATAAAAAGCACTTTTTCCCTGCCAAATAATTTGTATTGAAAAAAAATAATACAGCTCTGTAAAAAATGAAGAGAGCACCTCAAAATCAGTTTCTCTGATTTTGCTATTTATAGGTTTATGTTTGAATAAAATGAGCATTGTTGTTTTATTCTATAAACTACAGACAACATTTCTCCCAAATTCCAAATAAAAATATTCTCATTTAGAGCATTTATTTACAGAAAATGAGAAATGACTGAAATAACAAAAAAAGATGCAGAGCTTTCAGACCTCAAATAATGCAAAGAAAACAAGTTCATATTCATAAAGTATTAAGAGTTCAGAAATAATCAATATTTGGTGGAATAACCCTGGTTGGTTTTTAATCACAGTTTTTTTTTCATGCATCTTGGCATCATGTTCTCCTCCACCAGTCTTACACACTGCTTTTGGATAACTTTATGCTGCTTTACTCCTGGTGTAAAAATTCAAGCAGTTTAGTTTGGTGGTTTGATGGTTTGGGATCATCCATCTTCCTCTTGATTATATTCCAGAGGTTTTCAATTTGCTAAAAAATAAAGAAACTCATCATTTTTAAGTGCTCTCTTATTTCTGCTCTCTGGTCCTGCAGGGGGGACTGGGTGTGCACTCTGTGCAGGGACGTGCAGCGGCCGGAGGTGGAGTACGATTGTGAGGATGCACGACTGCCCGTAGCCGTCGCACCATCTGGACTGTCTGCGTGTGATCAGAGGGTAAGAGGAGCGACGCTGAGCTTCATCTGCCCTCAGTCTGATTTATCTGTGCAGATTTCGTGGTCAAGATCTAAAAATATGTCAAAGTCAAAGTGGTTTTTATTGTCATTTCAGCTATATACAGAGTACACAGTGAAACGAAACAACGTTCCTCCAGGGACCATGGTGCACATAAACACAGTGTAGACAGAACAATAGTGCAACAGTACAAAAGTGCAGACAGACAATACAACACAATACAGACAAAGAATAATAAATAACAAGACAGTGTGCAAATTACACAGTGTGCAATAGAGTCCAGTGAGGTAGTAATTACTCTATTACACAGTGTGCAATAGAGTCCAGTGAGGTAGTAATTACCTCTATTACACAGTGTGCAATAGAGTCCAGTGAGGTAGTAGGATTTTTAGTGCTTTCCATTTTCTGGGGTAAGTGGGGTAAGAGTGTGTGTGCATGTACAGAAAAACCATCAGTTCAGTCTCTGCAGTTGAGGAGTCTGATGGCTTGGGGGTCGAAGCTGTTACAGAATCTGGTCGTGCTGGACCGGATGCTGCGGTACCTTCTTCCCGAAGGCAGGAGGGAGAACAGTTCGTGTGAGGGATGGGTGGGGTCATTCACAATGCTGGTTGCTTTGCGGATGCTGCGGGTGGTGTAAATGTCCGTGACGGAGGGGAGAGAGACGCCGATGATCCTCTCAGCTGTCCTCACAATACGCTGGAGGGTCTTGCGGTCAGAGACGGTGCAGGTCCCAAACCGGGCAGTGATGCAGCTGCTCAGGATGCTCTCAATGGTCCCTCTATAGAAGAGTGTGAGGATGGGTGGAGGGAGAGGAAGGAGGAAGTAGAGACGCTGCTGGGCTTTCTTGGCTGTAGAGCTGGTGTTCAGGGTCCAGGTGAGGTTATCTGCTAAGTGGACACCAAGGAACTTGGTGCTCTTAACAATCTCCACAGAGGACCCGTCGATGTTGAGTGGAGAGTGGGTGTGTTGTGCTCTCCTGAAGTCAACAACCATTTCCTTTGTCTTGTCCACATTCAGGCGAAGGTTGTTGACTGTACACCAGTCTGTCAGCCGCTGCACCTCCTCTCTGTATGCTGACTCGTCGCCTTTGGTGATGAGACCAAGCACGGTTGTATCATCGGCGAACTTGATAAAGCTGTCAGAACTGTGTTTTGCAGCACAGTCATGAGTCAGCAGGGTGAACAGCAGAGGACTCAGGACACTGCCCTGGGGGGCCCCCCCGTGTTCAGTGTGATGGTGCTGGAGGTGCTGCCCCCGAACCGGACTGACTGGGGTCTCCCCGTCAGAAAGTCCAGGATCCAGTTGCAGAGGGGGGTGTTGAGGCCGAGCGAGCTTAGCTTCCTGGTGAGGTTCTGTGGGATGATGGTGTTGAATGCTGAACTGAAGTCTATAAACAGCATTCTGACGTAAGTGTCCTTCTTCTCCAGGTGGGTGAGGGAGAGATGAAGGGTGGTGGTGATGGCATTGTCCGTGGAGCGATTGGGACGATACGCAAACTGCAGGGGGTCCAGTGAAGAGGGCAGTCGTGTCTTGATGTTCCTCATGACTAGCCTCTCGAAGCACTTCATGATGATGGGTGTAAGTGCAACGGGACGGTAGTCATTGATGCAGGACACTGTGGACTTCTTCGGCACGGGAACGATGGTGGTGGACTTGAGGCACGTTGGGACAGTGGCGCTGCACAGGGAGATGTTGAAGATGTCCGTGAGAACATCTGTCAGCTGGTCTGCACACTCCCTGAGCGCTCTGCCGGGGACGTTGTCTGGTCCTGCAGCTTTTCGTGGGTTGGCAGAGTGTTCCTCACATCCACTGCAGTCAGGCACAACACCTGCTCGTTCGGCTTGGGCATGGTCTTTCTCGCCATCGTGTTGTTTTGTGCCTCAAACCGTGCATAAAAGTTGTTCAGGGCATCAGGGAGGGAGGCATCACGTTTACAGGACGGTGGCATTGTCCTGTAGTTGGTGATTGCCTGGATGCCCTGCCACATACGCCGCGCGTCACCCGTGTCCTTGAAGTGGCTGTGGATTCTCTGGGCGTGTGCGCGCTTTGCCTCTCTGATGGCTCTTGACAGGTCGGCTCTCGCTTTCCTCAGGGCCACCTTGTCACCCACTCTGAAGGCGGAGTCGTGGGTCCTCAGCAGCGCACGTACCTCAGCAGTCATCCAAGGCTTCTGGTTTGGGCGTGTAGTGATGGTCTTGGAGACAGTGACATCATCAATACACTTGCTGATGTAGCCAGTGACTGATGCTGCATACTCCTCCAAATCAAAAGAATCGCCTTCAGTAGCAGCCTCCCTAAACATGTCCCATACAGTGCACTCAAAACAGTCCTGAAGGGCAGAGATGGAGCCTGCCGGCCAGGTTTTCACCTGCTTCTGAACTGGTCTGGAGCGTCTGATGAGTGGTGTGTATGTTGGAGTCAGCCAAACACACATGTGGTCCGAGAAAGCGAGGTGGGGGCGGGGCTCCACCCGGTATGCGCTGGGGATGTTTGTGTAAACAAGATCCAGCGCGCTCGCTCCTCTCGTTGCAAAGTTCACATGTTGGTGGAATTTAGGGAGCACTGACTTGAGATTTGCGTGGTTGAAATCTCAGGCGATAATAAACAGTCCGTCTGGGTGTTTGTTCTGCAGATCGCTGATAGTCCGATAGAGTTCACACAGAGCCTCTTTAGCATTAGCACCAATGCTAGCGCTGGGTGGGATGTAGACAGCAGCTATTAGCACGGCGGAGAACTCCCGTACTAAATAAAAAGGTCTGCACTTGACTATCAGGAACTCCACCAGCGGAGAGCAGTGTTTGGCGACAGTCACAGCGTTGTTACACCATTCCGTGTTGATGTAAACACACACGCCTCCACCGCGGGTCTTCCCGGATAGAGCCGCGCTTCTATCCGCTCTGAACGCGGTTAGCCCGGCTAGCTGAATGCCGCTGTCCGGAATGTTGTTGTTCTGCCACGATTCCACAAAAAACAAAGCACAGCAGTCTCTGAACTCACGCTGGGTAGTTCGCTGGAGTCGGATGTAGTCCAGTTTATTGTCAAGGGGACAGACGTTTGCCAGAAAGAGCGATGGTATAGCCGGCCGGCTAGGACTAGCCTTTAGCCTCGCGCGGATCCTAGCTCTCTTTCCGCGCTTCTGGCTGATTTCTCCACTGTAGCAGGGTCTGGCGGTGGTAGAACATGTGCACGGGTGTTCCGATGCACATATTTGCAGGAAATAAACGGAAAAAATGACAAATAGTAACACAAAATTACCATTTAACGGACCCGGAGCGGCCGCTGCGTGTTAACGCGCCGCCATCTTGGGTGGGCATCTTGTATGCAATATGCCTTATATGCAATAATAGATTAGTCTCAGATATGGCAGATACGTAAATGATTACCCTGCACGAGGCTCATCGCTATCTTTCACCACAGCAACAGTGTATTTTCACTCCTTCCTCCTGCCTGGTTTAAACAGCAGCAGATCTTCTGAATATATCTACACTGATGGGCGTGGTGTTCTGGAAATGAGGTGTGTTCAGGTACATTTCTGGAGTTTTGCTTGTTTATCTTGGTAACAGAAAACACAGGAGCTCCACTGACTGAATACAACCTAGACAGACGCCAACAGTCAGACGTTCATCGCTACCTCGGCAACACAGGCGCTGCGCAGAGCCGAGCGTACATCCCCACTTATTACACACACATGAACACACAGCAGCACAAACCCAACTTTTACATCAACAATAAACAGAATAGTAAATAAAATAACATTGCTGTTCCCGTAAATGAGCTGCTGGAGCTCCTTCACAGCGTCAACCAGCAGCTCAGTTTCCTCTGCTGAGAAGAGTTTGTTGGACACGTCCAGGTAGCTGCACCGTTAAAATAGCAATCCACCAAAATCAGAGCTCACCTGATCTACTCTTAAAGAGAATGATGAGCCAGAGACACTCTGATTGGATTATTTTACATATAATTATAGTATCGTTTACCATATTTAAAAATGTTGGTGATATTATTGTGTACCATAAAATATGGTACATTTTAGTTCGGCTGTCAGGTGTTCTAGAGAAGCATGGCAGAAAAGCTTCGGGTTTACCTGTCCTTTATGATCAATCCCTGCTGATATACAGGGACTGTGATCAGCGTAACACAGCATGGAGAAAGGCTAAAGAGATTGCTGGGGGTCTCTGGTGGGTTTTGGAAATATTAATATAGTTAATATAAGTTTTTTTTAGCTTTTGTTAGCCTATATGCTTCTATATGCTCACTAGACAGTAATATGAAGCTTAGTCTAACGTTTAAATTTGTAAATATATATAAATATAACATTTATATGCACTAAGCCGTATCCAGACGAGATTATTTTCTCACAGGGACGTCTGTAACAAATATTTTACTCTTCTACTCTTTAGTGATAAAACTCCTGCATCCGGACTGCAATTGAAAAAACAGGAGGATCAGTGAGTTTTTAGGTTCAGTAGCTCCTCCTTTTCCACTCGCTGTTGTGTTACATGGATCTTCTTGGAAACTAGCACCCAAAGTGTAACTATGGTGCGCGGCAGTGGACAAACAGCTATTTTACCACAGAGTTTCAGAGAAAAACAGTAGATAATTCAGCCTCTAATTTTCTCAGAGGACGTCTGAGAAAAACACCTACATGATCGTTCTGGACGGGAATAAAATTACAGAGAATAAAAAAAAAACATAAAATAGAAAATTACCCCAGAACCCCCTGAGAAATGAATCCCATCCGGATAGAGCTCATTAGAAGCATCATCATAAAATAGCTATTTGTCCACTGCCGCGCACCGTACTTACACTTTGGGCGCACCACGGTTTCCACAGAGATCCATGTTAAAAACACAACAGCGAGTGGAAATGGAGGAGCTACTGAACGCTATGTCATGTGACCGAGAAAAAAGCATAAAAACTCACTGATCCTCCTGTTTTTACAAAAGCAGAAGAGTGAAATTATTTTCACAGACGCCCCCTGATGAGAATTATCCCATCCGGATAGGGCTTTAGTTTATAGGGAAGAATAATCTTGTATAAAACCATTTCTGGTTTATTAAAATTATATAAAAATTGGGCGATGCACGGAACGCCTTTGTAACGCCCACATGTGACCAGTTGGAAAGGGGCATAGTGTTCATGTATGTTGTACAATGGCTATTGTACATGTTTTATATTCTGTTTTTCCGGTCCAAAAATCTGGAACTGGTTACCAATTAAACCACTTAATATTCGTCAGGCATCGAGTGTTACTAGCTTTAAAAAACAGCTAAAAACCTTCTTTTTTTAGCTTAGCTTTCTGTTAGCTTACTCCCTTTTCTTTGTTTGTATATAAATTTATTATTTGATTGATTTTGTTTTTATTCTGTTTATTGCATTCTATATTATTTTATTCTATTATATTTAATGTTTTTTATTTATTTAATATTATTATATTAAATAAGTTACTTTTTAACAGTTTTTTATTTGTTTGATATAACTTATTGTTTTACATTTTTCAGTTTTATTTCATTTTATCGTGAAGCACTTTGAGCTGCATTGTTATGTATGATAAAGGTGCTATATAAATGAAGTTTTCGTTATTAATATTAATAATAATAATAATAATAATAATCTGTAACTGATTGTTTTATATATTTTTGCAGAAATGTGAGAAGCTGACTCTGCTGATCTACAGCAACATCCTCAGTGCTCCCTTCCACGAGCCTGTCAGTCCACTGGTAATGAAACTCCAGATAAAACTCTGTAAATTTAATAATTAAACAGCGTTTATTTAAAGAGTCTTCTTTTGCTTCTTTAAACAGCAGAAAACAGATGGTTTGTGTTTCTATTTCTGTTTCAGGCCCGTCATTATTATCAGATCATCAAGAGGCCCATGGATCTATCTGCTATCCGGAGCAGACTCAACACAGGCAGCTCGTCACACTACAGCTCCCCCGGCGAATTCGCCGCCGACGTCCTGCTGATGTTTAAAAACTGTGCCAAGTTCAACTACGTGAGTGAAATCCTCCCTCTCTCTCTCTCTCTCTCTCTCTCTCTGCTCTCGCGCCGCCGCTGTTTATTGGTCCTGAGCGTTTAATGACAGAGCTCTCCAGCATGTGATTTATTCAATTATCTCCTCCGTACGCAATATTTATTCTCTCTCTGCGCTTCTCTGACACTTTCATATCCTGTTCTTTATCTCAGGATAATTATATATCAACAGTAGCTGACACTCATTCCAGCTCAGCCTGCGCTGCCATTAGCATTCTATAGAAAAACACAGTATTTATATTTATAGTACACACAGTTATAGGAGGAGTATTTTAAACAGTAAACAATAATGTGTTTAGATATACAGATCTGGAAAAAAAAAAAAAAATATATATATATATATATATATATATATATATATATATATATATATATATATATAAGAGAGCACTTAAAAATGATGAGTTTCTTTGATTTTACCAAATTACCTCTGTATTATAATCAAGAGAAAGATCAGGGTGCGAATTACGGGTGGTATTGGGGTTTGGGGGGGTCTTCAAGCCTCTCCTTATGGGGTAAAAACAATAGTTTGAGGGGGTTAAAACATATAATAATGTTAAATACTACAAAAACAATGCAGTATCTGTGGCTGGAAGAATATTGTGACACAATATTAACCCCCCCCCCCCCCCCCCCCCCTAAAGTCATCATGGATCATACCATTCCCTGTTAATAAGCATATTCCTCACCTCACCTGCTCGCTGGATCATTATTGGTCAGGTGACCTGCGTCTAAGTTAAGGTGTGCAAGCTGCTCAAGCTACAGCATTACGTGTAAGTAGCTCTTTCTACATAGCTTTCTTAAATATGCACTTTAAACACACTTTTCCTTGCATAAATAAGTCACATCAATTTCATATCCCACCTTAAATGCAGCTAATTTACCTTTCCGCCTTAAATGCTGCTAATTTACCATTCCACCTTAAATGCTGCTAATTTGCCATTCCGCCTTAAATGCTGCTAATGTACCATTAATCACACTTTTCCCTACGTAAATAACTCACATGAATTTGCTATCCCACCTTAAATGCTGCTAATTTACCATTCCGCCTTAAATGCTGCTTATTTACCATTCCACCTTAAATGCTGCTAATTTACCATTCCACCTTAAATGCTGCTAATTTACCATTCCGCCTTAAAATGCTATTTTACCATTCCACCTTAAATGCTGCTAATTTACCATTCCTCCTAAATGCTAAATGCTGCTAATTAACCATTCCGCCTTAAATGCTGCTAATTTACCAATATTCACACTTTACCCTACATAAATACCTCACATGAATTTGCTATCCCACCTTAAAAGCTGCTAATTTACCATTCGACCTTAAATGCGGCTAATTTACTATTCCGCCTTAAATGCTGCTATTTTACCATTCCGCCTTAAATGCTGCTATTTTACCATTCCACAGGCTTCAGGCTGTAGATACTTATTTTGGCGCTTTTAAGGTGGAACAGAACATTTAAATGGGAATCCAGGTTCTGTTTTATATGGACTGTTTGTGATTCTGCGCAGCCTAAGCAGAAATGAGTAAAACTCTTAAAACACTTTATCATCTACTACAGTAGAGAAAATTTGTTTTAATGCAGGGAAACTGTTAAGGTGGAATGGAAATGTGTTTTAAGGCGGAAGGGACTTGAGAAGAAGACATTAAAAGCTTTATATGCTGCAATAAATACACCTAGTGAGGAATTAGTTACTCAGATGAGTAGTTTTACATTAAACTGGTTTATTACAATTTTTTAAGGTAAGACTTATTTTCTATTTTTTTATCAGGCTACTTATTAAAATGAACAATAGCCAAGATTTTTAAAAGGCATTAGCCAAGCTATATACATTCATTCCTACATCTCCCCTTAACATTTAATATTGTAGTCACAGTATCAAAATATGTGGATGCATCTTAAGTATACTTGGCCAATAAAACTGAAACTTAGCTTAAATGAAACAGGACAAAAGCCTTATTTACAGTGATTTTCAGTTACATTGTTATTTTCTATTCATTTAGAATTAAATTATAAATGATTCCTGTGGGAGAGATCCTGTAGAATATGAATTAAATTGAAAGGTGAGAAAGCTGATGAAACATAGCAGCCAGTAGCATTGTGTTTTTTTGCAGGATTTTGCTGCATAATATATTATTTATAACTATAACTAACTTCCTCCCTGATGATTATGCTGAACTGCTTGTATTTTTAAACCAGGAGTAAAGCAGCATAAAGTTATCCAAAAGCAGTGTGTAAGACTGGTGGAGGAGAACATGATGCCAAGATGCATGAAAAAAACTGTGATTAAAAACCACCAGGATTATTCCACCAAATATTGATTTCTGAACTCATGGCATGTACCACCAACCACCAGTAGAGGGCCTGGAAACTGCAGTGGAAGAGCTGAAGCTCAAAACAAAGTAAAAGGCTCAAAAAAAAGAAAAGAGATTTTAAAAGAAAACCACACAAGAGAAAAGAAATATCTCAGAAACAAGGTTTCTTTTACAAAAAGCTTTTTCTTAAAGTTTCTTTAAGTTTGTTTGGTTGGATTCCATTGTTTGAGCCATGCCATTTTTTCTTCTACCATTTTTAAGATCTTTTTCCAGAACCTTAAGGCCACACAAAATCCTTTATTTTTCCCAAAAAACCTCAGAGCTCCTTATAATCTGGTGCTCCTTATGTATGAATTCTATCAGTCAGGTATTAAGGAGCAGTAAAGCCACTCCACTGAAGTACAGAGTTATACAGGAAATTCAGTTCAGTTCTACAACACCCAGACTGGAGCAGTATTAGCATTAGCCGCTACCTGCAGCACTAGGAGTGTTGCCATGTTTTCCTTCTAATTCAGCAGGTCTCACTGCTGGATTGTGATTCTTGTAATGCTAAGCTAAGCTAAGTAAACAAAACTGTAATTCTTTAAAAATATATATTTTTAAGTTAATCGAGTGCTATATGTTAATCTACACAGATTTCTCTCCTGTTTATTTGGGTGAGTAAAGCTCTTCCATTTATTTACAGTAAACTTAGAGATTTTCAAATTTCCGTTAAAGCTTAGAGGTTAGCGTTAGTAAATGCCGCCCAACTGCGCTACACTAAGGAACCCTGAGTGTTTTTAGTAAGTCAGGGCTATATTATCTAGCGTTTCGTCCCACTTAGCTTGTTTTAACATGTTAAACACACAGACTACAGTCAGATATACTTACCTCTGAATGGCGAAAGAGCTAACGCTTAGTGCTGTTAGCGGCTAATGCTAATGCTGCTCCAGCAGTGCTAGCCGGGGTTAGCAGCAGGCTACAGACTGATAATACACACCTCTGAATGGCTACCTCAAAAAAGCTAGTGCTTAGTGCTGTTAGTGGCTAATGCTAATGCTAATACTGCTCCAGTCTCTGTGCTGGAGAACTAAACTGAATCTCCTGTATAACTCTGTACTTCAGCAGAGTGTATTTACTGCTCCTTAATACCTGACTGGTAGCTTGTTTTAAACCGGTAAACACAAATATATATCATACTACAGTCTGATATATTCGCCACTAAACTGTGAAAAAGCTAGTGCTGTGGTTGGCGGCTAATGCTAATGCTGCTGCATCCAGCCTAAGTAGCTTTACTGCTCCTTATTTAATACCTGACTGGTAGAATTCTTACATAAGGAGCACCGGATTATAAGGAGCACTGATGATTTGGGGGAAAATTAAAGGATTTTAATGCACCTCATAGTGCGAAAAATACGGTAAGAAAAAGAAAATTGAGTCCGGCTCCACCACAACGCCGTGATAAATACAGTGTATTCCTCTCTTCTCCTCCTGCAGCCGGACTCTGAGGTGGCTCAGGCGGGACGCAGTCTGCAGGACTTCTTCCTCTGTAAGCTGGGCGAGGTTTTCCCGGAGCTCGGCTGCCCGGCGCTGGAGGACGACTCAGACAGTGACGAGTACGAGGAGGCGGAGCTCGCCGCCGCCACCGGATTCCCCTGGCCGGAGAGGAAGGAGCAGAGCCACAGGAAGAGGAAGAGGAGGCACTCGCTCACCTGGAGGAGGAACCACTATTAGCTCTGTCGTGCAGAGACACGGACGGACGGACGGACGGACAGAGGGACTTTTATTTTATAAATAACACAGGCTTCCTTCTGAAAGAAGCCAGGTTTTATTTTGAAGGCTCTTCCTCTTGCTTTTGTAAACAGATAAACTTGTATTAATGATTAATGAAGCTGTTTTAACGTCACATATTTCACCTACCGTAAATTAAAACTGTCAGAAACGTTTTAATAAGAGTGTTTTCACACCTGAGCTCTCGAACCAGAGTTGAGTGTTTTTATAATGTGTTCTTTTTTTAAATATTTTATTTTGTCACATTTTTGTTTTACAATCAATTCAAAAGAGAACATTATACATAGCAAACAGACATTTTGACCCACCCCCCTCTTAGCAAACACACCAAGAAAAGGAAGGAAAAAGTTTATATTCTGTTCTGTACTGTTTATATCGTCACTGTCCAATGAAAAACGAGTAACTCCAAAACAGCAACTTTACAGGAGAGAGACAAAATATAACTTTCTAAACTTTTAATGGAAGTCAATGTAAAAAAAAAAGCTTATTTTAGGTCATTTTAAAGTATTTTAAAATATTTCTATTGGTCCGCATATCAAGAAATTTTGGCACAGTGTGAAGAACTAAAAACGAAAACTAAAAATTAACAAAAATTGAATTTTTGGCTGTTTTTCATTGGACACTGATGATATTTTGTCTAGTTAATTTTGTCCAGTTTCACACAGATTTTTTTTTGTTACTTCTCCATGAAAACTTTAACTTAAACATAAACATACACATTCTGTACCAGTAAAAAGTTTAGACGCACCTTAATTTCATTGTTTTAGTATGAATTATTGCGTTATTTTTAAAATGTTCTAAAATCATCCAAACTATGAAGAAAAAAAAACATATGGATTTTTTAATAAACATAGTTAGTAGTTATAGTGTTAAACAAACCAGAATATGCTTTATATTTTACATTCTTCAAAAAGTAGCTCCTCTTAAATTAATTTATGAGGTAGAGTCACCTGGAATGCAGGCTTTCAGTTAACAGCTGTGCTGAACTCATCAAGAGTTAATTACTTGAATTTCTTGTCTCTTAATAAAGTGTTTGAGAGCATCAGTTAAAGTAAAGTAGTGAAGAGGTAGAGTTACAGGTATACAGTGAATAGTGAATATTTGAGTAATGTTCGAATCCAGGTTATGAGAAGCAACAACTACTCAACTAAATAAAGATTTAAAAATACTTTAAGAACAAAAAATGCATTTTCAATCAAAAAAAGGACCAGTGAGCTTCCACATTATGTAAGAGACTGGTGTTCAATTCCTAATCTGGGTGACTATACTGCTCTACACCAATAAGAGTCCTTGGGCTAGACTCCCAACGCTACATTGGCCCAACTCTGTTATAGGAATAATCTTGTAAATTTTTGAAAGTATCCTCAAGTGCAATCACTGCAAAGACAATCAGAAATATTGAAAATGATGAAACTGGCACTCATTAGGACTCCGCCCCAAAAAAGGATAGAAGAGCAAGAGTTTCCTCTGTTGTACAGGATAAGATCATCAGAGTTTCCAGCCTCAGAAACTGCAAGTTAACAAACAGCTCCCCACAGAGTATTTTGGTTTGTTTAACACTGTTTTTAAGTTACTACCTTATGTGTTCCTTCATAATCTGATAGATCACTTTACTATTCATTTACTGAATGTAGGAAAAAAATGGAATTAAAAGGTGTGTCCAAACTTTTGACTGTTACTGAATTTAAAGTTGACTTAAGCAGCATTTCTCAAATTTGATTTTTTTAAATAATTCTCCATATACTGTCAAATTGATAAATTACCTTTTTAGGTGTTGTGCTGAATTCTGTCTCCCTGCCAGAAAGTGTCTCTATTAATCTACAGTTACAGTAGATACAGAATCACCAGCACCGTAATCTGTTGTACCCGTACTGCTCTGTAATTAATCTTCAGTTACAGTAGGTACAGAATCACCAGCACCGTAATCTGTTGTACTCGTACTGCTGTGTCACGTACCTGACAACCAAGGAGAGTCGGATTTCAGCACAACACCTCTTTTTTTTCTTTATCTCTTGTTGTTTAGTGGGTGAAAAAGGTTTAAATCATCTATAAAACATGTACCGTATTTTTTGCACTATAAGGTGCACCAGATTATAAGGCGCACCGGATTTAAGCGACACTAGTAAGGAACAGGGGTGTCGCCATTGTTTTCCTTCTAATTTAGCAGATCTTGCCGCTGAGTGGTGGTGTGGGGGAGCTTTATTGCACTCAACTTTTAGGTTAAATACAGCTGAGCTAAGTAAACAAAACTGTAATTCTTAAAAACAAAAAACACTTTCTTTTAAAGTTAAATGAGCGCTGGATATTAATCTACACAGATTTCTTACAAACTCCTGAAAAATGTTTATTTGTGTAAGTAGAGCACTTTCGTTTATTTGTAGTAAGCTTAGATTTCCAAATTACTCCAGCACTAAGGCTGGAGCATTAGCATTAGCAGCTAACCGCTAGTGGCTAATGCCACATTTTGAAGTATTTTGGAGATGGAGATACTTGTTTTTCATTGGACAGCAATGATATTTTTATTTATTTTAGTGGTTAGTTTTGTCCTATTTTACACTGAAGTTTAGTGACTTCTGCGTGACAACTTTAACATAAACATAAATATACAGTACCAGTAAAAAGTTAATCACACCTTAATTTTTGTTTTTTTGTTTTTTTAAATATTATTTTTAAATTCTCAGCATTGAGGTTAATACTAAAGCGCTTTCATTTATTTACAGTCAGCTTAGATTCTCAAATTTCTCCAGCACTAATGCTGGAGCATTAGTTGCTAACCGCTAAAACTGAAGAACCCTGAGTGTTCCGGTAATCCAGGGTGATATTAGCTAGCGGTTTGTGCCACATAGCTTGTTTTAACACGGCAAACACGCTACAGACTACAGTCCGATATACTCACCTCTGAACGACAAAAGAGCTAGCGCTTAGTGCTGTGGTTAGTGGATAATGCTAATGAGAGCTAGTGCTTAGCGCAATTAGTGGCTAATGCTTATGCTGCTCCAGCATGGCTAGCCGGGGTTAGTAGCAGGCTACAGTCTGATAATACTCACCTCTGAACAGTAAAAGAGATAGCACTTAGCACTGTGGTTAGCGGCTAATGATAATGCTTCTCCAGCAGTGCTATCCAGGGTTAGCAGCAGGCTACAGTCTGATATACTTGCCTCTGTACCGTGAAAGAGCTAGATCTAAATGTGCTTTGAGGCTAATGCTAATGTTTATTCTTCTCCAGTAGGGCTAACCGGGGGTTAGCAGCAGGCTACAGGCCGATAATACTCACCTCTGAACAGCGAAAGTGCTAGTGCTTAGCACAGTTATCAGCTAATGCTAATGCTGCTCCATCCTTAGTGCTGGAGAAACTTAACTGAAAACTCACCATTATAACTCTGTACTTCAGTGGAGTGGCTTTACTGCTCCTTAATACCTGACTGATAGAGTTCATACATAAGGAGCACCGGATTATAAGGAGCTCTGATGATTTTTGGGGAAAATTTAAAGTTTTAAGTGCGCCTTTTAGTGCGGAAAATACGGTAACTTTCACACTGATCTAACTGGTTTAATCAAAATCCGGTTCTTTGCTTATTTTTTACATCTTCTGTTCTGGTTTGGACCCAAATGTATAGTAGGTGTGAAAGCACTCTAAAGCCCTATCTGTACAGGATTAGTTTCTCAGGGGGTTCTGGGATAATTTTCTCTTTTATTTTCTCTTTTATCTGTGATTTTATTCTTGTCTGAAACGACCATGTACGTGTTTTTTTTACTCAGACGTCCTCTGAGATAAAAAATTACAGGCTGAATTATCTACTGTTTTTCTCGTATCTTTTTCCGTGGTCCTCCGGTCATTTTAGTCCCGTCCGGACGCACATCTTTCGACGAGTTTCGTCTCCTCGTGTTTAATAAAATAGTCCAAAGTTTGTCCACTGCCGCTTACCGTAATTACACTTTGGGCTTGTGCGTTTCCACGAAGATTCAATGTTGTGTAAACACAACAGCGAGTGGAAATGGAGGAGCTACTGAACTCCATGCGTCATGTCATGTGACCGAGAAAAAAGCCTAAAAACTCACTGATCCTCCCGTTTTTTTGTGAAATATTTGAGAAACTAATCCCGTCCAGATAGGGCTTTATCTTCATCGTCTTTACGCCGGTGCAAATAGTGCTGCTTTTATTCGTAATTATTTGTGTTTTTTTGATAACTGTCTGGTTGCTGGCGACTGCTACTCTCTAGATATAGACGAGCCATGTTGGTTGGTTATACAGTATATATATAATATGTTTATTATTATAGAGAATGTGATTAATCGTACGGTTTTGTATGCTTTATATGCCACATGCTGTATGTAAAATGAGGCATTACTCCAGCTTCTGTTTTTACTGTACCGTCCTCACCCACCTGTAGGGGGAGCTCTTTGTATAGCCTTAAGCACAAAAATCAGTTCACATTGGACATGAGGAGATTAATGTGGGATTAATTTATAGCTAATGATTATTTATGAAGCAAAATATATCTCCTATTCCGGAGAGAAGCGCAGATTCTAATTGGACGTTGCTAGGTTACGCTGTAAAGTATATTTTAAATATATTTGTCATATAAATAAATGTTCATTTAGTTCGTATAGTTCTGAATCATTAAAGTGATAATTCCTCAGGTGTGTGATCCTACATCGGGAAAATGAAATGTATATACATCTTATATCTTTAATTTCCTGCTCATATCTTCACATATCTGCTCATATCTGCAGTGTAGAATATATTCCTCAGTCATATATCCATATATACTGTTCTGTAATTAGTTGGATTTGTTGGAATGTATCCAGACTGAAATATATTAATATGCATCACAGTTTTATTTTGCTTCATTCCCACCGTCCCCTTCTTCACCTATAATCCCCAGGTTCTGTGTTTATAAAGGATTAAACTTCCTGTTTAAAATGTTTGTATTTTAATATTTTGTATTTTTATTCTTCCTGTTTCTTGATGTTCACATTTCTATTCATGTTTACATCAAAACAGCGACGTATTATTTTTGCTTCACACAAATGAAAAAGCTATAACTGGTGAATTAACATTTAATTTACATTTAATTTATTAGTAGGGGTGTATCGATACATCTGCTCTCGATTCGATTTAGGATTTATGATTCTAAATAAAAATAATTTTTTTCACAATGTTTGGATAAAATTTGACAATAAACGACAAAAAATAAATATATATATTTTTGCATATTTAAAGTACATAAACAATGCAAAATCCATAAATATAAATATTGGTATAAATACTGTTGATTGTTTTCTAATTATTTATTCTTTTCTAATCTTAACCAAACTACTGTCCTGTATAATTTGTAATTATTTGACTTATTTTAAATACAAATCTCTTTTTTTTATCTGACCACTAATTACAAGTTAGACATAATAACTTAAACTTTTAATTAACGCAAATATTTAGCCAACAATATCCAAAATATTTCAAGCAAACTGTTTCCTCATAATTTAATTTAATTTAATTTAATTTAAGATGCAAAATGCACCTTTTATAAACACTTCCTGCACAAGTATTTGTATAAATATTGTTGATAATTTTGTAAGTATTAATTATTTTCTAAGCTTAATCAAACTACTGCCATGTTTAATTTGTAATTATTTGATTTAAATAATTGTGAGTATTAAATTATATGTATAATTATATTTAAAAAAATATAACTTATAGTTTTAAGTAAATTAAACTTTTTCAGGTTCACAATTTACAATTTTGTTTTCTTTAATTATTAATTGTATAAAAGCCTGTTTGAGCAAAGTGCAGAAAATACTGGATGTGAGAAAGCTGCAGGCGAGCTCTTCAACAAAGGTAAGAACTTTTTTTATCACGTTTTAATAAATACATTTATTAAATCCATTTTACTCTGTAATTCTTCTTTAAATAACTCAACTCAAATTTACTAAAACGTTTAAAGCAGCCGGAGTTAGTGTTAATTCTATAAATGACTGACTGTGTAAATTGATCAAACAATCTGTGGATTTTTAGATTTTCTTTTGTTATGTTTAATATTTAATATTTAAGCAATTTTTACAATAATTAAAGCTAATAAGGCTAAACTTTTCCCGGTTACAAATCGCTTAAAATTGTTTCTATTTCTTAAATGTAAAAAAGATGCAAAACGTACCTAAAAAGGTAAGAACTTTTTTTTTTTATCACGTTTTAATAAATACATTTATTAAAACCATTTTACTCTGTAGTTCTCCTTTAAGTTATTCAACATTTTTAGTAAATTTACATAAAACATTTAAGACAGTTGATGTTAAATTGATCAAACAATCCGTGGATTTTTAGATTTTAGATTTAGCCTGGATTTACTGATACTGACTATAAATCAGATCCTGAAATGATCAGATCTTTCTCCAGCTGTTTGACGGCCTGATCATATCTCATAAATATGTCATATTGCTGAAGATTTAGGACGAGATGCGCTTTTCTCTGCAGACAGAACCTAAATAAAATCTTGCTTTTATCAGAGCCGCTGTAGTGCAGAGATGAAAACAATTCACACTGGATCATTATATAAAAAATATAATATATAATAATAATTCCCATACTTTCTGCCAGAATGCGTCTCTATCATTAACAGATTCTCCTCAGATTTCTTTTATTCGTGTTTATAAATACGTCTTAAAAACTCTTGCTTTTCCTTTCCTGTGGTGGTCCTGATGAGAGACAGTTTCATCATAACACCTTTTTTTACGTCCCTTTTTCTTTAGTTTCTTTACTTAGTAGAGTAGTTGTTTCTTCTCATAACCTGGATTCGAACATTACTCAAATATTCACTATTCACTGTATACCTGTAACTCTACCTCTTCACTACTTTACTTTAACTGATGCTCTCAAACACTTTATTATTAAGAGACAAGAAATTCAAGTAATTAACTCTTGATGAGTTCAGCACAGCTGTTAACTGAAAGCCTGAATTCCAGGAGACTCTACCTCATAAAGCTGACTGAGAAAATCCAGCAGAGATGTTCAAATCTCATCATCTAAACCAGAGGAGCTACTTTCTGAAGAATGTAAAATATAAAATATAAAATATATTCTGGTTTGTTGAACCCATGTTTTGTTTACTAAATAATTCCATGTTTCTTCTTATTTTTTGGATGACTTTAGTTTTAATCTACAATACAGAACATTTTAAAATAATGAAAAAAAAACCCCACTGAATTTAAGGTGTGTCTTTATAGCAACACCTTAGCAACCACCTAGCAACAACTTAGCAACCACCTAGCAACCACTTAGCAACACCATAGCAACCACCCCAGATACCATAGCAACACCTTAGCAACCACCTAGCAACCACTTAGCAACACCATAGCAACCACACTAGATACCATAGCAACACCTTAGCAATCACCTAGCAACACTCTAGCAACCACTTAGCAACACCAAAGCAACCACCCCGTATACCATATCCACACCTTAGCAACCACACTAGATACCATAGCAACACCTTAGCAATCACCTAGCAACACTCTAGCAACCACTTAGCAACACCAAAGCAACCACAGCGTATACCATATCCACACCTTAGCAACCACCTAGCAATCACTTAGCAACACTAGAGCAACCACCCCAGATACCATAGCAACGCCTTAGCAACCACCTAGCAACACCTTAGCAACCACCTAGCAACTGCTTAGCAACACCATAGATAGCATAGCAATGCCTTAGCAAACACCTAGCAACACCTTAGCAACCAGCACAGACACCATAGCAAGCGCCTAGCAGCATCATAGCAACGACCATAGCAAACGGTGGGATCAATTTTAGCTGCGCAACCATCCTGCGTTTCCTTCAGGAAATGCTCTTTTCTAGTTATTAAGTGTCTCTTATTTTTTTTACAGAGCTGTATACAGGGTTTGAAATTTTTTTGAGTTTGGACGTCTGCTGCACTCTATTAAACCTGGTCAGTTCTTCAGCCTGGCCTTCCACCAAGAACAGAGGCTCACGTCCAAGAGCCGGACCTGGATAATTTCATTACAGCTGAAAAACAGTCCGGACATCCTTCCAGCTTCACTTCATCAAAACTAAAATAAATTTAATAAAAATATTTTATTCACAGGAAAAAATGAGGGAAAAAATCCTCTTCTCACTTTTGTCTGTTTAGGTTCTCTGGTGTTCTTCTCCAGTCAGATCACAGTAAAGAGATCCTACAGTAAACGTCTTCATATTTCATCAAATCATCTCATCATCATCACTGAATCCCCCTGCGCTGCAATTAACCTTCCAAATTAATTCTCTCTAAATTAGACCTTCATTTCTACGATTAAGTTTCAACTAAATTGAGTTTTTCAACAAGCTGTTTTAATCTTTCTCTAAATCGTATTGTTAACTAGGGCTGAGCAATAATTCAAATTATTACAAAAATATTCTCTCACACATACACTACCACTCAAACATTTTGGATCACGTGCAAAAGAAAAACACATTTTCATACAATTCACAAAGAATATTTTTAAAGAATAAAAAAGTGTATATAAAAGCCTATTTTATATAGTCCCATTTTATATTTTAATAAAGCCTTATTTTGCATATAATCCCATTATCGGCAATTCTCTGCCTAAATCTCCTGGTCTGGCTGCCAATCCAAGTTAAGGATGTGATTTGATGGCTATCTATCTATCTATCTGTCTGTCTGTCTGTCTGTCTATCTATCTATATATCTATCTATCTATCTATCTGTCTGTCTATCTATCTATATATCTATCTATCTATCTATCTATCTATCTATCTATCTATCTGTCTGTCTGTCTGTCTGTCTGTCTGTCTGTCTATCTATCTATCTATATATCTATCTATCTATCTATCTATCTATCTATCTATCTATCTATCTATATTAGTCTATCTATCTGTCTGTCTATCTATCTATCTATCTATCTATCTGTCTGTCTGTCTGTCTGTCTATCTATCTATCTATCTATCTATATTAGTCTATCTATCTGGCTGTCTATCTATCTGTCTGTCTGTCTATCTATCTATCTATATTAGTCTATCTATCTATCTGTCTGTCTGTCTATCTATCTATCTATCTATCTATCTATCTATCTATCTATCTATCTATCTATCTATCTATCTATCTATCTATCTATCTATATTAGTCTATCTATCTGGCTGTCTATCTATCTGTCTGTCTGTCTATCTATCTATCTATATTAGTCTATCTATCTATCTGTCTGTCTGTCTGTCTGTCTATCTATCTATCTATCTATCTATCTATCTATCTATCTATCTATCTATCTATCTATCTATCTATCTATCTATATTAGTCTATCTATCTGTCTGTCTATCTATCTATCTATCTGTCTGTCTGTCTGTCTGTCTGTCTGTCTATCTATCTGTCTGTCTATCTATCTATCTATCTATCTATCTATCTATATTAGTCTATCTATCTGGCTGTCTATCTATCTATCTATCTATCTATCTATCTATATTAGTCTATCTATCTGGCTGTCTATCTATCTGTCTGTCTGTCTGTCTGTCTGTCTATCAGTCTATCTATCTGTCTGTCTGTCTGTCTATCTATCTGTCTATCTATCTATCTATCTATCTATCTATCTATCTATCTATCTATCTATCTATCTATCTATCTATCTATCACACAGTAAAGTGGGTGAATGCACTTATTATTATTATTATTTTAAAAATATATATGAGCTGTTATTATTTGGAAATTAAAAGTTGATTATTTTGCTCTGGGCTCTGAATTCAGCACTAAAATGTTTTTTAAACCCCAAAACTCCAAAATACCCATAAAACTGTGAGTAAATGAGAGAAGGGCTCAGGCTCAGTGCTGTTTACTGGGTGCCATATCTGGCGAAATCCCTCGACCCGGTGTAGACTCCCCCCTGCAGCCTCCGGCCTATAATTTTAACACTCTGCAGAACTGATGAGGTCAGCTCTGATTCTGAGGAGCTCATCTTTCTCCTGAGTTATCTCTGAGTTATCTCTGAGTTATCTCTGAGTTATCTCTGTCTCTCTCGCTCTCGCCAAATTGAGTTTTCCCGTGAAGGCCCTGTGAATCCCATCCTGCAGGAAACTTCCTCCCTCCTGCTTCCTGACAGCTTCCTGATGACTCTTAAATCAGATCAGCGTTGGGAGCGGGGCGGCGGGAGAATTCCCTCGGTATCTGCAGGATTACTCCCTCTGATTGGCGTCTGTAACTCAGACGTGATGTAATAACTCCAGATCCAGTGTTTAAATCTTTACTCGTACTCTAGAGATGCGTCTGGCCTCATTTTTACCTCCTCAGCTTCTGAAAACTCATTTGTAGAGACTTTTTAAAAGAGGTCATGTTTCTCTGCAGTTTAAAGGTAATTCTTTCCTTCGTTCTTTTGTTAAAATTAGTGTAAAAATCAAATATTGCTGCTATTTAAAAAGATTGCACCATGAAAGGAAAGAGAAGCCTACATTATTTTGAGTAGTGCACCTCTTGTTGAGAGATAATATGGCGTCATTTTACTGTCAATAGTCGAGAGCTAAGTAGTTGCTATGGTGTTGCTATCATGTCCATGGTGGTTGCTAAGGTGTTGCTAGGTGGTTGCTAAGGTGCTGAGATATGGTATCCATGGTGGTTGCTATGTTGTTGTTAAGTTGTTTCTAAGGTGTTGCTATGGTATCTGTGTTGGTTGATATGGTGTTGCTAAGTGGTTGCCGGGCGGTTGCTAAGGTGTTGCCTGGTGGTTGCTAAAGTGTTGCTATGGTGTTGCTAAGTGTTTGCTAGGTGGTTGCAATGGCGTTGCTATGGTGTCCGTGTTGGTTAATATGGTGTTGCTACGTGATTGCTATGGTGTTGCTATCGTGTCCATGGTGGTTGCTAAGGTGCTGCTTTGGTATCAGTGGTGGTTGCTATGTTGTTGCTAAGTTGTTTCTAAGGTGCTGCCAAGGTATCATTTGTGGTTGCTAGGTGGTTGCTAAGGAGTTGCTATGTTGTTCCTAAGTGGTTACTAAGGGGTTGTAAAGTGGTTGCTAAAGTGTTGGGTGTTGGTTTCTTAATAATGTATTTTTATAAATCAGATTATAATGTTATAAAATGGCATGGCTATGGACACTTGGTTGCTATGGCCATGCGGGGTGTCCAAACTTTTGACCGATAGCTGCTTTCTCCAATAGCTCCTCCATACAAACACAGTTTCCTCTGGTGAGAAGTGTTTGTTGCTCACTCACAAGTCACTCACAAGTTATCACCTCACAACTTATAGATGTAAGCTTTATGACGCTTTTTTTTTTTACGTTTTAGTTAACATTCTTAGAATGTTTAATCTGATACATTTTCTGGATATTCTGAAAACCTTTTTTTAAACATTTTTAAACATTCTGATAACGTCTCTTTTTTAATTCTTTCTGTTGCTAAGTGGTTGCTATGGTGTTGCTATCGTGTCCGTGGTGGTTGCTAAGGTGTTGCTAAGTGGTTGCTAGGTGGATGCTATGGTGTTGCTGTGGTATCCATGTTGGTTGATGTGTTGCTATCGTGTCTATCGTGTCTATCGTGCTATCGTGTCCATGCTAAGGTGTTGCTAGATGGTTGCTAAGGTGCTGTGGTATCAATGGTGATTGCTATGTTGTTGCTAAGTGGGTGCTAGGTGGTTGCTATGGTGGTTGCTAAGGTGTTGCTATGGTTTCAAACGAGTGCTGGATGTTAATCTACACAGATTTCTCTCCTGAAAACAGTTTATTTTGGTGGGAAAAGCTCTTCTGTTTATTTACAGTAAGCTTAGATTTACACAATTTTGACTGAAATGGTCGATAATGCAGAGCTTAACTTACAGCACCGCTACAAACAGAGCAGCAATGGAACTATTTTAACTGTCGGAGTTTTTACAACCAATCAGATCCTACTTTCTCCTCCTCTTTAACTCTTTAAAATCTTTCAATAAATACAGATAATGGAACTGTGGTATAACCACAATAATACATCAACAGCAATACAGCATTGCAATAATTAAGTAATAGAACAATAGAGGGAGTGTGTTATCACGAATAACATCACGGCTGTGATTCGGTCGCAGATCATCACAGCCGTGATGTTATTCGTGATAACACACGACCTCGAGTGCTCTATTGCTTTTATACAACAGTTATACAACAGAGGGGAAGCAACAGAGGAAGAGTTGATAGAGGGAGGGCGAGAGGTAGAGAGAGGCAGAAAGAGAAGAAGAAAGAGAAAGAGAGGAAAAAGAAAGGAAGACAGAAAAGAAGAAGGACACAGAGTGAAAGGTAGAAGGAAAAGAAGAGAGAAAAGTAGAGGTATAGAGGTAGAAATAGAAGAAGAAGGAGAGAGAGGACTAGAAAGAAAAGAAGAGAGAGAAAAAGGATAGAAAGGTAGTCCGAGAGAAAGAAGGAGAGAGTAGTAGAGAGAGAGAGATGTAGAAAGAGAAGAAGGGGAAAGAGACACGGAGAGAGCGGTAAAAAGAAAATAAGAAGGAGAGATAGAGGGAAAGAGAGTGAAAGGTAGAAAGAGGTAGAGAGAGAGAGAAGAAAAAGGAGAGAGAGAGGGAGGGATAGATGGATAGGTAGAGAAAGGGAGGGGGAGGGATAGAGAGAGAGAAAGAGAGAGGGGGAGAAAGAGGGAGGAAGAGACAGAAAGAGTAAGGGAGAGGGAACGAGAGGGACAGAGAGAGAGAGAAAGAGAGAGAGGTAAAGAAAGAAAGAAAAAAATAAAGAAATAAAGAGCAATAGAGAGACTGTGCGAGAGAGAGAGAGGTCCAGAAGGAGAGTGAGAAAGATAGAAGGAAATAAAGAGAGAGAGTGGGAGAGAGAGAGACAAGGGGAGGTAGAAAAAAGAGAAAGAAAGAAATAGAGAGAGAGGGAGGTAGAGGGGAAGCGACAGAGGAAGAGTTGGATAGAGGGAGGGTGAGAGGTAGAAAGAGAAGAAGAAAGAGAAAGAGAAGAACAGAGAGAGGAAGAAAGAAAAGAAGAAGGAGAGAGAGAGAAAGGTAGAAAGAAAAGAAGGAGAGAGAAAGGTAGAGGTATAGAGGTAGAAAGAGAAGAAGAAGGAGAGAGAGGACTAGAAAGAAAAGAAGAGAGAGAAAAAGGACAGAAAGGTAGTCAGAGAGAAAGAAGGAGAGAGTAGTAGAGAGAGAGAGAGAGATGTAGAAAGAGAAGAAGGGGAAAGAGAACAAGAGAGAGAGCGGTAAAAAGAAAATAAGAAGGAGAGAGAGGGGGAGAGAGTGAAAGGTAGAAAGAGGTAGACAGAGAGGAGAAAAAGGAGAGAGAGAGGGAGGGATAGAGGGAGAGGGAGAGAGAGAGAGGGGGAGGGAGAGAGAGAGAGAGAGGCTTCCCTCGCTCCTCCAGAGCAGAGTTTGGTCTGAGCTCAGCAGGATCGGCTCATGTAGCAGCTGAATCTCCAGATCTCCTCCTCCAGCTTCAGTCCTTCAGTCTTCAGTCATGAACGATATTAAACTAGCTCTGCTGGGCAGCGAGGGAGCGGGAAAATCAGGTAAGAACACCTTATCAACCACTTTATACCTGGATCACTTTAATTTCAACACCAGCAGATAGCAGACGTGTCTCTCCAAACCATCACTGATTGGTGGAAACTTCACACTAGACCTCGAGCAGTTTGGACTGTGTGTCTCTCCACTCTTCCTCCAGACTCTGCTCCCTTTATTTCCTTTAAATGTAAAATGTACTGATGATCAGTGATGGTTTGGAGAGACATGTCTGTCATCTGCTGCTGTTGATCCACTGTGTTTTATTATCAAGTCTAAAGTCAGTGCAGTTTTGTTTTCCCACAAAATCTTACAGCACTTCATATCTTACAGCTTCCCTCTGCTACTGACTCTAACTTTTATAGAGATGTAGATTTCATTTTCCAGCAGGACTTGGCACACTGCCCACACTGTGTACCAAAAATTTCAATTGGTCTTATTATATAATATTCTAATTTTCTGAGACACATTTTTTTTCATTGGCTGTAATCCATAATAATCAATAATCAACAATAAAATAAATAAACGCTTAAAATAGATCACTCTGTGTTTAATACATCTATATAATATATGAGTTTCACATTTTTCAAGTAAATTACTGAAATAAAAAGTATTTTTAATTTTTGGAGATACAGTATAGATCTAGTATATGTAACACAAATTATTATTAAAACATACTTTATAAAACATCAGAGATCATTTAAATTGTAATAACATTTACATTATGGAAAATAATAGGACAGCATTTCATTTCCCAGAATACTTTGCTTTATCCAAGCCTACAAATGGATGTCCAAACATTTATGCAAATTAGTTAAATTAGTAAGCTCTTGTAACATTAATTTTAATTTTTGTAATTAATACAAAGCAATAATTTGGACGTCTGTGTTTGTTTATTAAGGGAATGAATGTATTTATTGAATTTAATTAAATTCTTAAATTCTACAAATACTATTAGTAGGTAGTAAAAACCCAATAACTAATAAGTGGTTGAGTAAAGAAAATTACTTTTTTTATTGAGACATGTGGCTAAAAGATAAAAAAAAAATGAGGACACTAGAAATCTTACTTGCTTATTTACAGCTGGTTTCTGAATCAGTTTATCTGATTTTGCTATTTATATATTTATATATAAATCTGATTATAATCAAATTTTAAACCCATTCAAAATTTGTTTTGAATCTCATTTATTAAAATTCCAAAAATTGAATGTAGTTTCTGGCTGTTCAGACTGTCCAACATCAATCTGGATTTAATCTACATATACCAAAAATAAAATCAGATCTAATCTGGCAGTCTGAGCGTATCCTAAAAGGTGATTGATTGGTCTGGGGGAAAAGGGGGCGTGTTTGCCAAATGATTTTAATAATGAGTCTGACTCCGCCTCTTTTGCGCAGACTGTAGTTGTTGTCAAATTTGACAATATGTTGGACATTTTTGGGTTAATATTTTATAGAACATAAAAGAATAGAGAATGTAAATTCATTGTTCTGCATTATTTATTAAAAAAAAGTGTTGAACAAACCAGAATATGTTTTATATTTTACATTCTTCAGTCTGTTTTATAAAATAGAGTCACCTGGAATTTCAGGCTTTCAGTTAACAGCTGTGCTGAACTCATCAAGAGTTAATTACTTGAATTTCTTGTCTCTTAATAAAGTGTTTGAGAGCATCAGTTAAAGTAAAGTAGTGAAGAGGTAGAGTTACAGGTATACAGTGAATAGTGAATATTTCAGTAATGTTCGAATCCAGATTATGAAAAACAACAACTACTCAACTAAATAAAGACTTGAATGTAGAAAACATTTAAAAATAATGTAAAACACTGAACATGAAAAGGTGTTTTCCAAGTGTTGAGTGGTAGTGTATAATGTAAAACATCATATTTGGGCCACACAGCTCTGGAGAAAATGAAGAGATCACTTCAGTTTCTGAATCAGTTTCTCTGATTTTACTATTTATAGGTTTATGTTTGAGTAAAATGAACATTGTTGTTTTATTCTATAAACTACAGACAACATTTCTCCCAAATTCCAAATAAAAATATTCTCATTTAGAGCATTTTTAATTTGCATAAAATGAGAAATGACTGAAATAACAAAAAAAAAAAAAAAAGATGCAGAGCTTTCAGACTTTTTAGTTCCTACTCATAAAGTTTTAGGAGTTCAGAAATCAATATTTGGTTTTTAATCACACTTTTTTTTTCATGCATCTTGGCATCATGTTCTCCTCCACCAGTCTTACACACTGCTTTTGGATAACTTTATGCTGCTTTACTCCTGGTGCAAAAATTGAAGCAGTTCAGTTTGGTGGTTTGATGGTTTGTGATCATCCATCTTCCTCTTGATTATATTCCAGAGATTTTCAGTTTGGTAAAATCAGAGAAACTCATCAATTTTTAAGTGTATCTTATTGTTTTTTAGAGTTGTATATACAGTAAGACTGTGCTGGGGGGGTAGGGTGTGTTGGCACTGTATCAGGTACATGTCGTGCTCATTTGTTCGGCTGCAGTGCTTCTATACAGGAATGTGTGTCAGGGTTCCTAAATGTAAAGAGGAATTATGTCTGCTTTCTGCACAGCCTGTGAGAGGACTCTGTGTATTGGAAAATCTGAGGGAGGCTGGGATTGGGGGGGTTCAGGGGTGTTTGGGAGGATTTTTGGGGGGTTTGGTGGGTTTGGGGGGTTTGGGGGGGGGGGGGGGGGTGGAGTAGAACGAGGTCACTGTTATTCAAATCACCCGAAAGGGAAATTAAAATTGATGGTTGTAACATGCTGCGAGTAATTGCTAAAACTGATGAGGGATTATTATTTTCTGTTCCTCTGAGCAGAATAAAGAGGGCGAGCCCCCCGGCTGCTGCATACCTGTACTGATGACTATTAAATAACCGGAAAATAATCACACAGGGTCCCTCTGACCCAAAAAATGAAGAGGTGAAGCCGGAGCCCGGCTCTCTCGCTCTGTTTTACTCTAGTCTCTGATCAAAGAGAACCAATCCTATTTCTAAATTTTAGTAGAAGTCATTTTTAGTAAAAAGTAAAAGTTTCTATTCTGCACTACTAGTTTATTTATTTTATTTTATTTGCACTGACTGTATGGCCGACATCAGTAATCCTCACAATATATCAGTTATCCTCACTTTATGCACATCAACTGGTGTTTATTGTTGTTTTACTGTGTTTAACTGCACTACCTCCATCACACACACACACACACACACACACACACACACACACACACACACACACACACACACACACACTTACTTATACTTTATATTTTATTGTATTTTTATTTGTATTGTTATATCTTATAGCTTTTTTTGTTACATTTGTGTACTAATGTATATCTACGACTGGATGTCCAGTATTTCTCTCTGGAATCATGAAAGTATCTATCTATCTATCTATCTATCTATCTATCTATCTATCTATCTATCTATCTATCTATCTATCTATCTATCTATCTATCTATCTATCTGTCTGTCTGTCTGTCTGTCTGTCTGACTCTTTCTAACTGTCTGTCTGTAAAAAGAGGTTCTATCTATCTATCTATCTATCTATCTATCTATCTATCTATCTATCTATCTATCTATCTATCTATCTATCTATCTGTCTGTCTGTCTGTCTGTCTGTCTGTCTATCTATCTCTTTCTAACTGTCTGTCTGTAAAAAGAGGTTCTATCTATCTATCTATCTATCTATCTATCTATCTATCTATCTATCTATCTATCTGTCTATCTATCTATCTATCTATCTATCTATCTATCTATCTATCTATCTATCTATCTATCTATCTATCTATCTATCTATCTATCTATCTATCTATAATAAGAGATGTATCTGCATTGTGTTGAGTTTAAAGTTTGGTAGAGGGGGATTCATTATTATTATGGTCTGGGTTTTTTAACAGGAGTTAGGCTCCGCCCCTTAGTTCCAGTAAAATAAACTCTTAATGCCTCTACAGACCAAGAGATTTGGGATTTCAGCCACAAAAAGTGCCACAACCTCCTGGATGCAAGGGCGTAGGAGCGGGCTTGATATTGGGGGGGACACATTTGCCAATATGAACCCAAGCCCACCCAATAGTTTCCTAGAACATTTGTGGAAATTACTTTTAATTAAAAGTAAATTATTATTATAAGGTGATTTTACAACCTAAACAGGTTACTCCACATTACAGCTACTGTTGTTAGAAAAATTATGCAAGCAATGTCTGAATTATGTACATATGACAAAAATTTTCAGTTATCACCTAATATTTAAAATAATATAACAGATTATTATTGTTATTATTATTATTATTATTATTATTATTATTATTATTATTATTATTATTATTATTATTATTATGTATTGGCATGTCAATTCTGTTGTATATTTACATTTTCTCCTGCACTTTTATTTTTTTTTACTGAGAGCTCTTCTTAAGATGGTGTCCTTTTATGTAAAAGAATGTAACTTTACGTTTCATAGAGATTTTTATAAACGTCAGGATATGTGGTCTTACTGTGAAATACAAATGAACAGAAGTCACGTTACAGCAGTGTTTCTCAACCCTGTTCTTACATATTCTACTGCATATTAAAACTGTTCTGCATATTCTAGAGCTTCCTCTGGTGGATATACATGATTCATTTAGGCTCCATAGGGGGCTAAAGGATTTTAACAGGTAAACTCAGTAAATGACTGTTTATTAGCTGATCAGGTGGAAAACACTAGTTTAGGGCAGTGATCGGGGTTAAGTAACTGCTTTAAACTACCAACTTAAAGTACTGTACGAAATTCTGGCAATCATCTACATCCAGCTTCTAAAATTAAAGTGATTAGCTGATCAGGTAGAGGGAAACATTACATATATATATTATTTTGTTCCTTTAACCCTGACTCCCAATCTAGCTAATTCCAAAGATAAGCTTACACACTAACACAGCTGCAGTTTATTAATCACAGTGGGTTTAAACTGTGTGCTGATTCAGAGACGTGTATTTTTAACCAGCTATCAGAAACATATCATCACAGTTGAAGTGGTTAGCCTATCGTTACCTTTATTTTAGTAAAATCTCCGTATATTCATCTCTGTTTTAAAATCAGCTGAAGCTGCTGCGTCCCGATCCCGCTGCTAAATCTCACAGCGAGGGGGCGGGGCTTCCCCAACAGCAAACTGCCTCTGCTCCGCGCGCCGCAAAACCAGCAAGCTGATTGGCTGTTTCTACTGAGAGGCGTGACTTAATACCTGAACCGGCTCCGTGATTGGTCCGGTCTGTCTCCTCATTAATAGTACAGCTGACCTGAGCGAACTGATATCATTTTTGGGGGGGACAAATCCACCTGTTTCTAATATTGGGCGGGACATGTCCCACCCATCCCCCCCGGTTCCTACGCCTATGCCTGGATGAGTTCTTCATGCCCTTTTGGAGTAATTTAGGTCGGTTGGCCGGTCACTCCTGGGAAGGTTCACCACTGTTCCATGTGTTTTTTTTCTCCATTAGTGAATAATAGTGAATCACTGTGGTTCTCTGGAGTCTCAAAACTTTATAAATGACTTTATAACCTTTATAACCTTATAACCAGACTGATTGATGATCAATAACTTTGTTTTTTTTTTAGTCAGACAGGTTCTATTTAAATGATTGTTTGATAATTCTACAGGTCTGGCAGTAATCAGGTCTGGTTGTGGTTAGAAATGAAATTGAACTCTTTCTAAAGCTTTCTAAAATCTGAAATGTGTGAATAATCTCAGTTAATTTATGGGGGGAAACACCTTTTCACACAGGTCTAGATTAGTTTACATAGATTTTTTCATTTAATACATGAAATTATAATTTAAAAAGTGCTTTTTATACATTTGAAAATGGGAAAAATGCAAAAACAAAAGGAATCTGTAAGAAGGAAATACATGGTGTGTATGTTAGGTGGCACGCTATAAGCTGTAAGCTTGAGGAAGCTAAAGGAAGCTAAAGGAAGCAGGGTTCACGTGCCAGTGGAGTGTGTATGTTTTTGTAGGGAAACTGGAGCCCAGACTTCAGTGGGTGAGTGATCCAGAGCAGCTTCATGGCTGAAATATTTAATATAGAGCAGTTAGTGTGCTCACGCTCCGGGAGTGGGCTAAAAACATTAATGTACTGCATTTCTCTCTGCCAAATATGCACCAGCACTCGCTGTAAACTGGCCGAGCTGTTTGATGAGGAGCCGGAGCTGACCCGGTTCCCCTGTTTTCCCCATCCTGAGAATTCTTTAGCGGGTCCAGAACTTTACATCACCTCTGCAGATGATTGCTTTCAGTAAGAGTCTGTTCTCCTCTCGTCTTTAGCGGTTCTGGTGAGATTCCTGACCAGACGCTTCATCGGGGAATACGCTTCCAACTCCAGTAAGTACAGCTCAGTTCCTCCCAGACCTTTATATATACACATATATTCCAGTGACTGTTTCACATTTTATCTGGCCTCGCACCAACATCCTAATGTCTTAACTCATGGAAAAAAGTTGTTATATTAAGATCTGTCCATAGTGAATGTTCATGGTGCACAACTTACAACCCCAAATCAGAAAAAAACGTTGGGGTAGTGTGGAAAATACAAATAAAATAAAATAAAAAGGCACAAAAAGGTGTTTGATTGCCGGCCTGCAAAACATTCCAAAAGATTTTGGGATGGTTAAAACATTCAACACTTTGGAAATGCGGAATTAATCCGTAATTATTCCACATTTTAATACAAAAAAAAACGTAATCTACCTTCTGAACTTCTGAGCAGTAGTGATGGCATTTTTACATTTAGCTGCTTCTCTGGCATCAGCAGCAGGAGTCTGAGAGAGAGAGAGAGAGAGAGAGAGTACAGTAGGTCATGCTTCTGTTTCTCCATCAGCAGCCAGAGTCCGAGAGAAAGAGAGAGAGAGAGAGAGAGAGTACAGTAGGCCATGCTGTTTCTCCAGCATCAGCAGCCGGAGTCTGAGAGAGAGAGAGAAAGAGAGTACAGTAGGTCATGCTGCTTCTCCATCAGCAGCTGGAGTCTGAGAGAAAGAGAGAGAGAGAAAGAGAGAGTACAATAGATCATGCTGGTTTTCCAGCATCAGCAGCCGGAGTCTGAGAGAGAGAGAGAGAGAGTACAGTAGGTCATGCTGTTTCTCCGTCAGCAGCCAGAGTCCGAGAGAGAGAGAAAGAGAGAGAGAGAGAGTACAGTAGGTCATGCTGCTTCTCCATCAGCAGCCGGAGTCTGAGAGAGAGAGTACAGTAGGTCATGCTGTTTCTCCATCAGCAGCCAGAGTCTGAGAGAGAGAGAGTTAGCGGGAGTAATAATTGTCCTTCCAAAAAATTGCAAAGAGAAAATTGAACAAATTTAGAAATACATTTCTAAATAAAAAATGTACTTTAAAGTGTAAATGTTGACAGTATTATTATTTGTGCATCCATTCCGTGTTTGTACAGATGCCAAAGATTTTTGAAGAATGTAGTAATTGCTAAAGTATGAACTCTGTCTGCTTAGAGCTGTCTTAGAAGAAAGCTTCTTCTGAAGCTGATGCACAAGAAAGCCCACAAGTAGTTTGCTAAAGACAAGCAGTCACACTCCTAGTATTGGGAGTTTTACTAGTGATATGGGAAATCCAAGAGAGAGCACAGTAGATCATGCTGCTTCTGCATCAGCAGCTGGAGTCTGAGATAGAGGATTGGGAATTGGGAAGAGAAACTAATATTTGTGCATCCATTTCATGTTTGTTCTGTTGCCAAAGATTTTTGAAGAATGTAGTAATTGCATCTCTTGCATTTTCCACTATAATTATTTTTATAATAAACCTGTGTTTACATTCAGCAGGTCCCGTTTTTTTTTATATATATTTTACGCAGAACACGTGTAGGTCGTAATTCCCAGAATTCCTCTGTTGCAGATTCTTTATACCGTAAAAGGCTCTCCATCGATGGCAGGCAGCTGAACCTGGAGGTCTTTGATCCGTGCTCGCAGGTATGTGTTTATATCCCGCTATCAGCTTCCCTCTGATCACCGGATCATGTGCAGATATTGCCGTACGCTTGGATTCTTTGGGATGCTTCCATATGGGAATTGCATGTTACGTTCCGGCTGGATTTACGAGGTTTCCCCTCGAGCGCAGTATTCAGGCAGTGCCTTTGAAAGCTGAGCTCGGTTCTGGTTTTAGCAGCAGCATCTGGGACCAGTTAAATAAGAACCTGCTGCTGGACTCTGATTCTCTGATCTCAGGTTATGAGTTTACTGTGCAACTATATTGTTCTCTGAGTGGATGTGTGTATTAAGCTCTATAAGCTCTATCCGGACATTATTTCACACTTTTACTCAGTGATAAAACTCCTGCATCCGGACTGCAATTGAAAAACAAGAGAACCAGTGAGTTTTTTTCCAGAGGTGGAAAAAGTACTGAAAATTTGTAATTGTCACGCCCTTGCCCTGTTTTCCCTGTGTTTCTGGTCTCCTTGAGTTTTCCCCATTAATTTTCCATCACATGTGTCTAACTTGTAGCTCCGCCCCCTCGTTACCTGTTTCCCCAGGTGTGTGCTTCCTGTGTGTCTTTCCGCTTTTCTCTAGTTTCTTGTACTCACGTTTATAGCCCAAGTTTATTGCGCCTTGTTTATCTCAGTTTATCTCTGTTTATTTCCTGGTTTATTTCCTGGTTTATTCCCTAGTCCTGTTATTTTCTGTCTAGTTTTAGTTCCTTGTTTTTTTCCCTGTTTGTTTATATTTGCTTTATTTCTTGTTTGTTCCTTGTTTGTTTCTTTGTCTATTTGTTATTTATTTAAAAAATCCCGAGCACAGCTGATTCACACAGCGTCTCTACCGCTAACCGTAATAAACACTGCTGGGAAACGTTCAGCTGCGCTGCCATGGAGAACAAAACTCATTTTTTTTAATTCAGACAATTAGCATTTCATTTGTTACTCAGTAACGAGGAGTTTTCCAATGTAGCGAAGTAAATTACTTGTTTCAAAATGAGTAATGAGACTTGAGTAAAAGTAAAACTACCTATTTTAAAAAACTGCTTTGAAAATGACAAATTACTAATAAAATCTACTTAATTACAGTAATGTGAGTAAATGTAATTTGTTACTTTCCACCTCTGTTTTTTTCCAAGGCTTTCCCGGTCACATGACATCTCGCGTTCAGTAGCTTCTCCATTTCCACTCGCTGTTGTTTTTTTAACATGGATCTCTTTGGAAATGCAGCGCCCAAAGTGTAATTACGGTGTGCTGCAGTGGACAAATAGCTATTTCATTAAACGTGAGGAGACGAAACTCAGAGATGTGCGTCCGGACGGGACTAAAATTACCGGAGGAGCACGAAAAAGAGTCCAGAGAAAAACAGTAGATAATTCAGCCTGTAATTTCCTCAGAGGACACCAGTTTACACCAGTAAAACTACTCATCTGAGTAACTAATTCCTCACTAGGTTCTACTGCAGCGTATGAAGTTTTTAGTTTCTTGTTTACATTTCCATTCCACCTTAACAGTTTCCCTGCATTAAAAATAAATTTCTCTACCTTATTAAAACACAGTTCCCTTTATAGACTGTAGTTAGTAGATGCTAAAGTGTTTAAAGAGTTTTATACATTTCTGCTTAGGCTGTGCAGAAATCACAAACAGTCCATATAAAATAGAATGTCCAAATTGAATGTTCTGTTCCACCTTAAAAGCTCTTAAAAAATAGTACCTACAGCCTGAAGCCTGTGTACCTCGACAGCAGTATTTAAGGCGGAATGGTAAATTAGCAGTATTTAAGGCGGAATGGTAAATTAGCAGCATTTAAGGTGGGATAGCAAATTGATGTGAGTTATTTATGTAAGGAAAAGTGTGTTTAAAGTGCATATTTAAGAAAGCTAAGTAGATAGCACTACTTACACGTAATGCTGTAGCTTCAGCAGCTTGCGCACCTTAACTTAGACACAAATCACCTGACCAATAATGATCCAGCGAGCAGGTAAAGGTGAGGCATATGCTTATTAACAGGGAATGGTATGATCCATGATGACTTTAGGGGGGGGGGGGGGGGGGGTTTAAAATCGTATCACAATATTCTTCCAGCCACAGATACTGCATTGTTTTTTATGGTATTTAAAATTATTATATGTAAGAAGTATATTTAAATGTTTTAACTCCCTCAAACTATTGTTTTTTACCCCATAAGGGGGGGTTGAAGTCTTAGTTGGGGGGGGGTCTGACCCTGGCTGAAAGCTTCAGACGTGTTGAGGCTCCTGCTCTGAGTCCTTCTCTATAGAGAGTGGTGTTAATTAACCCAGAGCCAGACGCTGAAATGATGTCCAGTTTTCCATTCAGTCAGGACTCAGGTCTTCTGAGACCTGCAGTGTTGTTGAGAAGAACGCCCTGCTGTACCCTCTTAACCCCCCCGTGACCCTCCCCCTCCCTGTTCCCGGCAGAGCGGCGAGAGCAGATGTATTCTGGAGGAGCCGGTGGACTGGGCCGACGGGTTCGTGGTGGTGTACACCATCGGCGACCGCCTGTCCTTCCTCAACGCCAAGAACATCCTGCACCAGATCAAAGAGAACCGCAGAGAGACCTGCAAGGGGTGAGTTACAGTCACTTTCGCATCCTGTTTACCTGCTAAACCACCTGAGGGCTCAGGAAGACCAGAATATGAAGGAAATGCTTTAATGGACTAATGAAGACCATTTGTTGTGTCTCCATGCATTACTCTACAGTAGGTAGAGTATAGATACTAGAGTTTAATAAAACACTTCTGTAGAAGTTAAAAAAGAATCCACTCAAGGTTTTTAGTCTTAAAGTAAAAGTGTTTAAAAAAGTACTGGATTCAAAACTACTTAAAGGAGAACTCAAAACATGATAAAAGTACTTACCTTTGATGAATAGCACACCTCCGCTCTCCCACAGCGTTCCGATTAACCTCGATAAATCACTTTTTACACCAGTATCCAGCTCAAAGTAGCTCCACACATTTAAAACGAGGCATTAATAACTTAAAAAGTGCACAAGAAGCTCATTAAACACCACTGTTTAGATCCTATAACTCTACTAGCTTCAGCTCCGAGCGCCGCCATCACTGTACTGATAATGACATAGAGATATATATATAGACTCTGTCCGCATGCCCTGCCATCTGGCACCGGCTGCCAACATTACGCTATGTGGAGTCTATGTATATGTATGTCTATGTCATTATCAGTACAGTGATGGCGGCGCTCGGAGCTGAAGCTAGAGTTATAGGATGTAAACAGTGGTTTTTAATAAGCTTCTTCTGCACTTTTTAAGTTATTAATGCCTCGTTTTAAATGTCAGGGCTCTCCAGATTCTAGTAAGGAGGTGTGGAGCTACTTTGAGCTGGATAACGGTGTAAAAAGTGATTTATAAGGGTAAATTATGCCCCGTATCTCCCAGTCTGAAGGGTATTTGGACAAACTTTTAAAATTTCTGGATCTCTGAACGCTGTGGGAGAACGGAGGTGTGCTATTAACCAAAATAAGAACTTTTTATCATGTTTTACTACACCGCAGTTCTCCTTTAAAGTATAAAAGTAAAAGCCAATAAGAACAAAAGCCTAAAAAGCCATTTCTAAAAGCCATAATGATATATATATATATATATATATATATATGATCAAAGTTTCTGAGTAAATCTCTGATGTAGTGAATCTAAAACTCTAATTGGATCTTTGGGCCTCAGTTAAATCTAATAAGCTTCATGTGCTGTAAAGTGCTGTAAAATCGTGACAGTTCGGGCTCTCAGTGCTGGTGTTATTTGTAAGTCATCTGGAGACGATGCTGAGGGTGAGTAAGAGTGTCTGAGGCGCGACAGCTGGATCCTATTAAACCCCTCAAACAAGGCAATTCAGATCACATGACCATCCCTGGACCCGGTTCTGTCCAACATGTTCCCTCAAATAGAGCTGTAATGTTCTGAAGCTTTACCCAGAGAGACAACGAGCTGAGCTTTACCTCTTTTATTTCATTTCAATTCATGTTTGGCTACGATCGGGAGATTACTGGTTCGAATCCTGGTCATGCAGCTTGCCACCAGCTGCTGGAGCCCTAAGAGAGCACAATAGTCCTTGCTCTCTCTGGGTGGGTACAGTACAGTAGATGGCGCTCTCTCTCTTTCCCCTCATCACTCCTAGGGTGATGTGGATCAGCACAAGGCTGCATCTGTGAGCTGATGTATCAGAACTGAGTCGCTGCTTTTTCCTCCGAGCGTTAGCGATGTGATGCTACTCAGCAAAAGAGTTCGAAAAGAGGCGGAGTCTAACTTCACATGTATCGGAGGAGGCGTGTGCTAGTCTTCATCCTCCTGGTGTTTGGCCATTACTAGTGATGGTGGGATATACAGCTGAGTAGCAGATGAATGGGTGGGACAATTGGCCTAGCTAAAATTTTGTGAAAATGAGAAAAAAAAAATAGAAATAATTTTTTTTAATAAAAATAAAATATATAAATAAAAATATTTATAGATGAAGTGTAACATATATCAGTTTAATTTCCTGACTGTTTGAGAACAATTTAAAATCGAAAATTGTGTTTTAAATTATATTATTTCATTTTTTCCATTTAGTTTAATAAAGAAGAAGTTGGTTTTATACATTTTTCGAATTTTCTAGCAGATTTGAATTTCAGGAAGAAAAAGAAAATGAAATCTTTTCTCGATTGTCCAATTTTTTCAAATGGAAATGGAAAAATACTTTTTTCATAGTTCAGATTGGGAGGGGCATAAATATAAAACTAGAAAAATAATAATAAAAAAAGGATAAAAACCCATTTTTTCTTTATTACACAAAATAGGGGTGGGACAAAATGTATTATGTAAAAAATAATAATACATCATATAGTTTTCATTTACAATACATTATTGGTACAGTATGTCACCCTAAACTCTCTAAGACTCACCCCCAATTAGACTTTCCACATTTTTTCGCAATTATAAATATAACTATATAACTGTATTATAAGGCCCATTATGTGACAAAAGTAAGGCACAGTGGTGTCACCATGTTTCCTGTAAAGCTAAGCTAAGTTAGGTAAATCAAGTTTATTTGTTTATTAAGTAAATTACATTTATTTAGGTGAGTAAAGTGCTTCCATTTATTGACAGTAATCTTAGATTTCCAGATTTCCACTAAGGCTGGGTGCAGCAGCATTAGCATTAGCTGCTAACTGCTAACCACAGCTGCCTGTGGTTTGCGCAATTAAATGCCACCTGATAATGTGCCTTATAGTGCAAAAAATACAGTGCTATATATTTAAATGTATAGGGTTAATAGACTGGAGTGAAGAATATTGATTGGTAATTTCTATGAAACGGACACTAATAAATATTTCATATATTCCTGGTATTTGATTATTTTAGTATTTTAGTATTATTTTGAGTATTTTATCCTCTTCAGGAACACAGATGCTGTGAAATATACTAGAGAATTGTATTGTGATATATATTGAATATTCAAGTGATTTGAAAGATTACTTTACACACCTTTACCAAGCTATTCAAAAGATGAAAAGAACAGCATTACAGCATCAAAGCAGTAAATAAAAGTACACTGAGATCCTAAAACAACATATATTCTATAACAACATAAGAAAGAATGTGTAGAGACATTTAAAATGGAAAATGTGACATGAAACAAGCACTGTTTCTCACTTTAAACAGGAAAAACGGGACAAAATAACACCTGAAACTCTTTAAAAGCATCATAAGCTTCATGCGTCTGGTTCATATTACCTCCACTGTCAACAGCCCTGACTTTCTCCAGTTTCCTGAAGAACAGAACCTTTTCCATCAAAGCAAGAGAAATTATTCTGTTTACAACCGAGAAATTCCTGTTTATCAACCCTAAAGAAACACTAAATATTGATGAAATCTGATCTGATCTGGCTCTGTCTCCATAAAACACTGCAAACACAGTAAATAAGGCTTTATATTGTGCAGCACCAGCGCTCTACATATCAGACCTGCTCTGTTTCCACTCCTCTACTCGCACACTGCTTTCCTCTAACCAGCTGTTTTTAGCTGTTCCAAGTTTAAGGGTCACTGGATATTCGTTTAGGTCGCTTCACCTAAACTTCAGCACTGCAAAAAACTTAAAAACTTCTTAATTAAAGGCAATAAATCTTATTTTCTTCTCTGATAAGACTTTTTATCTTACTAAGCATTGTGTGTAAGTGTTCGATTATTTTGCTTATTTTAGGGATAATTATCTTAATCATTCTTACTTAGAATTTGTACCTTATTTTAAGTAATTTGAACTCAAACTTGAATTTGAATTTTGAGACTTTGCCATTGCTTTTTTGTAAGAAATCTTACTAAGAAAATGTTTGCTTAATCTACATATATTTGTCTTAATTTGCATATATTTTGTCTAGTTTTTGCCAATGGATTTTTTGCAGTGAGTTCTTCGTAAATTTTTACCTCCTTGCTAGAAACTTTTAACTTTTAAACATGTATTATCCTTGCACTGCAAAAAATTTTAGCAAGTGAAATGATCTAATTTCAAGGTAATAAATCTTATTTTTTCTATCAAAAAAATTTGTTTTACCAATTATTGTGTCAGTGTAAGATTATGTTGCTTATTTTAGGAGTAATTATCTTAATCAATCTTACTTCGAATAAAAAAAAAACAAATAAAGTAAAAGTAAGTGAAAGTAATTTGACTCAAAATAAGAATAAAAAGACACCAGTCAAGTCTTTTTTTTATTAGCTTAATAGTATTAATATTTTATTGATCCTAATTCAGATTTTTTGTAGTACTTTTTATTTTACAGTACTTTGTTGTGACTTGATGTCTTTTGTTAATGTGCTTTATAAATAAAGCTGACTTGCATTTGAACATTATTAACATCGTACAGTATAAAAAAAATAAATACACTGGAAAAACCCCAAGACAAAATATCTACATTTCTTTTGAACCCTTTCATAATTTCTGACTTATGTGCCAGAAAAGTGCTGTTTTCTGTCTGAATTACACACAATGGATGACTCTAATATTTATAATACAACATCTATATTAACATTAAATCCAATTAACTAAAATTGGAAACTTTTATCTCTATTGGACTGGAGGCCAAAAATCACTGTTCAATTATTCTAAATCTTGTGTTTAAATTTAAGGAAAAACATCAGTGATTTTGCTTGATTTAAGTCTATAATCATTTTGAAGGTTTGCAATCATTTATTATAGATTACTCCATAAATAATAATAATATAAATATGTACAGCTCTGGGAAAAAAATAAGAGACCATGTAAAAATTATGAGTTTCTTTGATTTTACCAAATTAAAAATCTCTGGAATATAATCAAGAGGAAGATGGATGATCACAAGCCATCAAACCACCAAACTGAACTGCTTGAATACATTTTTGCACCAGGAGTAAAGCAGCATAAAGTTATCCAAAAGCAGTGTGTAAGACTGGTGGAGGAGAACATGATGCCAAGATGCATGAAAAAAAACTGTGATTAAAAACCCCCAGGATTATTCCACCAAATATTGATTTCTGACACTTAAAACTTTATAATTATGAAGTTGTAAATAAATGCTCTAAATGAGAATATTTTTATGTGGAATTTGGGAGAAATGTTGTCTGTAGTTTATAGAATAAAACAACAATGTTCATTTTACTCAAACATAAACCTATAAATAGCAAAATCAGAGAAACTGATTCAGAAACTGAAGTGCTCTCTACATTTTTTACAGAGCTGTGCGTCTCAGTTTACCTATATTCTGTCTAGTTTTGCCAGTGAATTTTTTGCAGTGTGGTCTGTAAAATGATGCAGTTTTTTTTTATTTATTTGTATTTTATACAGTGATACGGATGTGCCCATTTGCCTGGTGGGTAATAAGCAGGATCTGTGCCACAGTCGGCAGGTGACGGAGGACGAGGGCCGGACGCTGGCGCTGGAGCACAAGTGTCTGTTCCAGGAGGTTTCAGCCGCCGAGAGCTACCTGGACATCGCTAACCTCTTCACCAAACTCATCCGTCACGTGATGGAGCAGAACAAGTACCGATCAGACCGCAGACGCTACAGCGGATCTAAGTCCATGGCCAAACTCATCAACAATGTTTTCGGAAAGCGCAGGAAGTCTGTCTGAGCTCAGAGCTTAAAACTAACCGACGAAAGACTCGGCAGAGCAACGAACCCGAACACTAACGCAGTTCCCTTTGATCCTGATCTGTTTTGGACATTTCTTTGTGGGCAAACAGCAAAAAACAGTAATCCGAAATCAGAAACGAGTCTGATGCAGGAAATGCACTAAAGGGAAACTTATTTAATTGCTAACGCTTATTTTACCTGTTCTACACTACAGGATAATCACAAAGAGTCCCTTGATTTCAGGTTGATGGAAAACGATGATCTTCCAGATGATCCTGAAGTGGATGGAGTCAAACTTTACCTCCATATATCTGTATCTATATGTGTATATAGCTGTATATAACTTCTCTCTTACCAATATAAATAAGTGTTTTCTTTTAAAATAACTGTATAGCTAAACTATATAGATATACAAAGCTCTGAAAAAAATAAAGAGACCACTTTCATTTTTGCTATTTATAGGTATATATTTGAGTAAAAGTAACATTATTGTTTCATTCTATAAACTACAGACAACATTTCTCCCAAATTCCAAATAAAAATATTAAAATATTTGAAATGAGAAATGGCCGAAATAACAAAAAAAGATGCAGAGCTTTCAGACCTCAAATAATGCAAAGAAAACAAGTTCATATTCATAAAGTTTTAAGAGTTCAGAAATAATCAATATTTGGTGGAATATCCCTGAGTGGTTTTTAATCACAGTTTAATTTCATGCATCTTGGCATCATGTTCTCCTCCACCAGTCTTACACACTGCTTTTGGATAACTTTATGCTGCTTTACTCCTGGTGCAAAAATTCAAGCAGTTCAGTTTGGTGGTTTGATGGTTTGTGATCATCCATCTTCCTCTTGATTATATTCCAGAGGTTTTTAATTTGATAAAATCAAAGAAACTCATCATTTTTAAGTTCTCTGGACTCTAGAGCAGTGGAGGCGTGTTCTCTGGAGTGACCAATCACACTTCTCCATCCGGTAATCTGATGGATGAGTCTGTGAGGGTTTGGCGGTTGCCAGAAGAACAAAGAACAGTGCTTGTCTGACTGCATTGTGCTGAGTGTAAAGTTTGGTAGAGGGGGGATCATTATGATTATGGTGTGGGGTTGTTTTTCAGGATTTGGGCTCATGGCCCCTTAGTTCCAGTGAAAGGAACTCTTATGGCTTCATCAGACCAAGAGATTTTGGACAATTTTATTCTCCCAGCTTTGTTTAAACAGTTTGGGGACGGTAACTTCCTGTTTCAACATCACTACTGCACACTAGTGCACAAAGAAAGCTCCATAAAGACGTGGATGAGATGGTGAGTTTGGTGTGAAGGAAGAACTTGACTGGTCTGCACAGAGCCTTTGGGATGAATTAGAGTGAAAACTGTGAGCCAGATCTTCTCGTCCAACATCAGTGTTTGATTATTTCCCATAAACACACTACTAAACCTTGTAGAAAGCCTTCCGCAAAGAAGTTGAAGCTGTTATAGTTGTAAAAAGTTATTAAATCATAGTAAACCCTATGGATTAAGACTGGGATGCCACTCAAATTTATATGCCTGCACTCTAAGAAAAGTAAGTACAGATTTGTACTTAAAAGAGTACAAAGCTTGTCGCTGGGGCTGTACCTTATATTGAGGTACAAAAAAGTACCTTTCCATGAAAGTCCTTTTTTGTACCCATGGTTTTTGTGCCAGTAAAGATTATAAAGATTATAAACATTATCATCAACTAAATATGGCTCAAAAACTTGATGATGCAAAATTGTCTGGCTTTCAAATAAAAAATGTGCAATTAAAATATATATTGTTTATTAGTACAGTGATGCAGAACACTGAATGTACCTTTTGTCTAGTCAAATGGTACAAATTTGTACTTATTGCTGTTAAAAATGACTTTGTACTTCAGAGGGAACAAATCTGACCCTGTAAAGACCAATATTGTACCTTTAAGGGTACAATTATAAAGAGTGTACCTTTGAGTACAAAAAAGTACTCATATCGTACCTCTGTTTTTTAGAGTGTGTAAAGGCAGATGAGTGAATACTTTTTGCAATATATTGTATACTGTACATTATGTCTTCTTATGTGTGCAATGTATATAGTTGCTGTTTATGGAGGCAAGTGTTTTTTTGAGGGAAGATGGTGTAGAGGGGGGGGGGAGTTTTATGATTAATAACAAAATAAAGACCAAATTAATTTTGGTCTTATCAGACCATAGGACATGGTTCCAAAAATCCAGTAGTCCTTTGCGGGCTTTCTTGTGTACAGACTTCAGAAGAGGCTTTATTTTGCAGACCAATTTGATGTAGTGTGCTGCGTGTGGCATTTAACACTGACATTTAAAACAAGGCGTTAATAACTTAAAAAGTGCACAAGAAGCTTATTAAAAAACACTGCTTACATCCTGTAACGCTACTAGCTTCAGCTCCGAGCGCTGCCATTACTGTAATGAAAATAACATAGACATATATATATAAATAGACTCTGCATACATTAGACTGTACATTGCATAGCAGATGGCGCCAGAAAGCAAGCTATGTGGAGTCTATGTATATATATGTCTATGTTATTATCAGTACAGTGATGGCGGCGCTCAGAGCTGAAGCTAGTAGCATTATGGGATGTAAACAGTGGTTTTTAATGAGCTTCTTCTGCACTTTTTAAGTTATTAATTCCTCGTTTTAAATATCAGGGCTCTCCGGATTCTAGTAAGGAGGTGTGGAGCTACTTTGAGCTGGATAAAGGTGTAAAAAGTGATTTATCAGGGTAAATTATGCCCCGTATCACCCAGTCTGAAGGGTGTTTTTGGGCAAACTGTTAATATTTCTGGATCTCTGAACGCTGTGGGAGAACGGAGGTGTGCTATTCATCAAAGATAAGAACTTTTTATCATGTTTTACTACTGCAAAAGTACATTTTACACCAGAGTTCTCCTGTAATAATTCCATCTGTCAAGCTTTCTGGACGTCCTTAGACGTGGAATGTAGCATAAACTTCAGTAGCTGCAGTATTTTGTGCGTCGCTGTTTCAGTATTTTGAGGACAGTGACCTCAGGAATGAGATCCACGGTCTCGTCTTTTATGTGCGTAAGTGAAATCAGTTTTCTCTGCTCTGGTCTGTAAGTGAAAGTGGTAAAAGCAGAGAGCTGCAGGTAAGCAGATCTTCCTCTGAAATCCTTTCATCTTCTGCATGTTCAGAACTTCAGTCAGATTCGTGTGTCATTATTGTAGATGGGCAGTGTTTACAGGAGCTGGAGCTTTTTCCTCTTCTCTTCAAAGTGCGCTGTGTGTTTTCCCCTCCGTCTCTATAAAAGCTCTCCACGCTCAGGGTCTGATTTTACATCGAGAAAAACACCATTTTACCTTTATTTCTGGAATAATGCATAAAGGAATATGTACAAATTGCCTCCAAAAAACAGCATACAGAGCACGATTTCAAATAAACTCTATATATTCTACTCTATAAACTCTATAAACTCTACTCTTGTATTTCAGCTGTGGAGTTTTTAGTTAGTCTTTTGCTTTTACATTATTTGTTCGGTACCACTTTAAAATAAGACTACCTTTATAAAGGGGTTATAAATGGTTTATAAAGGAGATTATTAATGGTTATTAATTAGGCTTCAAAAACTCATTAATAAGCAGTTAATCAATAAATAACAACATCAATAGAAATGACAACAGTGAGTTAAAAAAATTGTATGCCACAGTAGTGATTCCAAACTCATTTCTACTGTTAAGCCTCAGATCTTCCAAGATACTGATCTTACTTTGTGTTTTTCATCAGTCAACATTGAACTTGTCATATTAATATATTTGTAAATATGTTTAACTCTTTACTATAAATTAAATGACTCAGTTGAATTGAATGACCAAGCAAACAATGGATCACTGTTGCCTTTTTAATTATTGTGTTGTAACTGCTTATCAATGGTTTCAATAATTAATACACTCATTTATAAACCATTTATAAACCCTTTATAATGGTAATCTTATTTTAAAGTGGAACCATTTGTTCTAATGGATAAACTGAATTTTCTCTAGAGAAAAGAGAACAGCTGCTGTAAATAAAAACAGTAAATAAAAAAGTGTTAAACAAGCCAGATTTTGTTTTATATATTTTATAAAGCAATATATTTAAACAATATTATCGAAAGTCAACAATGTCAACAACAAAAATATTAATTAATAGTAAAGTAAATTATAGGATAGTAAATTATGTGTTAAATAAAACGTTTAAATATCAAATAAAAAGTAAGATAAATTTGTAACACACTGATAATTGTAGTAAAGTATATTAAAATCTATTTAATACCCAACAAAGTACAGTATACTAGAAGTGTGCTACTTACAAAAGACAGGAACAAAAAGCATATTTGTACTCTAACATAAATATATTTGACATCATAATATTGATTCAGTTGTAATATTTATTATTAAATGTATTATAATTTTACTGTAAGCATATTTAAAATATGGGGTTACATACTGTACATAAAGTACTATGTTTAAATGTTACTTAAGTATATTTAAAAAAGTTCAATTTTAGTACACTTAGCACAATTTAAGTAAGATTTCTGTACTATTTTTAAACAATTAAAGTTTAATAAGTACAAAAATATTGTTCCATTTTAGCTCTCTTTAAATATACTGATTAATAATAATGTGGCTACAAGAACACTTTAGTGCACTATAGTATAATAATACTTAGTATACTTTAATCTACTTTTCAGTACTTTTCAGTTTTACAGTTAACAGCTGTGCGGAACTCGTCAAAAGTTAATTACTTGTATTGTATACTTGCAAATAAAATTCAGGAAGAATTTCAAGAACTCTGCAAGTATCCTCAAGTGCAGTCACCGCAAAAAAGACCATCATATTATGACGTTATGATGGTGAAACTGGCACAATATAAATTTATATTGAGTTAACCCTTAAAATCCTACAGATGGATTTTTTCCAATCAAAATCGCACCTTGTTTTCTCAGCTTACTCTTTCTAAAAATAGTGATGAATAACATCCCAGTGCGGTAAAGCTAAATCTACAAGAAACACATTGAGAGAAAAACACCTAAAAAAGTGAAAAATCTCCTTCCCCAACCAATATTATTTACCTTTAGTGCTTCAAACATATTTATATGATGTTTCATCAGTAACCAAATAATATCAGTAAATAAAGACTCAAAAGTGTCCACAGAAAAAACAGTGTGAAACTACCTGCTTTACTCAAACTAAAGCTAGGTATGGTGTGCGCACTACTTTATATAGTTTTTATTTTACTCACACATTTTTACTTTTTAAGTAGTTATTTTGCACTAAACTTAATTTTTATTTATTTAGACTAAAAAGTTTACATTTTTGTATATTAATAGTTTTCTTTGTGTGTCCTGACTGATTAAAATACTGAAAGGTATAGGCTGCTCTGAGTGTCAGGTTTTTAATAAGTTAATCTACATGTATCCTAGAGGTGTGATTATTGATTATCAAAAAGAAAACGAAAAGTCCACCTGATGCTGTTTCTCCATGTATTTTTTAATCAAAGTAATAATTAATATAAGGCATGTAATAAACTTAAATCATCAATATTCTTATGCTTTTAACTCATAAACACTCTAATCTAACCATTTTTAAAAAATATATCTTAGGTGTGAATATATTTAAAGTCTATACATTCAAAAATAAGTAAAAAAAAAAAAAACAGGCGCTTGGTAAAATTTTTAGCAAAACATGATCAGTTCCAGGAAAATATAACAATTCTGCTTCCTTTTACGTGATTTTAAATGATGATATTTTTGAGCAGCCGTATGTCTTCTGGAGTAAAAGAGATCAGGGCATGTGTCTGTCTGATATAATTACTGTGTTATAAGACCTGAAAGAGGAACTGAAAACAAAAACGCAGAAAAAAAAACATAAAAACAGCCTAAAGTTAAAGGGTTATATGTGCAGCTCTACTCGAAATCGTTGGTCCAGTTCCTGGAGCTGTATCTCAGTGAGTGTCGCTGACGGTCTTATTTTCCCGACTGCTAACGACCAATTTAGTGATTCACCGTGAAGTTAATCTGTTTCTAATCCACAGCACGGGTACAGCAGTGGATGCCAGCCGAGCCAGTCCTGCTGTAATTAAGAGGGAGATGCTTTAAGTATATAAGAGCTTTAAAGACTAATTTGCATGTGATGCAGCTGCTCATCTGGAGATTGTTATCTTTGAGCGCGGGTCGACCTTCAGGCCGTGTGGTTCTGGAAAGCTGCAGTGTGGAGATTTACTGATTTACTGTAGCTCGCTCTGTAATCGCATCCTGTGGTTCTGAAATTCCGCGGCTCGGCCCGTTCTCTGTATCAGAGCCAGACGTCTTATTATATTTTATCTCATTCCTTATAAAACAGGGTCACATGTTAACTTTAACAAAGTAATAAAAGCTGTTTTTATTGTTCTTTTTCTCTGTCTTTTTCTTTATTGTCTGACTCGCTCATACACAAATGGAAATGTTAGTAACTGTGTGACCTATATATGGACCGTTCTACTGAACTGGTTCAAAGTCTGCAGTTCCAGAGTTCAAAGCATTTTTTTTTCTGTGTCTGTTTTTTTCTGTTCATAGGGACTCTAGTGTTTTTGGTACTTGTGGAATGGTTTTTGGTAAAGACAGCACTGTTTTTATAGTGACGGCACTGTTTTGGTACTGACTGCTATGTTTTCCATAATGACAGAACTTATGGAATGGTTTGTTGTAGTGACGGCATTGTTTTCTGTAATGACTGTACCTTTGTAATGGTTTCTAGTAGTGACGCCACTGTTTTGGTATTGACGTTACTGTTTTAGATAGTTATGTAATGGTTTGTGGTAATGATGCCACTGTTTTTGGTAGTGATGGCTTTGTTTTATGTAATGACTGTACTTATAAAATAGTTTGTGCTAGTGACACCACTGTTTTGATATTGGCTGCACTGTTTTATGTACTTATGGAATGGTTTGTGGTAATAACAGCACTGTTTTTGGTACTTATGGAATGGTTTGTGGTAGTGACAGCACTGTTTTTGGTACTTATGGAATGGTTTGTGGTAGTGACAGCACTGTTTTTGGTACTTATGGAATGGTTTGTGGTAGTGACAGCACTGTTTTTGGTACTTATGGAATGGTTTGTGGTAGTGACAGCACTGTTTTTGGTACTTATGGAATGGTTTGTAGTAGTGACTGCACTGTTTTTGGTACTTATGGAATGGTTTGTGGTAGTGACAGCACTGTTTTTGGTACTTATGGAATGGTTTGTAGTAGTGACACCACCGTTTTTGGTACTTATGAAATGGTTTGTGGTAGTGACTGTGTTTATTAATGGCGGCTCTGTTTTTGGTAGTGACAGCTCTGTTTTTGGTAGTGACAGCTCTGTTTTTGGTATTGACAGCTCTGTTTTTGGTAGTAACAGCTCAGTTTTTGGAAGTGACAGCTCTTTTCTTGCTAGTGACAGCTCTGTTTTTGGTAGTGACAGCTCTGTTTTTGGTAGTAACAGCTCAGTTTTTGGAAGTGACAGCTCTGTTTTTAGTATTGACAGCTCTGTTTTTGGTAGTAACAGCTCTGTTTTTGGTAGTAACAGCTCAGTTTTTGGTAGTGAGAGCTCTGTTTTCGTATTGACAGCTCTGTTTTTGGTAGTAAAATCTCAGTTTTTGGAAGTGACAGCTCTGTTTTTAATATTGACAGCTCTGTTTTTGTAGTAACAGCTCTGTTTTTGGTAGTAACAGCTCAGTTTTTGGTAGTGAGAGCTCTGTTTTGGTATTGACAGCTCTGTTTTTGGTAGTAAAATCTCTGTTTTTGGTAGTGACAGCTCTGTTTTTGGTAGTAACAGCTCAGTTTTTGGTAGTGAGAGCTCTGTTTTGATATTGACAGCTCTGTTTTTGGTAGTAAAATCTCAGTTTTTGGAAGTGACAGCTCTGTTTTTAGTATTGACAGCTCTGTTTTTGGTAGTAACAGCTCAGTTTTTGGTAGTGAGAGCTCTGTTTTGGTATTGACAGCTCTGTTTTTGGTAGTAAAATATCTGTTTTTGGTAGTGACAGCTCTGTTTTTGGTAGTAACAGCTCTGTTTTTGGTAGTAACAGCTCAGTTTTTGGAAGTGACAGCTCTGTTTTTAGTATTGACAGCTCTGTTTTTGGTAGTAACAGCTCTGTTTTTGGTAGTAACAGCTCAGTTTTTGGTAGTGAGAGCTCTGTTTTGGTATTGACAGCTCTGTTTTTGGTAGTAAAATCTCTGTTTTTGGTAGTAAAATCTCTGTTTTTGGTAGTAAAATCTCTGTTTTTGGTAGTGACAGCTCTGTTTTTGGTAGTGACAGCTCTGTTTTTGGTAGTGACAGCTCTGTTTTTGGTATTGACAGCTCTGTTTTTGGTAGTAACAGCTCTTTTCTTGCTAGTGACAGCTCTGTTTTGGTAGTGACAGCTCTGTTTTTGGTAGTAACAGCTCAGTTTTTGGAAGTGACAGCTCTGTTTTTAGTATTGACAGCTCTGTTTTTGGTAGTGACAGCTCTGTTTTTGGTAGTAACAGCTCAGTTTTTGGTAGTAAAATCTCTGTTTTTGGTAGTGACAGCTCTGTTTTTGGTAGTAACAGCTCAGTTTTTGGAAGTGACAGCTCTGTTTTTAGTATTGACAGCTCTGTTTTTGGTAGTAACAGCTCTGTTTTTGGTAGTAACAGCTCAGTTTTTGGTAGTGAGAGCTCTGTTTTGGTATTGACAGCTCTGTTTTTGGTAGTAAAATCTCTGTTTTTGGTAGTGAGAGCTCTGTTTTTAGTATTGACAGCTCTGTTCTTGGTAGTAACAGCTCTGTTTTTGGTGGTAACAGCTCAGTTTTTGGTAGTGAGAGCTCTGTTTTGGTATTGACAGCTCTGTTTTTGGTAGTAAAATCTCTGTTTTTGGTAGTAACAGCTCAGTTTTTGGTAGTGAGAGCTCTGTTTTGGTATTGACAGCTCTGTTTTTGGTAGTAAAATCTCAGTTTTTGGAAGTGACAGCTCTGTTTTTAGTATTGACAGCTCTGTTTTTGGTAGTAACAGCTCTGTTTTTAGTATTGACAGCTCTGTTTTTGGTAGTAAAATCTCTGTTTTTGGTAGTGACAGCTCTGTTTTTGGTAGTAACAGCTCAGTTTTTGGAAGTGACAGCTCTGTTTTTAGTATTGACAGCTCTGTTTTTGGTAGTAACAGCTCTGTTTTTGGTAGTAACAGCTCAGTTTTTGGTAGTGAGAGCTCTGTTTTGGTATTGACAGCTCTGTTTTTGGTAGTAAAATCTCTGTTTTTGGTAGTAAAATCTCTGTTTTTGGTAGTGAGAGCTCTGTTTTTAGTATTGACAGCTCTGTTCTTGGTAGTAACAGCTCTGTTTTTGGTGGTAACAGCTCAGTTTTTGGTAGTGACAGCTCTGTTTTTAGTATTGACAGCTCTGTTTTTGGTAGTAACAGCTCTGTTTTTGGTGGTAACAGCTCAGTTTTTGGTAGTGAGAGCTCTGTTTTGGTATTGACAGCTCTGTTTTTGGTAGTAAAATCTCTGTTTTTGGTAGTGACAGCTCTGTTTTTGGTAGTAACAGCTCAGTTTTTGGAAGTGACAGCTCTGTTTTTAGTATTGACAGCTCTGTTTTTGGTAGTAACAGCTCTGTTTTTGGTAGTAACAGCTCAGTTTTTGGTAGTGAGAGCTCTGTTTTGGTATTGACAGCTCTGTTTTTGGTAGTAAAATCTCTGTTTTTGGTAGTAAAATCTCTGTTTTTGGTAGTGAGAGCTCTGTTTTTAGTATTGACAGCTCTGTTTTTGGTAGTAATGGCTCTGTTTTTGGCAGTGGCAGTATTCTTAGGAATCTACAATACACAAAATGAACTGCTTGTAATTTACTCCTGAGCTGCTACAGTGTGTAGTGCTGCAGGCTTCCACCAGATGGAGACCAACACCAGTGAACAGACAGCACCAACCCCTACAGTGAGCACATGGAGAGTACACACAGTCAACACACATAAAATACAGAGCCTACAAATATCGTTTAATTCTTTATATTAATCATATTATAGTATCATCATTGGTGATATCCAGTGTTACACATTATTTTCCACATTCTTCAAAGAAGCTCCTCTTGTTTAGATGATCAGTTTTACACATCTCTGCTGGATTTTCTTAGTCAGTTTACATTAAACCAAACATCTGGGACTTGTCAGACTATGGTCTATGAAAATTCTTTTTGAAGTCGTCTATTGTATGGTTAGCATTAACAAAGAAAAAATTATTATGATGAAACTAGCATTCGTCAGCACCGCCACACCATATGTATATAAATAGTAATATTTTATTAGCTAATACTAATACTAAAGAGCTTGTGTGGAATCTGCTGAAGTTTGAAGCCAGTCTCTGTCTTAAAAAAAAGGAAAGTGAGAAATAATCACGATTAATCACAGAATATAGTTGTGATTAATCAGATTACTTTTAACACTGAAGCTGCCTTCAAACACATGTAGTTTCTACACAAGCTCATTAGTAATAGTATTAGATAGCAAAATACTACTACTGGTTAAATGCATCTGGAAGAAAATAAGAGTCCACTTAAAAATTATGAGTTTCATTGATTTTACTAAATTTAAAACCTATGGAATATAATCAAGAGGAAGATGGATGATCACAAGCCATCAACTCAAGCTGAACTGCTTACATTTTTGCAACAGACGTGGCATTAAGTTATCCAAAAGCAGTGTGTAAGACTGGTGGAGAACATGCCAATGTGCATGAAAACTATGATTAAAAACCAGGGTTATTCCACCAAATATTGATTTCTGAACTTTTAAAACTTTATGAATATGAACTTGTTTTCTTTGCATTATTTGAGGTCTGAAAGCTCTGCATCTTTTTGTTATTTCAGCCATTTCTCATTTTCTGCAAAAACAAAACAAAACAAAAAAAAACGCTCTAAATGACAATATTTATATTTGTAATTTGGGAGAAATGTTGTCTGTAGTTTATAGTAAAAAAACAACAACGTTCATTTTACTCAAACATAAACCTATGAAAAGATAACTGAAGAAACTGAAGTGTTTTTTTCCAGAGCGGGATGGTTCTGATGAGTGCTAGTTTTATCATAATAATATTTTTTCTTTACTTATGCTAACCATACACTAGAAGAATTCGAAAAGACTTTGAAAAGATTTTTAATAGACTCGTGATTAATCAGATTTCACATATTTATGTGGTATTTATGTAGTTATTGGTTGAATAAGTGGCTTTGTGTGTAAACTGCGGGTATTTGGAGTCAACTTTAGTCTTAAAAAGAAGAAAAGTAGGGAATAATCACTATTTATTGCAGGATATATGTGTGATTAATCAGATTTTATACATTTATGTGGTATTCATGTAGTTATTAATTGAGTAATTGGCTTTGTGTGGAAACTGCTAGTGTTTAGAGGCAGCTTCAGTCTTTAAAAGAAGCAAAGCGGAAAATAAGCACGATTAATCGAAGAAAATAGTTGTGATTAATCAGATTTAATGTATTTATGTGGTATTTACGTAGTTCTTGGTTGAATAAGTGGCTTTGTGTGTAAACTGCAGGTATTTGGAGTCAGCTTTAGTCTTAAAAAAGAAGAAAAGTGGGGAATAATCACGATTAATTGCAGGAAATATGTGTGATTAATCGTATTATATATATTTATGTGGTGTTTGTGTAGTTATTGGTTGAATAATTAGCTATTTGTGGGGAAACTGCGGGTGTGTGGAGGCGGGTACCGCTGGCCGGTGGGGAGTGCTCGAGTTCCCGGGGCGCTCCGGCCGCTGCAGCCGCTGCAGCCGCCTGCCCTGAGGGAGAACCATGCCGAGTTTCGGCTCAGCTCCAGAGCTTTGTGGAGCTATTTAAATGAGCGCCGTCCACGGCAACCGCGGGACACGGTCTTACAGCAGCTGCTGGGGTTATGAGAGGTAAATATATATTAATATATATTAATAAAAACAAGTTATTCGGCGTAAATTTCGCTGTGGTGATGAGTTTTACCACAGTTAGCTTGAATGCTAACTAAACACAAACTTTGTCAGGAGCTCAGTCAGGCTGTTGCCAGGCAACGCACGCCCGCGCGCTAGCTGTGTGTGTGTAGATACTGTGGCTATGCTAAGCTAAGCTAAGCTAACTAACAGTTCTTTAACTAGTTAGCTTGCTAGTTTGTTTGTTAGTTTATTAAAATTACGTGGGGAAAACGTTAAAATAACGTTAAATAACGACGGCAGCATCTAAGCCACCATCTGTCTGACGTGTTGGGCGACTAAGAAGTAAGATAAAACTCTATTCCTGAATTTCTATAAAGGTTTCAAAGTGTAAAATACAGCAAATACCTGAGGTAAAATAGCTAAGCTAACTACCTAGTTTTCAAACTTTCAAACTTTTAAAATGAGCAGTATTTTTTGAGTTTTGACTACCTTTAATTATAGCTTGCTTGCTAGATAACACTAAGATGTGCCTTGATTAAGGTTATTATTAAGATTAATAGTAAGATTAATATATTTTTGGGGGTTAAAATATCAATATAATCAATATGTAATCATACAAACACTGTGTAACACTTAGATGTATGTATAGTAGAGAAGTAAAAATACTTTAGTACTAAAATGCTGTGTCGGTTTTTACTGGAGTATTATTTTTACTTCATTACTTACTGTACTTAAGTAATAAAAGGCTGTATCTGTATCTACTGGAGTATTATTTTTACTTCGCTACTGTACTTTACTAAAATGCTGTATCTGTATCTACTGGAGTATTATTTTAACTTCACTTCTGTAATTAAGTACTAAATGCTGTATCTGTAAATATGTTTTAATACAGATTATGGCAAGAACTGCTCAAATAAGTAAAGAAAAAAATGATTATGATAAAACTGGCAATCATCAGGACCACCCCATGTGTATGTAAATAGTGGTATTTTCTAGCTAATACTATTTATAATGAACTTGTGTGGAAACTACTAGTTTTTGGTCTTCAAAAGAGGGAAAGTGGGACTTTTTTACAATTAATCGAAGATAATAGTTGTGGTTAGTCCGATTTTTTTATGTGGTATTTATGTAGTTATTGGTTGAATAACTACAAAAACAGTATGTGTGCTCCTTTGGAGTATTATTTTTACTTCAATACTGTACTTAAGTACTAAAATACTGTATCTGTATCTACTGGAGTATTTTTTCATATTTTTTTTTACTTTACTACTGTTCTTAAGTACTACAAATGGTAGTACTACTCCTTTGTAATAGGAATCTGGACAAGAGCGTCAGCTTTATGTCGTAAATATAAATGTAATTTGCACACTTTTGTTACTGAATGCATGAATGAATTCTCAAAAAAATGCTCCAACATCTTGTGGAAAGTCTTCTCTGGGCAGTAGAGGCAGTTACTCCAACAAAAGCAGGAACTCTTTTTTAATACATTTGAGATTTCAAAAGACAAACAGGTGTCCCAATACTTTGGTCTTTATAATATTTATGTGATTACAAAAGAATAGAGTAGAGTCTTTATTGTCATTATTCATGTAAACTTTGTTGACACCTTACCAAGCAGCAAAAACACCAATATACGATAGTTATTAAGCATTAAAAGCCTAGTAAATCTACTAATTAAATATATATTGGGGAAAAGCCTAAGAAAACAGCCTCTGTGCACTCTATTCCATTACTATCTGTGTGTTCTGTTCTGAATATAAACCTGAATTGAAGTAATTCCTTCTTCTTATAATTAACTTAATGTTTCCAAGTTAGTTAGCTAGCCACTTCACCGCATACTGGCTGTTTTGAAACATCACTGAGCATTAAGACACCTATTACTATGCGGGTTCTATGCCAGATAATTATATTTAGTTGGAGCGGGTCACGGGGAGTTAATTGCTACTTCTGTGAGATTTAAATAATTATTGGCGTCAAGCTGCTGAATATCGGTTGCCATTGCGACGTTGCCTCGTTGCCTTCCTCGCTTTGGATTCACTGCACTGCCCCAGTTTCATTTCATGAAAAATGCTAGATGCTGTGGGCAGATTGCATTTTAGTAAACAGAACATGTTTAATATCTGTGTAAATATCATATCTGATAAATAATGGCATGCTTTTTTATTTAACTGATGCCATATATCTAATTTCTGAGTTTCAGACTGCCGTTACCTCAGCCACAGTTCTGCGGCTGGAGGAGAAAGTCTTAAAAGCTGTGTGAACTAACGTAATTATTATTTCAGTGTTTTTGAATATATGTTTGAATACGCATTAGTCTCTTAGCAACTCGGTAGTTCAGACCGAGCTTCAGTGCAGCTTTTGTTGAGCAACTTGATCTCCTCGTTCTCAAGACAAGTTTCTCCAGAGTATACACTCTCTAATCAGACCTGCACATTGTGTGGACAAAAGTATTTGGACACCTGCACATTTGTTAGGATTTTAAAAAGAGTTTGTCCTGTTTTTTTTGAAGGAACTGACTCTACTGTCAATCTTATTTTTATAGTTATTGTGATGTGAGTTTTTGTAATAAACACATCGCAAGAGCTGTAATAACACTGTGAAAAACAGCCAATGTATAATTTATCAGGCCCTATATTAAAGATCTATAGAGGCGATGCATGCTGTGCGATATGATGATAAATATTATTATCCCTATCGTTTGTGCAGTAATTTCTTCAATTATTCATGCAAATTAGGGTTGGGCGTTTTTTTGGTAGAATTGTTCACATTACATCAGGGGTTCTCAACCAAACCAAATTTGTCTAAAAAATATATATTTATGCAAAGTGAATTTAAGCTTTTTTTTAAGAAACTGAGGAGGAACATGACAATTACAGTCATAAAAGTTACTACAGTAAAATTTTGAAAACTGCACAAAATAAAAAGGACACAAAATTAAATATTTCACTTCTCTGCTTTCAGAGTACATTAGTACGAAAATCTTTTTGTCTCTTTTTTTCCCCAAAATATGAAAGACAAGTACAAAATCAGATAAGCATTAATTAATTTTAATTTATTTTTGACAAGCTGTCCGCGACTTTTGGGTCTTAACCCACCAGTTGCGAATCGCTGCATTAAATTATTTTATGTTAATTTTATTATTGTGTTGAGTTTTTAGTATTTTGTTGAGGAAGTATTTTCTTAAAATTAATAAGATACTTTTAAATGTTTTTTCATATCACCAAATAATTTGTTTATACCAAAAATGCTTAAACTTAAATACTTAAAAATATTAAACCTCCCTAATACATTTCTGCATTCAGATTTATGTAAAATTCCAGTCTCCGCCAGTAAGGCACTCTCCAGACCCGAAGCTAAAACATTTAGATTGAGCATTAAAAGGAATCCGATAGCGTTTGCAGTCTAGACGTGCAGAGCACTCTGTCACTAAGTAATGTAATTCCAAGCTTCATTAGGACTGTGAAGTTTATCATTTGTCATCAAAGCCAGCTGTCAATAAATAATTAAGCCATAGATGAAGAGGATGAAATATTTAGGAAGAGAAAGAGATGTCTTCGTTTTCTCCAAATCGAAATATCTCATTTTCACTTGCGTTTGTTATATTAATTGGGTTTTCCCACAGAAAATGTGATATTTTAAATCAGTCTGAAAATACTCATTAACAAAAAAACTGAAAATAACACACTCCAGATTGCTGAAAAAAAAGTATGTATGCAGTTATGTCTCAGATATGGCAGATATATAAATGATTACAGGTGTGGTCTGATTGGACACATGTGTGTTCTTGCCACTAGGCCTGTCACAATAATTGTAATATCGATTTATCGTACAATAAATTAACATGACCTCAATAATTTTTGATAATCGTGATATTTTTCGTTTATTGTGTTTATTTTTATGTTTGTTCACGTATATATCAGTGAACAGTATTTTAGCCAGTCATGCTTTAATAAATGTGACTCCATAACATACACACAGTGTGCACTAAAGTAGGTGAAATAAGTATATAATTCCCAAACTAATTATAATAAGTATTCATGATATAAAAAAAAAACTAATTTTGTTATCTTTAAAAAGTGTTTAATTGCTTTTTTTATGCTATTCTAGTCTTAAAATTACAAAAATATTGTCTGTGGCAATAATTTCTGAGACAGGCCTATTGCCACTTGTTAAAAAAGGCTCTCAGAACGTGCTTTTAAGTAGTGCACCTCTTGGTGAGAGATTGTTGATTGCTAAACATGCCTCTATGATGCACTCGAAGATATTTTGCGTAGTTGACAGACTTTGAGAAGAGGCCCATCATTGGACTGAGAGATGAAGGATGGCCATTTCAAGAAATGTTTTGCTATCTAGGCTGTCTGAAAAACCTGGACTTCTACAGATTGGATCTGTAGCATCTTTAGCAATAAATCCAGGTCCTGTTTGGGCTCCAACAACAGATGGACATCCTGCAGACAGATAGAATTTTTCAGCAGGATAATGCTCACCTGCACAAATAGGGTTTGCAGCACTTCCTCGTCTCCAGATTTATCACCAGTCCAGTCTTTATAGAGCAGCTGGTACTCAGCAGCTTCAGCTTTAACCTACGAGTGTAGAGCTACAGGATCTACAGGCCCAACTGTAGCAACAACTGTGGGTAAATGTGCTGCAGGATCCATACAGAACCTGTAGAACACGTGTCAAACACAAGGCCCGCGGGAGCTTGTAAGATCTTAAGTGTCTATAATAAATAGGTCAGAAGCGTTCTTTGACCAAAAACTACATTTCCCACAATGCTTGTTGATTGTATTACCCGCGAAGTTACGGCTTACTGCCACTACACGGCAGTGTAGTCATTGAGGTGGAAACCCTACCGGAGGGAAGGCGTAACTTCGCGGGTGGAATTGAGACATACAAATGTTTATCCCATAATGTCCAGAAAAAGAGAAGTTGATGCAGACGGACGGCAGTGCTTCAAGGTGAAAGACCGGTATGCATTTTGTGTTAGTAAGAGTGTTTCTGACCAAAATAAATGCTTTTTAGAAGAGATATACGTTATGTGTAAATATTTATAAGACAATAGCTTACAAAATCTGTTTTAATGACGTTAATAAACATCACTGTGACAGCACTAGTCGCAGTTTCACCACAGCAAAGTACGAGCACGTGAATCACTTATCTAACCAGCCTATACTGATTTCTGCCCCCAATAACCCTTTCAATAACCTCCAATAGACTTTAATAGTCTTCAGTAGCCTTCAACAGTCTAACCTTGCTGCCGTGGTGTGTTCACTAAACTCCGTAGTTATAAACATCCTGAGGTTAGCAGCGCTAACTGACCTGTTTATAATGTAATCCCAGCAGTGACTCCGCGACGGCTGCTCTAAACTGCTGCTGTTAGCTGTTTGGGCTGAAAGATGAACTGTAGAGAGCTGTATTATCCGGTTAGTGGGGTTATTTTATTTCATACACAGAAGAACTTAAATTTTTTAAAAACACTCCAGACTGGCTCAGCTGAGTCCTGTAGCCCGTGGCTGGGCTGTAGCTCTGACTCAGTAAAGACTGCGGGTTTGTGCTGCTTCTGCTACTGCAGCTCCTACTAGTGGTTGGATGAGGAACTGCTAAATCTGAGGAAATGCTAAATCTGTCACATGTTCTTAACAGCTCACAATTTTTTGATTTTATATTTATTAAGCCTTATTTCAGCATCAAACGTTTTGATCAAAGTTAATATAACTTGTATTTGATGTAATTTCTATTCACTTGTATAGTTTGGTTCTTGATTGATGGAGTTTTTGGATTTCATAACATGACAAATTAAAAGGATTTATGTTAATAGAGCAACAAGCAAACATTTTTTCCATGCAACTGTAATATTTGATTGAATAAATAATATATTGAGAGTTATTTAACATTAAGGAGTAATTACATTCATTATATATTACATTTGGTTACATTTTATTACATTTATAAGTTACATCTGGCCCTCAGAGGACAGCCAATGTGCCAATGTGGCCCTCGGCCAAAATAAGTTTGACACCCCTGCTGTAGAACCTCCAAACCCAACCCTCTCAATCTCATCTAATATCCAGGATAGAGGAACCAACATTGTACAGTTCTGTGAAAAAGTATTTTTATCATACTTAATTTTTTTCTGATTAACAGACATTGTAATTTCAGACAAATATAACCCTAATAAATATAAAAAGAACGTATTAATGATAATTAATTTTATTAAATCTTAAAACAATCTATTTAAACCAACCAGCCCTGAGTGAAAAAGTGTTCGTTCCCTAAAACGAATGACTTGGTTGTGCCACCCTTGGCGGCAACAACTGTAATCAAGTGTTTGCAATAACTGGTAACGAGTCTTTCACATCTCTGTGGAGGAATTTTGTTCGACTCTTCTTTGCAGAATTACAGTTTTAATTCAGACATATTGGAGGATTTTCCAGCATAAATGTCCTGTTTAAGATCATCCACAGCATCTCAATCAGACTTTTACTAGGCCAGTCCAAAACCATCATATAGTTTTTTAATTTAAAACATTCAGAGTGTGAACTTTGTGTGCTTTGTGTCATTGTCCTGCTGCAGAACCCAAGTACACCTGAGATTAAGGTCATAAACTGATGGTCGGATATTCTTCTTCAGGATTTTCTGGTAAACAGCAGAAGTCCTGCTTTCATCTATTACAGCAAGTTAAAATCCAGCAGCCCCAGACCATCATAACACTACCACCACGTTTTACTACGTTCAGTATGATGTTCTTTTTCTGAAATTATGTGTTAGTTTTATGCCAGATGTAACGGGACACACACCTTTCAAAAAGTTCCTTTTTTGTCTTTCCTCAGTCCACAGTCCATTATGTTCCCAAAATTCTTGAATTGTTTTTGTTCTTGTAGTTAATCACAGTTAAAACATCTAGGGCAGTTTTTTTTATGTAGGGCCCGGTTGGTTTGGATATATTTGTTTAAATATACAAAATAATCATTTACAAACTTTTTATGTTTAGTCAGGTAATATTTGTCTAAAGTTAAAGTTTGTTTCATTATCAGAAAAATGTAAGTATGACGCATAAAAATCTGTAAGAGGCAAACACTCTCACTTTCTCAATTTTTCACGGCACTGTATAAAGCTTCATTCCATTCCGACAGTCAGCGTCTTGGTGCCTTATTTTACTTTTGTGTCAATTAGTGTGTTTAATTCATTACATTTTAATATAGCAATCAACACATCGCAATCAACTGGAATAAGTGATACCCTTATAACACTGTGGAATCCTCATGTGGCGTGTTCTTGTTAGGCCTGAGGCCTTACTCTATTATCTTTAGGCGTAATTTTAATTTTTAATAAGTCAATCTAATTTTAATAAGTCTTAATAATGTAGTGTTACTGTTCTGATACCTCGCTGAGAGAGGAAGACACTAAGTAGAGAGAGAGAGAGCGAGAAAGAAAGAGAGATGAGGTGGGATGATGTATAAAGGGGAGGGCATTAGAGGAAGAGAGTGGAGGAGAGTGAGAACTCTATCCAGGTCCTGTATTATCTTTTTGTGTCCAGGCATCATACTGATGTCACATTTAATTTGCGCTTGAGCCAGGGGCACAGCATCTCTCTCTTTCTCTCGCCGGCAAAGAGGAACGCTGTGCACTTCCGTACGCAAACAATCGGTAAATAAAACGCTAATGGGGTTCTGACAGTTATGGGCGAGGAATGACAAATGCACGGGGGTGTGGTCGATTGCTGACATCCTATCTGCCGTAATTACTTTCTACTCAGTGCTTACAGGGATCTGGGGAACATGGAGAAAACACATGGCTCCTGGCTGGAGGCAACAAACTAACTAGCATTTATCTCTGTGACAAAAACAATAGCGTGATATCTATTATCTGCTTGCCTGATTAGTTGTGTTTATATACACTTGTCTATAAAACTCTGGGATGATGTTTCCTGTGATGATGGTGGTATATTGTCTTATTGTGGTCTTAATATATTGAATTTATTCTGTTTGTGTGTGTGTGTGTTGAGCCACATTAGCCATTGGGAGACTCAACAGTGCACATAACTACACTTTGAATGTAATTTTAGGCTTTGGCTAAATTATTATTATTTTTTTAAGTAGGCCACTTCAAAACCTACATTTAGTTTTTAGAGGTGGACTTTCTGGTGTGCTTTGGGTCATTGTTGTGCTGCAGAACCCAAGTACGTATGATCTTTAGGTAACAAACTGATGGGATCTGGGAAACATGGAAGAAACACATGGCTCCTGGCTGTTTCAGTATAATTTGATTTGAAGAGGCATCTAACTTGTGACAACAATGTTAATGTGATATCTATTATCTGCTTGCCTGTTTAGCTGTACATATGTTTTCCTTGGGGTGTATTTGGTCACTAATTGTCAAATATGTTTCCTGTGATGATGGTGGTATATTGTGTTATTGTGGTTTTTTTTTTTTAAGAATTCAGAGGTGGACTTTCTGGTGTGCTTTGGGTTATTGTCCTGCTGCAGAACCCAAGTACGCCTGAACTTAAGGTAACAAACTGATGGGGGAACATCTGGGGAACATGAAAGAAACACATGGCTCCTGGCTGGTCGGGTATGATTTGAGGAGGCATCTAACTAAGAATAGTGTGATAGTGTGATACCTATTATCTGCTTGCCTGAGTAGCTGTACATATGTTTTCCTTGGGGTGAATCTGTCTTATTGTAACTGTCACTATTTGTCAAATTCTCATCATCAAACTCTGTGATGATGTTTCCTGTGATGATGATGGTATATTGTGTTATTTTGAAAGAGGAAATTGACAAACACATTTCCCCAAGCTTTTATATTTATATATGTCTGGGGGACATGGAAGAAACATGGCTCCTGTCTTGTGATTACGGTCACTATTAGTCACATTCAAGCTATGAAAACTCTGCGATAATGTGTTATTTGTGTTGATACTGTGTTTTAATGGCCAATAGAATGTAATTGAGGTGTATTATTATGGTCTTTAATCTGAAATATATTGAACATACTGTGTTTGTATGTGTGTGTGTTGACAGTGCACAACTCTATACTTTGAATCTAATTTCAGGCCTTGTGGCTCTTTAGGTCTCGTTTGGTCTATAGTGCTTAGACCCATAATTGCCACTTGCAGCTATATTATTATATGCATTTTTATAAGAAACAGACAAACAAATGCCGACAAACTTTTAGATATATTCAAGAAAAAATCCAAAATCAGAAATTCATATGTTATATATATATGTATTACACACAGAATGATCTGTTTTAAGTGTTTATTTCTTTTATTGTTGATGATTGTAAATGGTTACAGCCAATAAAACTCCCAGAAATCAGTGTCTCAGAAAATAGGAATATTAAATAAGACCAATTGGTACAATTGGTACAGTGTGGGCAGTGGGCCAAGTCCTGCTGGAAAATGAAATCCACATCTCCATATAAGTTATCAGCAAAGGAAAGCATGAAGTGCTGTAAGATTTTGTGGAAAAACAAAACTGCACTGACTTTAGACTTGATAATAAAACACAGTGGATCAACACCAGCAGATGACAGACATGACTCTCTAAACCATCACTGATCATCAGTAAATCTGGAGGAAGTGTGGAGTGACACACAGTCTAAGCTGCTCGAGGCCTAGTGTGAAGTTTCCACCAATAAGTGATGGTTTGGAGAGTCATGTCATCTGCTGGTGTTGATCCACGACCCATTGGTCTTATATAATATTCAAATTTTCTGAGATAGTTATTTTTCATTTCATGTTTTCATTGGCTGTAAATCATAATCATCAACAATAAAAGAAATAAACACTTAAAATAGATCACTCTGTGTGTAATACATGTCACACCTAGCCACCGTTTCACTGTCCTGAGATCAGCCTCTCCGGATTACTGAGACTCCGCCCTCACTCACCTGAGGCATATTGGCTAATTACAGTTGTGTATGTGTATATATATTGGGACTCTAGCTCTGTTTCTCTGCGAGATAATGCCACTCTGTGACTTTATTGAGCGTTATTCATCCTGTGTTTTGGTTTTCTGGATTTTTGACTATTTGCCTGTTTTTTCGACTGATTTTTGCCTCGTGATTTTTGTCATTAAAGCTTCTCTGCATTTGCATCCCATTACCTGGTCTGCATGTTACAATACATCTATATAATACACCAGAATTACTAAAATAAAGTAACTTTTCAATAATATTCTAATTTTTTTAGATGCACCTGTAGATATAAGAGATTTGGGGAACATGGAAAAAACTCATGACCCCCGCTTTTTTGGTATGATTTGAGGAGGCATCTAACTAGCATTTACTGTATCTCTGTAAAATCGATAGTGTGATCTCTATTATCTGCTTCTCTGATTAATTATGTGTAGTACATCTTCTTTGGGGTGTATCTGTCTTGTTGTTAAGAACACATTCTGTCTTTATAGGTGTATTATTGTGGTCTTAAAACTGAAATATTTTGTATTTTATGTGTTTGTTTCTGTGTTTGTTTGTTTGTGCAGGTCTAAAGTGCTGGAGGAGACGTTAATTGACATGGCCTTCACGCAGACTGCTGCTGCTGCTGCTGCTACTTGGTGAGCGAACATCCTTTCATTCCACTTAGTCTAATGGCAGCTCCTGAGGTGACAGCATCAGCAACAGTATGTATGGGATGATGAAGCATATCCGAGCGTTTCAGCCCAGGCAGAGTGCTGTCAGGCTGTGCTATTACTCGGCCCGCATGCTCTCGCGCTGCCGTTAGAAATGTGGCTTTTATGTCATTTACACAAAGTGCTGCGGCTCTAATGCGCTCCGATTCCGATGAGTTGAGTTGAGTTGACAGTGAGCGTCTGAGTTATTTTGCTGCCTCTGCCTCCGCTTCTGTTAATTCTGTTAATAACTAATTCCAGTTAATGAATGTCCAAGAAATTCCCCTTGTTCTCATGCTGCGTGTGACGTATTGTTGTTTCAAGCCATTTAAAAGCCAAAGCACAGTATCTGAATAGGACTGCACAGTGTTCTTTTGACTTAAAAATTGCAAAAATATCTCAGATATGGCAGATATATAAATGATTACAGGTGTTCTCTGATTAGGCACTGGCTTTTATCACTAAAAGATATCAAATTGCTTTCACTGCTGCCCTTTACAATGTTTCTCAGAGGCTACTTAGGGTAGTGTTCCTCCTGGTGAGAGATTGGTAAGTGCTAAACTCTCTAAGACATTTTGCCCAGACTTTAAAAGTCTTCTTCCCCTAAAATACACTACTCTCAGTTGGAGTTGTTTATGATGCTGCACATGAAACCCTTCCTCAACCTCTTCCTCATTGTCTGCAGCAGCTAGAAAAAGAAAATAATCAGAAAAACGAGTCGATCAGTAAAAAGCACAGTGTCTATGTCAACCCGTGAATAAGTATTCATGGCCACGCCCAACTCGGCTCGGGACCGCCCACAGGCAGAGCTAAAGCCTGGCGGTAACGCCGTCTCATCAGATAGGAGATAAGCGGTAGGAACAGCATGCAGTTCATTCCTGTGTTATTTGTGCGAATAACACATCAGTGTTTATATACTTTACCCAGTAATTCAGAGCTAAGAAACAAATGGTTAGAATTAGTCTATGGAGGAAAAACACCACAAGCCAAGTACAATTGAGATAGGTAGGTGTAAAACAATTTAAAACAGTTCTGTTTACACTAGTTAAAAGTAAAAATCCACCCCAGGGTTTTGTTTCAACTGCCTGGTTCTGCTGCTCTGCTGCAGCTCAGCTTACAAAACCCCGGGATGGATTTATTTTAACTTTCTGGACCTGGAATCTACCCACCTCTGTGTATAACTATAGGTTAAAATAGGATCTCCTGTGGATTTGGTGTTTTACTCTGAGAGACTCTTAGACTAGGACAGTATAGGGTGAACTGCACTTAGCAGGGCATTATTACACATGTTATAAAGTAACATATGACATTGCAAAGACTAGTTATTAGTGTAAAATGTCTTTATTTTAAACAGTTTCTTACTGTTGTCCAACTTGCTGCCTTGCTGTGCTGTTAGCCAATTACTGACATGTTGAATCACTGACTTTTGGAAAAATTTGGTGAAAATCGCTGTATTTTTTAATATCGCAGTGACCTCACAGAACAGTGAAATATTGCAGCGGCAGCCCTGTTTCTGACCACCGTTTGACCCTCCGTCGTCTTGCGTTTGTCTTCAGCCGTCTTTCGAAGTCTCTCTCTTCATTACTTGAAAGCCTACACCCTTCTCTTGGCTCCTGCTCTGGATCCCACACCGGGCAGCTTAAGAAGTGATGGTGATCTGCTCTAAGGCCAGACACCTCTCTGACCTCGATATCTCATTTCCTGCTTCGCCGCGGAGCCCGAGAGCCCCGGTCGCGCCGGACCCCGGCTCCCTGATACACTCATCACACGCCTCCAAACGAGCCGTGATTGAGCTGATTGGGCTTTTCCAGAGCCTGTCACAATCGTTTTGATTAGCAGATAGACGGGCAGTAATAGGAAGACTGCACTGTTATGAGGGGGCTGTCAGCAGGCTCGGATCACGCTGCGGAGAGACGAGAGGTTAAAGACACCGCTTCCTCCTTAATAATTAATCGCCGCCCGTGTGGCGGATCCACTTCGCCGGCTCCCAGTCATCAGTCTGTAATTGCTTTACATTTAATTTGGCTTTGGAGAACGCTTTTCAACTTGAGTAAATTGTACTTAACTGGTAATGTGGTGATTGTGGGGTAGAGAAAGAGAGGTGAAATCAGCTAATTCCGGCTAATACAGGAGCTTTGTGATTGAGTCAGGGCTTCCAACTGGTATTTTTCAGCAGGATAATGCTCGACCATACGCAGCAAGGATTTCCCAGAAATGTCTCCACCAGAGTAAAACACTTTTTATAGTTGCTATACATTTAATATGGCTTTGGAGAAGGCTTTTTTTAACTTAAGTAAATTATGAGCTGGTAATGTTAATTTAGGGCTTACAACTGGCTTTTTTCAGTATGTTATAGCTTTTTCTTTAGGTTGGCTTTGGAGAAAGTTTTCAAACTTGAGTAAATTGGGATTAACTGGTAATGTGATGATTGTGGGGTAGAGAAAGAAAGGTGAATTTAGTAAATTCAGGCTAATATGTAAGCTTTGTGACTGAGTCAGGGCTTCCAACTGGCATTTTTCAGCAGGATAATGCTCGTCCATACGCAGCAAGGGTTTCCCATAAATGCCTCCGCCAGATTACAACACTTTGCAAAGCCTGGTTCATTCACAGGTTTAATCATAAATTAAGCATTCAGGCATGCAGGACATCCTGCAGCCAAATGTGTTGCTGCCTCTCATGGCAGGGCTGCATTTGAACTTTAGTAAACTGGTAATGTGGTGATTGTAGGGTAGACAAAGAAAGGTGAATTTAGTAAATTCAGGCTAATATGTAAGCTTTGTGACTCAGTCAGGGATTTCAAATGGCATTTTTCAGCAGGAAAATGCTTGTCCACACACATCAAGGGTTTCCCAGGAATGCCTCTGCCAGACTGCAACACTTTACGAATAGGGCCGTTCCATATCGTATCGTTTTTCATTTTTGAATATCCTGAACGATATTATACCGTAAAATATGGTGCCTTATGACCCACCCCTAATTATCACATCAGGGTAATACTTTTTTGCCGTTTTTATCAAAAGAAAAATTCACACTGTTCTCATTTCCAATTATATATCTACTAGAGACAGATTATATCTGTACAGTAACATTTATTTAACTAACTACTACTTTTAAATTCAGTTTATTCAGGCTAATACGAGAGCTTTGTGACTGAGTCAGGGCTTCCAACTGGCACTTTATAAACCTTATTGGTTGCAGGTTTTGTCATCATTCGAGCATTCTATCATTCAGGGCATCCTGCAGCCACATGTGTTACTGCCTCTCATGGTAGAGCTTCTAACTGACCTTTTTCAGCAGGATAATGCTCATGCCCTGTGTGTTTATCCCATGTCTCTGTCCCTGTCTTCAGAGGGCTTACCTGTTGCTTTGTAGCTCCGCCCCTTGTTACCTGTTCGCTGGTGTTTCCTGTTTCCTGTCCCCCGTTCGGGTGTATATATAGTCCCCCTTGTTTCAGTATCCATTGTCTGTGGTTGTATGTCCTATCGTCAATCAAGTCTTGTGTGCCAGTGTTGGTGCTACCTGTATGTACTCCGTGTTTCTCAGGGTTTTTTTTTTGTTTGTTCTTTTGTTTGTTTATTTTGTTAATAAATCACACTCGCAAGTGCGTTTACTCTCCTAGTCTCCTTCCTGCTCCCTACCTGACAGGCTTAGTCATTTATTTTAATTTTTTTTGTTTATTTTATGAGTAAAACAGTGTCTGTGGCTCCTCGAAGAGTCTTAAAATGTCCTAAATTAATTTCTAATATGTTTTAATAAAGTTCTGCTTTTAATTGCAAAATTTCATATGCAATTTTGCTTAATGATTTTTTGATTTATGTCTGTTTGAAAATGTTTGTTTACTCTATTAGGTTTAAGTTAAGTCACTGTGTTTTTGCTGTTATGTTTTGTAAAGGTCTCAATTTTATCTCTGACTGGTTTTAAAAAGTTCTAAGAAGTCAAAAATTGTACATGTATATGTATGTATATCATATATGACTCTACAGAGAAAGAATGCATGTCCCCAGCTGACCCACTGCTGAACCTGTACTACGGCACAAAGCCATTTGATAACGGTCCACATGTTCTAGCCTTAAATAATATTCTTCTCTTTTAATATTTCATCAAATTATATTACTTGGCTATTCCAAGAATTTCATCTGTAATGATCATATTTCATTTTATATTAAGTGAACCTAAACTCCTATTAAACTTAATTTGTTTAGCATCTTTGACAAGTGTTATAAAAAACCCTCCATAAATCAGATTATGAGACGAAAAGTAATTATTACATTAAAGCGAAATGAGAAAGATAAAGAAAGATTCATTGGAAGGAAAAAGAAATAATGAAGAATTCCAGGTTCATTTCTAAAAGCTGTGTATTAAAGGGAACTCAGGCCTTGCTCTGAGAGGTTAGGGTCACTACACAGCTAACACTTTTTGGTTAGTGAAATGTTTTTTAAATGTTATTGTATAAATATATAGTAGGGATGTATAATCATATACTGTTTATAGTTATCGGCAGATTTTGCTGATATTTCAAGCCGATACTTGCTGGCGTTTTTATTGTATGTTGGAAAAAGACAAAACAATCCTGGCTGCGCTACTTTACAACACATTGTTTTAAGGTGCTTTTTATTTACTTGTTTTTTAATTAATCTGTTACTTAAAAAAGAGGGTTTAAAACTGTGAACAGTCTATGTAAGAATCAAATAGATAAATACATGGGAAACCAAAAAATGGGAATTTTTCAAGAGAAAACTATAATTTTATTGTTTGAATACAGTTGGTTAAAAGCTAAAATGTACATTATGACAATGTATATGTTGTGGGGTGTGTAGTTTGTCTGTTAGTCATAAATATGTACAATTTATATATTGTATATACATATGCAATGCCAGGTACCTGCATCGGGCCAGAATTCCCACATTAGTGCATCTATAGTTCTTAAAATATTTAATCTGTCACGTTTTGTGGATGTTTTTATTTAACCTTCTATTAACGTTGTTACAACATCACTTGTCTCAGTTTTTGAATTTTTATTTTTGGGAATTATATATTAACCTTTTCAATATGTTAGTATTCGTCTAGCTCGGCATGTTATAATGCAAACAATTACATTACATTTACAGCATTTAGCTGACACTCTTATCCAGAGCGACTTACAAGATTATTCCTATTACAAAGGTAGGCCAATGTAGTGTTAGGAGTCTTGCCCAAGGACTCTTATTGATCTAGCACAGTATACAGCTCTGGAAAAAAAAATACGAGAGCACTTAAAAATGATGAGTTTCTTTGATTTTACCAAGTTGAAAACCTCTGGAATATAATCAAGAGGAAGATGGATGATCACAAACCATCAAACCACCAAACTGAACTGCTTGAATTTTTGCACCAGGATTAAAGCAGCATAAAGTTATCCAAAAGCAGTGTGTAAGACTGGTGGAGGAGAACATGATGCCAAGATGCATAACAACTGTAATTTATTGATTTCTGAACTCCTAAAACTTTATGAATATGAACTTGCATTTTCTTTGCATTATTTGAGGTCTGAAAGCTCTGCATCTTTTTTGTTATTTCAGCCATTTCTGTAAATAAATGCTCTAAATGAGAAAAATTTTATTTGGAATTTGGGAGAAATGTTGTCTGTAGTTTATAGAATAAAACAACAATGTTCATTTTACTCAAACATAAACCTATAAATAGCAAAATCACAGAAACTGATTCAGAAACTGAAGTGATCTCTTCATTTTGTCTAAAGCTGTTGTGACACAGACCTGGAATTGAACCCCAGTCTCCCACATGGTAGCTCACTGGCAGGCGGGGGTGTTACCCACCACACCAACGACGTCACATGTTTTTAAAACGTTCCTGCAACATTATTTGTGTATTGTTACAGGCTAACCTTACTGGAGCCTTTTTAAAACGCTGCTAAACATTCTTGTAATGTTTTCTGTTATCTGGGTAAAAACTGGTTCTTTTTCAGGTGACTCAGGCTGATGGTTCTGGAGCTGATAAGGAAATGGCCTTACAGTGGACCCGTGTGAACAGTGCTGAGAAGAAGGTGCCGCACACTCGCATTGAGGATGAGGCTCATATTCAGGTACCAGCTGAGCCCGTGTGATACATTCAGAACACCTGTAACACCTGTACCGTGGCCTGTCATTATAATTACATTATCAACTAATTGGACAATATATGGACATTACCTCAATAATTTTCGTTGACCTTGGTATCAACTATGATGTAATTCTTAGCGGGGAAAGCCTGTTAACATAAATGAGCCAATATGTCTACTTTGCTTAAAGTAGAACTCCGGTGTAAAATGGACTTTTATTGTAGTAAAACATGATAAAAAGTTCTTACCTCTGATGAACAGGACACCTCCGCTCTCCCACAGCGTTCAGAGATCCAGAATTTTTTATAGTTTATCCAAAACACCCTTCAGACTGGGTGAGACAAGGCATAATTTACCCTGATAAATCACTTTTTACACTGTTATCCAGCTCAAAGTAGCTCCACACCTCCTTACTAGAATCCAGAGAGCCCTGACATTTAAAACGAGGCATTAATAACTTAAAAAGTGCAGAAGAAGCCTATTAAAATCCTCTCTTTACATCCTATAACTCTAGCTTCAGCTTTGAGCGCCGTCATTACTGAACTGAAAATAACATAGACATATATATTCCATATAAGATTCCTGGCGCCGGCTGCTACGCTATACGGAGTCTATGTATATATATATATGTCTATGTTATTTTTAGTACAGTGATGGCGGTGCTCGGAGCTGAAGTACAGCCTTATAGGCAGGGCTCTCAAGTTTTTCTCCACTGTTCTCCTTCAGTTGTTCACCGACGTGTGTTTCAGAACTTTCAAATTGGACAGTTTTTCTTGCCTGACACTCTGGCTGAAACTCCACCCTCTTTGACTAGGTCTGCCTAACAACAGAGCGATCTATATTCTGATTGGCGAGAGTACATTATAATATACAGCCGATGGATTGGCAAGCATGAGAAATACCATGTGTGGCGTGTGAGCGTGTGAACTCGCTGAGGTGCGTGTGTCACACACTCAAAGCGTGAGACTTGCACAGTGCAGAGCAGGCTCGCCAAATGACCGATAAAACATGGCTGACTAGGCCAAAAACAGGTGAAACGCACATGTTTACAGAAACAAAATAAAACTGTAAAACTAATAATAATAATCCCATTTTGGATTAGAATGAGGTGGTTGTGATTTATATTGCGTATGTGTTCTAAATGTACCTTTTAAAAGAGTAGAAATCTGTTGGCCAGGATTTTTTCAATTGTCAGCCTTAGTATTTCTATTCAAGCATTACATAAAAAGCTTTCATGTTTGATAAGGAACATTACTGAAAAGCATAAGTGTAATTGTAATAGAAAAAAAATATTTAAGTAAACCTGCTGTCAATGATGTCAAAATATAATGAATTAAATCGTAAAATTGTTTTTTTCCTAAACTTTGTCTAGTTTTTACGTCTATTTTTAAACCTGCAGAATTTGGGTTGATTCCTGTTGCTGACCTGGAATTATTAAGTAGAGTGGAGAGAAAACAGGCAGCTTCTCCAAGTGTCCTGTAGAAGATTTCAAACCCTCACATTTTCAGAGTGTAAATAAGTTATTTTACTGCAGAAAAAAGGGTTTTGTATTACCTACAACTGTAGCCCTTATACAGGACAAGGCATTCAAAGACTTGTACAATACTTATTTTGAGTACCTCTGAACAGAATCTGACCTGATTTCTGTAGATAAACTGAAATATACAGGCACACTTTATCAGATTTTCTATTAAAATACATTATTCTACTTTCTAAAATTAAAGAAATACTCATTTCTTAACAGTCATTTACTGATATTACAGGGAAAGAGAAAGCGAGCTGAGTCTTTTCATTTACTTTATTAGGTTTAAATCAGTAACTTTAAAAATGAACTTTGCTAATGTTATTTTTTGTGACATATGCATTCCCATTCATCTCCACATCTTGACCTGACAGCCCTTTCCTCATGTCAGAGCTCCCCTAAAGGCCCGGAGGCAAATTGCACCTCTTTGTGCTCTTGATTGGCCTCCTCCTCTCTGGAGGCTCCCGACTGCTGTCTTTGCCAAATCCGCAGCAGGCAGTGCTCAGCCTTGCATGCGTTGAGATAATGATCAAGTTAATTAGACCTGAGATTGAATGAACTGCGGCAGCAACTTAATCATTTGTAACTTGATTAGAAATACTATATTCTCTCAAACTCCAGAGACTGGCAAACTTGAAAATTAAGTTCCACTTTAAGGATTCAGGTCTCGACTTAATGGAGTGTGGGGAGGCTGGAAAACAACCCCCCCCCCTCCTACCTCCTCCTCCTTCCTCCACCACCCCCTTCTACTCCTCCTCCCCCCCGCCTCCGCCGCCCTCATTGTGTCCCCATTAAGGGAGCGATGGAGGGTTGTTTACTTTTAAAAGGATGGAAAAAAAGAAGATGTGTAATACTTGACCTAATGCCACCAATGTCTTCATTTGGATCCTCCAGCAAATCTACTCCTTCGGGACGAAACTGGGTCAAGGTAGCTTCGGGGTCGTCTGCGAAGCCACTCACATCGAGACGCAGAAGAAGTGGGCCATTAAGAAGGTGAACAAAGAGAAGGTAGGTCTGTGGTCATCGTGTTTCACGCCGCTGTCTCAGATGATGGATGGAGGCTTGTCGGTACACTTGGCTCATATGGTGCCATCTGATAATGATGATGACGATGTTGTTGGCGTTATTCTATGTGTGTGCATGCAGGCTGGAAGTTCTGGGGTGAGGCTGCTGGAAAGGGAAGTGAGCATCCTCAAGCAAGTCAACCATGCGCATATTATCCATCTGGAGGAGGTCTTTGAGACGCCGAAGGTAAGAATAAGCAAGACCAGGCTAATGCCAGGTTCACACTACACAACTTTTTTACTGGTTGTGCTGTCACAGCAAGTCCTTCAGTTGTTGAGACTTTTACACTACAAGACTGATTTGCGACAAGAGGTCACAAATTACAAAATTTTTTGCACTGTGAGAAATCGCAGACTCACCTGGCTGCTCTCCAGAAACATGTTTATCAAGAGAACACACCAAAACTAAAATCACGCAAGAACTAGCAATGCCATGACAGAGAATCTGTATAGAGGAGAATACGCACTTAAAGTGAGTAAAGCAATTGAGCAAATAGACATTCATTGGTAGTGTGCCTTATAAAATAACATTGCTGTTCCCGTAAATGAGCTGCTGGAGCTCCTTTAAAGAGTCAACCAGGTAGCAGCACCGTTAAAATAGCAATCCGCCAAAGTCAGAGCTCATCTGACTCTTAAAGGGAAGGATAAGCAAGAGACACACTGATTGGTTTATTATTTCACGTTACACCCAAAACTAAACACACCCATTATTAGTTAAGAGAATATGTACATGCTTTTTGTGCGTTTCGAGTTGCGCAAGGTGTACTTTTCCCGTTGTTACGATAGCAAAGACACACTGACATGTCCTAAACCAAGCTGTACAGTGCACGGTTGACGGCTCGACTAAAGATCGGTACATGACTGATCGGCGACGCAGGGTCACGATGTTTTCGCTGTGGGAAATTGCAGACTCACCTGGCTGCTCTTCAGAAACACATTTATCACAGGAACACACAAGAACTAAACACACAAGAACTAGCGATATGCCATGCCAGAGAATCTCTATAGAGGAGAATACGCACTTAAAGTGAGTCCTAAAATGAAAGGTGTCCATATGAAGCAACTGAGCAAATAGACATTTACTGATAGTGTAAAATAACATTACTGTTCCTGTAAATGAGAAGTGTTTGTTGGACACGTCCAGGTAGCTGCACCGTTAAAATAGCAATCCACTAAAGTCAGAGCTCACCTGACTCTCGAAGGGAATGAAGAGCAAGAAACATGTTGATTGCGACACAGGGTCACAATGTTTTCGCTGTGGGAAATTGCAGACTCACCTGGCTGCTCTTCAGAAACACATTTATCACAAGAACACACCAGAACTAAACACGAAAAACATGAAAACTAGCATTTAAGGTGGAACAGACAAATAAAAAATACAAATAAAAAACGCTAATAAAAGCTAATTTCAGCTCCCCATTACAGAGGAATTAATAATAATAATAATTGCTGCACCACCTGCCCCCTTTCTGAAGATGTACGATAAAATACACCCAAAGTTAACTAGTTAACCAGCAGCAGCAGTTAGGTTGCTGAACTTTAGTGCTCCATTGTTATAAAGCTATATATCTGTATTAAGTTCTTAAAGGGTTTCCCAATTATTTTATTAGAGGGAGGATTTCACCCCTTTTCTCTAATGACTCTGTTCTAAGGGCAAGTGTTACACATAAAAAAGGGTTTTTGGGTACACAAGATAAATGGGATTAGGCCTTTATCACTTCTAAATGTGATTTCATTTGTAAACTAGTCTTAATCAGGGGTTCTTAACCTAGGGGTTACATCCTATTACACATAAGCCCAACCCCATGTCTCTTTTGTTCTCCTACTCCTTGTTTTGAAGTGTAACCCTTTCCCTTGAAACAGAGAACAGACGGTCCAGATGAGAGCCAGTTTCATCATGGTGTTTCATAGATAATAGTCTCTGGATTCGCAAAGCTGGTAGAGACAAACCCCAAAAGACTTGAAGCTGAAATTGCATCGAGAGGTGGATCTACTCTATATCAAGTATTGATATAGGGGCCTAAATACTTTTGCACTTAAAATCTCAATAAAATACTTTTAAATTTGTGGTTGTTGGGTGACAAAATGTGAAAAAGTTCAAAGAGGTATAAATAAATAATTTTTCAAGCCATTTTAGCAGTTGGAAAGTATCACATTACCAGTTGTCACCCCCACATCTACTCAGAAAATGAGTGTTAATTAATTGAATTAGTTGGAAGAGGTGTGATAGAGATGGTGAAATATCAGGATATGTAGAACAGAAATATTACAGCACCAGAAGTGTGAATCTACGGGAAGCGCCTGCAGTAACTGAAGCTGTGTGTGTGTGTGTGTGTGTGTGTGTGTGTTTTCCAGAAAATGTACCTGGTGATGGAGCTGTGTGAGGGAGGGGAACTGAAGAGACTCTTACGCAAAAACAAGCGTTTCAGCGAGGAGGAGACCAGACACATCATCAGCAGCTTAGCCGAGGCTATCGTCTACCTTCACAAAAAAGGTATCGCCCAAAAAAAACATCTATTTAATGCTGCAGACCGGAGCCCCAGTGGGCGTGGCTAAAGGGCAGAGCATATGTCAATCATTTTCGACTGCAGCCAATCAGATACTACACTTTCGTTGTCAATAATTTTTTATTAAGCCAATCATCAGACAGACCAAGCTGTCCATCATTTTTTACTGCAGCCAATCACCTTAACAGATCTGAAGCTGAATGTGCTACTGTAGTTAGTCCTGCCTATATGCCGCTCTTAAACAGAAGTAACTGAATGAAAACGTTAGAAAAGCCCTGACTTTAGATCTTTTTAAATCAAAATTTAAAATACTTGTTTTTCTGGAATGGCACTTTTGTGTTTTTTATATACATAGATATACATGATGTAATGCAATTACTGCAATAAAGGGAAAAAAAACATAAAAGTGCCATTCCAGAAAAAAAAGTATTTTAATCTTTGATTTAAAAATATCTAAAGTCAGGGCTTTTCTAACGTTTTCATTCAGTTACTTCTGTTTAAAAGCGGCATATAGGCAGGACTAACTACAGAAGCACATAAATCTGTTGAAACTGTTAATATAGTATTTTGTAAAATACTTATTCACATTCAGCTTCACCGCTGTTCAGATGTTTAAATCGGACGTTTAACCGGTAGCAGCGCAGTTTCCGCCTTCGTTTGACAGATCTGTTAAGGTGATTGGCTACAGTAAAAAATGATGGACAGCTAAGTCTGTCTGATGATTGGCTTAGTAAAAAGTGATTGACAACGAAAGTGTAGTATCTGATTGGCTGCAGTCGAAAATGATTGACCCATGCTCCTCCCTTTAGCCACGCCCACTGGGGCTCCGGTCTGCAGCATTACCCTTCTCAAAAAAACTGCGTATCAGATGCTTATTAAGACCATACTTGATATTGAGATTCCTGTGAGCCCCCAGCTGACCCTGCTAGGTGACTCCTTACTCTCAACAGATGGGGAAATTGCTAAAACTAACATTAGGTTCATTAAACTGGCTTTAGTTGCTGCAAACAAATGTGTTGCTCAGAAATGGAAATGCAGTGAGCCTCCTACTTCCTTAATGTGGATAAAAGAACTCTATTCTTATGTTCCATTTGAGAAGATTCTCTTTAATTTAAGAAAAAAAGCCTAAGATATTCAAAGCAGTTTGGGGAAAATTTTTCACTTTTATGATGTCTTCCAACTATCTTCAACTACTACTAGATGAGAATTGATATACTAAGTAATTAATGACCTTAATATGATAAGATTAAATATAATACATTTAAATTTGTTAACTATCACTTCTTTACATTTATGAATGTATATATCATTCTATTCTTGCTTGACCTTTGTGGGTGGGGTGGGGTGCGGGGTTATTGTTCATTTATTTTTTACTTTTCTTCTAATTAACCTTGTTATACAATAACTGTATCATATATTGATAGATGTATGTAACAACCCTTGATTGATTAATAAAATAAACATATTGATAAAAAAAAAAAAAAAACCTGCTTATCACACAAGCTGTGCTTGGTGTAATCACATATAGCACAAATTGTTGGATATTGTGAATTTGAGTAGGACAGTAGTTCTTAAGAATAGTCCAACAATATCCAAGTTTTGCAAAATTCTCATAATTCAGTCATTCAGTATAAGAAGTCATAATTTAGTCATCTGAAATGTTTTTAGTTTTAGTCTATTTTTAGTCGACTAAATATCATAAGAATATAGTCGACTAAAACTACAGTTAATTTAGTTGACTAAATTGGGTGTAAAAAGGGTGTAAATGTAAAGACTTTTTTATCAGTTTCCTTTAATTATTAACTATACACTTATACGCAATAAAAATGTATTAACCAGTTGTGTAATATTATTTATGTTTGAATGTGAAATATATTTATATTTATATATTGTATATTATATTTATATATGTATGATTAAACAGCGTGAACCAGCAGCTCAGTTTTCTCTGCTAAGAAGCGTTTGTTGGACACGTCCAGGTAGCTGCACCGTTAAAATAGCAATCCACCAAAGTCAGAGCTCACCTGGATTACTCTTAAAGGGAATGATGAGCAAGAAACACGCTGATTGGTTTATTATTTCATGTTACGCCCAAAATTAACACACTCATGATTTATTAAGAGAATTAACTCGTTTCAAGCTGCGTTAGGTGTACTTTTCCCATCGTTACGATAGCAAAGACACACTGACACTCTCTAAATCAAGCTGCACGGTGCACACGGTTGATGATTTACCTATGTGAGTGATGAGGGAAGAGCGTCAACTATCCAGCCAGAGAGAGCATGGCCAATTGGGGTCTCTCAGACTCCGGCTGCTGATGGACAAACACAGGATTTGAACCGACGATTGACCTATCAGAGCCACAATACCTCCGGTTACAAGACCTGTGATCTTCTGGGATTAAGCCACACAGTTAGTTAGCTTGGCATATGATCACATCCTTGATTTTTATCACAGTTGATTTTCTTTTCTTTCCCCCAAACAATCCATATTAACATTTACATTCCTATTCATGTGATCTCATTACAATTGAATTATTTCAATAATGCTGCCTTTAAAAGGCCGGCTTGTACACAAATTGGTCGAATCATATCCGAGACCATCAGATCATAAGCAAGACCCCGGTTGCTTTGTTCCTTTTGACGTGTGATAATCGCTCTTCTGATGAGACCCACATTAAAGCTCTTCACTCTTCCCCGGGTCCGAGCTCGAGCCTCCATTCTGAGATCATGAGATAATAATGAACAACTGCCAGACTAAATATCAACCTGTTTTAATTGAGTCTGAGGGGTTTATTTGAAGATGCTCTGCAATTTTCCCCCCTTTTTTCTCTCTCTCCTGCTGAAATCTCCAGTTAGAGGCAATTTAGGACGTTGCTTGGCAATGAGACACCATTACATGGGGCTAATGAGTCATTAACGGCGAGCAGGGGAGGAATACTGATTAATAGGTGTGTTTTCCAACAGTCCCCAAGCACTGGTCTGCCTTACATTCAGAGAAGCTAATGATGGCGGACCGTAGCGCATTGTGTGGGGTTATGAGGGTTCACTATTTTATTAACTGTACACACGCACTGGTCACGAGTTCATTATTCTCATTTATGTTAAAGATCATTATGCGCAGAACCATAAAGAGGTGTTATGATCTCCAGTTCACGGCTGGAAAAGACTGAGGTCACCATCATTAAAATGTCAGCCACCTGAAAAGCGTGGTTTAACTATTAGGCTTCTGTTTTAAAGTTTTGTTTATTTGTTGAAACACATTTTCTAACTGTGCTAAAGTAAGGCCAGTGAGTAGAGTGATTTTCTTTTTCTGTTTATTTTAATTACAACTAGTACTTTCTAGTACTAGAAACTATGCATGATGTTCATTACTATGTTACACCTCGCCAAAATTCTGTTTTCACTCCTTCGCCTACATCGTTTAAAGAGCAGTAGTTTGTGTATATACTTTATATATCTACACTGTTGGGCGTGGTGGTCTCAAAATAAGGTGTGTTCAGGTTTTTGATTTCTGGCGTATTGCTATCTTGGCAAACACAGAAAACACAGGAGCTTCACTGACTGAATACAACCTAGACAGATGTCAACAGTCAGACGTTCATCGCTATGGAGGTGCTGATGGAGAAGCAGCATGACCTACTGTACTCCCTCTCTCTCTCTCTCGGACTCCGGCTGCTGATGGAGAAGCAGCACGACCTAGTGGACTTTCTCTCTCAGACTCTGGCTGCTGATGGAAAAGCAGCATGTCCTACTGTACTCTCTCAGACTATGGCTGCTGATGGAGACACAATGTGCTGTTTTCTATCTCTCTCTTGGACTCCACTTGCTGATGGAAAGCAGCATGACCCGGAATTTAAACCAATTATTCTTGGATCATAGTAACAGAGCCTTATGGCTTTATTGGTCAGCGTCAGGGAGAACGTTGTGGAACATGTCAAACTAGCGATAAAATACCAAAAAATTCTAAAAAACATGCTAGTCTTTTCATCGGACGCTCCGACAGCGATGCTCACGTCAAATTACTGCTCTTTGACTGCGTCACACTACATGGACCTTTGTCGTTCGAGACACTGGAATTCAGATCCGATGCAGGTAATTTATCAGCTTCGAAAAAATCAGGTCAAAATCGGGCTAAATTAAATTTGTGTATCTGATCCGGACAAAAGCCTATTTATTCTTTTAAAATGTAGTGTTTCTTGTTGTTGAAAAGTCTTTCTTCTTGTCTTTCTGCTACAGATATCGTTCACAGGGATTTAAAACTGGAAAACATTCTTGTGAAGAGTTATCAGTCTGACCACGACAGTGACGACAATGATGACGGCGGCGAGCGCACAGTCAATATCAAGGTGAGACTACTGTGCAAAGTAGGGGGTAAAAAAAGAAAACCTTTGTTTTTTCTCTCCCGTGTGCTCAGGTATGTGGTATGGCATTCACTCTCGCGTGGCTCTCCCGCCACCATGCTTCCCTCTCGTGTTCCGGACTCGCTTTAAACACCGCCTCATTACACCAGACCTCCCGCGTAACGCTTTTTTACTGTCGCAAAACCTTTCAAAAGGAAACCTTGCCGTGACGAGCAGCCTCTCCGAGACAAACGAGCGGCCGGGCCTCAGCATGCGGCGGCGGGCTGACGGGAGGTGGCGGGAGCTGCTACCTGGAGCGGAGGGGTTGAGAGGAGCCAGGGCCAGGGGAATAAATCAGAGCGCCCGAGGGGCCCGGAGACAGCGCTGTCCGGCCCCTGTATAACAGCCTTTTATCTGGCAGAAGGTGGTCATCTCTCCAGGATATTTATCCTGCCCGCCCCTAACGGCCCGACTGAAACTATATATACTGCTCATATGTATTATTCATCGCGCCAGAGAGACTGAGTGTGTGTGTGTGTGTGTGTGTGTGTGTGAGAGAAAGAGCTGTACTTTGCTGGAGACCCACTGCAGAAGACTGTTGCCCCGCCGTAAATATTCAAACGCGGGTCTAGATGTAAAGGGAAATGAAGGCATAAAGAAGACGTCTGCAGTATATTACATTAACGGTATAACTGTACAGCAGGGTAGAGTGTAACCCAATAGGCTTTGTTCTAGGGCTGGATGATATTGTATAAAAAAAAAATATATATATATATATATATATATATATATATATATTCACTTTTCATCAGAAGCTATGTGTTGTTGAGAGTTAAACACAATATTGCAATAATTTAAGATGTATTAATATTGTTGTACACCTCTAGTGGGAATGAGTGATAATTTAGGTTGTATAACCTTGGATCTAAACAGTTCACACTCTACTAAAATGATGGTCATGTGGGAAAGAGCAGCGCTTTACGTGAAGTTTCAGTTTCATCTTCTCTAGCATCAGAGAAGCTATGTGTTTTTGGGAATTGGTAAAGTACTGCAAAACATAATATTGCAGTACTGTGAGATTGCATGATATATCATTTAAGCATCGTCATCACAATGTTCGCATGCGCAATAGTCACATCGCAGGACGTTTGATGTCACTTAAGGGCAATTAAATTGAACATGTCCTACTGTAGTGTTTTGATTCTTGACACAAGAAGTAGATACACAGTGCTGTCTCTGTGTCTGTGTGAGTGACAGGCTGCCTCTGCCTGAGAAGCGCGAGGGGGGAGGGGGTTGGGGGCGCGAGAGGGGAGGGGCATGAGTAAATATGAGGTCCAGTTACAGCTGAATTCACGCTTTTAATCCCAGAAAAACAGAAAACGCTCTGATTTACCTTTCAAAAGTCATTTAAACGCCTGATTAAAGGGCTGATTACTGTTGTTTTGCTGTTTTCCTCGGATTTCGAGAGCTCAGCGCGGTCTCAGCTCATATATCGCGATCATATATAGCTTATATATTGTGATATATATAATCAAACCTTTTAATCAGAACATTTGCAATGTAAACCTTTTCCAAAATCGTGCAGCCCTACTTTGTGATGTTTAAATATTTTTGTGGGAATAAGTGTTAATTTTGGTAATGTAACCTCAGATCTGAACAGTTCACACTCCTAAACTGACGCTTATGCACTAAAGAGCTGCGCTTCACATTGAGTTTCAGTTTCATCTTCTCCAGCATCACTGAAACTATGTGTTTTTGAGAAGTGATACAGTATTTAAAAAAAAAATGTAGTGATACTTTGATGTAAATTAATATTTTCGTAGTTTTTGTAACTTCAGATTGTTGTTTTTTTTTGTCTCAGGTCACAGATTTCGGATTGTCCGTGCAGAAAGGAGGAGTTGGCAGTGAGAACATGCTGCAAGCCACTTGTGGAACACCTACCTACATGGGTAACACACACACACACACACTCACACACACTCCAAACACTTCTCGGCCTGTGCAGCGTGATCCCATTTGCCTGTGATTTGATCAATTAATGTTGGCTGGTGTAATAAGTTGTATGAGGGCTGATTAAAAGGCGGCGGTGGAGAGGGGCTGACCTAATTTAAGTGATGTGAAGCTGATAGCGTTTGAGAAGAGCGGCGGCGGCAGTGGCGGCAGTGGCAGCAGTGACGGCTCCGAGCTGCTGACACCATCAAACGCCAGCCGTCAGGCTTCAGACACCAGAGAGGCCGCCGGCGTCTTTCATTATTGACGTGTGTCTTTACCCTCTCAGCACCTGAAGTGATCAATGGCCACCAGTACAGCCAGCAGTGTGACGTGTGGAGCATCGGTGTCATCATGTACACGCTGTAAGAAGATCCTGTCCTTTCATCATGTTTACACACCTACAAACACTCAAACTCACACTTACACTGCACGGTCAAAAGTGTGGGGACTCACCTGCTTATGATGCATTTAGCTACTTATTATAATTACATAAATACATATAAATATACAGTACCCTAAGGTTTGTATACACCTTAAATTATTTTTTTTTCCATTATTTAAGAATGTTCTGTATTGTAGATTAATACTAAACTCATCCAAACAATAAAGAAAAACATTATTATTATTATTATTATTATTATTATTATTATTATTATTAGTAGTAGTAGTAGTAGTAGTAGTAATAGTAGTAGTAGTAGTATTATTATTAGTATTATTATTGATATTATTATATTATATATTACTAATTATTAGGTAACCAAAACATCCGTGCTTATTTTTTTCTTTTTACTTTATTTACTTGTAATTGTTCGTTTGCAGTTTAAATGCATGCACTTTAGTTTTGTAGTAGATTTTGCAGTAGTATAATCTTGTTATAATATTGTAGATCAATACTAACCCAACTGCAACCAATGCAGAAAAACATATGGAATTATTTAGTAAACAAAAAAATATTAAACAAACCAGAATATGTTTTATATTTTACATTTTTAAAGTAGCTCCTCTTGTTTAGATGATCAGTTTTGAACATCTCTGCTGGATTTTCACAGTCAGTTTTATGAGGTAGAGTCACCTGGAATTCAGGCTTTCAGTTAACAGCTGTGCTGCTGAACCCATCAAGAGTTAATTACTTGAATTTACAGTCACATACCTACAATAAAAATATATGTTAAATTATATATAAATATATTTCACATTAGTTTTAGTCGACAATATTCTTATGATGTGTAGTCGACTAAAACTAGAATAAAACTAAAAACATTTCAGATTCAACATCCTGAAAAAACTAATTAAAACAAATTAAAAGCAATTAGATCATCACAGTAATATTTCTTCCAAAGTCTAGTTGAAAGTCTTTTGTACTAAAAAGAAAACAAACAAAAAAAAAAATACACTGTCTTTTATCTGTAATAAACTTTTATTATCGTTATTTTTTTGGGAAAAAACAGCAAATAAGCAGGTGTCCCAATACCTTTGATCCTATACTACATACATATACACTAAAAATAGTGCTAAACTTTTCTGTTTTGCCAGTAAAGAGGTTTGTCAGTGACTGTATGTGTTTTTCTACAGGCTGTGTGGAGAGCCTCCCTTCATATCCAGCTCTGAGGAGCGTCTGTTTGAGATGATTAAGAAGGGAGAGCTCAGCTTCGCGGGTCCTGTGTGGGAAACCATCAGTGATGCAGGTGGGCTCACCTGTTACTGACATTTATAAAAGCCTGAGTGACTGAGTTTCTGCGTTTCTGGCGTATACAATAATAATTGTGGTGTTTATTTTATTTAATCAATAGCCAAGAAAGTGCTGTGCTGTTTGCTGAAAGTAGATCCAGCTCATCGCATCACAGCCAGCGAGCTGCTGGATAATCCCTGGGTCAGGGTAAGAATGTACACATCAGTCTTTGTACAGATGATACCCTCACAGTTTTGCTGGAATATCTGTGAATAGGGCTGGACAATAATTTGGATGGTTGGATTGGATGGGTCTCCCATGCGCCCACGTGCTCCAAGTGCATTTATTTGTACACCTGATGAAGGTGTATGATACATGATAATAATAACACCTCTACGAAAAGCAGAGATGTAGTAATGATACAAGATGTTGCCACACATTACAAATACGTGCTGTAATTTTTTATATCATGCTCTTTAACGAAGAAATATATATATATATGTGTGTGGGTGTGTATTTACGTATTCATGGCCCTGCTTTAAAAAGAGGTCTATATAAGGATCTGAAATTCAGTTAATACAAACTAGTCAGTAAGTTCTTTTGAAGTAATACCTTTATAAAGTCTGACAAATAGTGTAAACATAACATAACATAAAATTAAAAAACATAAAGTTGTTTTATCAATATATTTTACCAGAGTAGATTTCAAACTTTTCTTTCAACTCCTCATTTATAAGGTTCTGGTGATAGCCTAGAGTGAGGAGACCCAACCAATATGGCGGCAATGCTGGATTACACTCCAGCCCGTAATGAGGCGTCTACGTATATTATGTCTATGTGCATGTCTTTGTGTAACCAGGTTACCTCTGCGTTGTGTTGTGTGGGTAGTAAAGAGCACGGACACCAAAATAAGAATTTAAATTAAAATAAAAACCTGCAGTGACTGGTTAGCATCTAGATTCTCATTTCTTAATTAGCATTCCACCTTAAAAATTCCACCTTAACACAATCTAAGCCCTAAAAACACATAAATCTGTGCTTTAACTTGAATTAAATAACAGCAACATGTTATTAAACAATTCATTGATTGAATTAGCCACTTGTGTGTCGAAATTAGAACAGATAATTGAGTATATGAGCACAAAATTATGGAGCTGCACCATAACATACCTTCTATAAATATGGCCATTTCCAGAGAGGAAGAGATTTGGGAAAGCAGCTTACTTTTTCCCTCTCTCACGCAGGAGCTGCAGAGACTCCGCCCACATGGACATATTTTAAGTAAATTAAACTATATTTATTGGTTATATTTAAGTTTATAAATGTTTTTCTATCGATAATTTGACCAAGAAAATAAATAAATTGAAAGAAATTTATAATAAAAAAAAATGGAAAAAAAAAAAAATCCCATCTCTCAGTCCTCTGTGAAGTGCTCCAGCAACTGACAACTCAGAACAACTTTCAAAATAAAATCCCAACAACCCAGAATAATCTAGTGGAACAACATCACACTGCCACATATGTATTGGTAAAACTGCAATTTAGGGCTGTGAATCTTTGGGAATCCCACAATTCGATTCAGAATCGATTCTTTGGGTCACGATTAAATTTTTTTTCAGATTCTTTCAAATCGGTTGGATTTCTTTTTCTTCATCCTCCATACTTTAGCGGCGCAACAACAAACACCATAACACAACACTACACGCCCCTCTGTAGCCTTGTAGGAGAGGCAGTAAGAGCAAAAACTTTCCCTGTCCTGTTGCTGCTGTCTGGCAACACTCACCTACTGTCGCGCGGAGCTTTTTAACTGTCGCACGGAGCTCATCTACTGTTGCGCGGAGCTCATCTACTGTTGCGCGGAGCTCACCTGCTGTTGCGCGGAGCTCACCTGCTGTTCCGCGGAGCTTTTTAATGGTTAAAGAGTTCCACCGGACAGTAGTTGAGCTCCGCAGGAGAGTTAAAGAGCTAACAGTACAGTTAAAGAGCTCCGTGCTACAGTAGCTGAGCTCCACGGTACAGTAGCTGAGCTCCACGGTACAGTAGCTGAGCTCCACGGTACAGTAGCTGAGCTCCACGGTACAGTAGCTGAGCTCCATGGTACAGTAGCTGAGCTCCGCACGACAGTAGCTGAGCTCCGCAGGAGAGTTAAAGAGCTCCCAGTACAGTTAAAGAGCTCCGTGCTACAGTAGCTGAGCTCCACGGTACAGTAGCTGAGCTCCATGGTGCAGTAGCTGAGCTCCGCACGACAGTAGCTGAGCTCCGCAGGAGAGTTAAAGAGCTCCCAGTACAGTTAAAGAGCTCCCAGTACAGTTAAAGAGCTCCGTGCTACAGTAGCTGAGCTCCACGGTACAGTAGCTGAGCTCCATGGTACAGTAGCTGAGCTCCGCACGACAGTAGCTGAGCTCCGCAGGAGAGTTAAAGAGCTCCCAGTACAGTTAAAGAGCTCCCAGTACAGTTAAAGAGCTCCCAGTACAGTTAAAAAGCTCTGTGCAACAGTAGGTGAGCTCCACGGTACAGTTAAAGAGCTCCGTGCAACAGTAGCTGAGCTCCGCAGGAGAGTTAAAGAGCTCCCAGTACAGTTAAAGAGCTCCGCGCGACAGCAGGTGAGCTCCACGGTACAGTTAAAGAGCTCCGCTCGACAGTAGCTTCACCCTAAAAAAATAGACTTTTTGAAAATGAGAATCGATTCTGAATCGTTCAATGTTAGAATTGCGATTCGAGCTCGAATCGATTTTTTCCTGCACCACTGTGTTATTTTGTTTTATAGAAATTGCAATATTAAAACTACAGGATTTTTTTTTTACTACATTTCACCAGAAGTCATATATCATATATTTTTCAATTTTTTGTCTAGTCCTAACAGGAAGATACTTACTGTATAATCCAGGCTGAGCTTATTTATCGTCTCAGGGCGACACGTCCACGAACGCCACCCCGACCAACGTGCTGCTGATGATGCAGCAGTTCCGGGACGCTCCAGAGGATGGCGATGGTGAGGAGTTGAGTTCGGGCCTCAGTAGCTTCTCCTTTAGCCACTCACAGGATGGCCTGGCTGAACGGGTCACTTCTCTAGAACCTCCTTCTGGTTCTCCAGGTCCGGTTCTAGCTTCAGTTCTGAACACTGATGAAGATCCAGACAGCAGCAGCAGCAAACCATCTACGCCAACTAAACAGGTACAATAGAGTTCTAACAGAAATCCTTTACCCTCTATGGGTCAACCATATACTATTCTATGAGCTGTTTGGAGGCTCCTCCCTTATTATGATGTCACATTAAGAAAACCTGCATAGAAACACCCCGACTCCACCCCTCACCCGTCAACCCCCACCAGAGCCCTACCCACTAGATCAGTTGAAGAAAATCCATGTTGGTAACTTTGGTTGAGAATCTCACAGCAGGATTAGCCAGCAGACTTCTTCTGAGGGAGGGATCTATACCTGCTGTCCGTGGCAAGTCAACAGATGAGGGAGACTTTCAAAAAATGAGTTTTGTGCTTTTATCGCAGTTAAGCATGAACTAGCTTGTTCGTGTTTCATTTTAGAAGAGACTGAATGTGAATGAACATTTATTTTTGTCCATGTAGCGTATTTTTGTCTTGTCACATGTCACAGAATGTTACCATGTTGTCTTAAATCTGTGTTTTTAAGCTGTATTCTGTTTAGAATGCAGTTCTTAGCTCATGTTGAAAATAAATTACACCTAAAAGCACCATTAGTATGGATTTTTAGTATTGATTTCTCATTTTGTTAGTCTAATTTATCCTAATCTGCCAAATTATAGAGCTGGTAAATAACTCTTAAACTCGAGTTTAGCGTTGTTTGAAGGTTTTCATTATTCTAGCCACAGTTTTCACCTTTGCATAATGAAACAATGTGTAAATACAATATTGTCTTGCTTTTCTAAGTAAAAATGTACTTTCAAAACTACAGTTAATTAATATTTTAATATTAATTAACATTTCAATATATTGTGCAGACATGCTAACAAAGCACAGTATGAATTAAAATAGATTACTCATTGTTTGTTGAAATACTCATTGTTTGTCAGCCTTTTAAAATAGAAACTATTATTGCACACAAGTTCAATATTGTATAAAACGGTTAATATTACAAAAATAATAATTACAAACATTACAGTAGAATATTTATAATTATGAAAAAATGATATTGCTATATACTTATTGACTGCTCAAAACAATATAATGCAATATTAGGGGTGTGCTATATCATATCATATAAAATATAGAAATAGAATAGAAATATATAAATATATGATGATCATCATGTTTATTTTTTTCTATTTACTTTATTTAATTTGTTTGCAGTTTTTTAGTTTGTTTGCAGTTTATATGCATGCACTTTAGTTTTGTAGTAGATTTTGCAGTATTTTAATTTTGAAGGAAATTAAATAATATCGGCAAGCATATTATCACAAAAATACCCTTGAAAATTGTGGTGTTATTTTAGATATAGATATTGCTCAATAATATTATCTTTAACAATATAAAGGCAACAAAAAACTGCCATGCTTGCCCACAGTGGATGACTGTAACTACTAACTCCAGAAAAATGTATTTGCCAGTTCATTTGAAATGCCCTGTTATGAGTCATGTCATATATATATATATATAGTACAGTTCAAAGTTTGGACACACCTTAAATTCAGAGTTTTTTTATTATTTTAAAATGTTTAGAATTTTAGATCATTACTAAACTCAACTAAACTAAACTATGAAGAAAAAAACTATGGTATTTTTAAACAATCCAGAATATGTTTTATATTTTCGATTCTTCAAAGAAGCTCCTCTGGTTTAGATGATCAGTTTTGAACATCTCTGCTGGATTTTCTCAGTCATATTTATGAGGTAGAGTCACCTGGAATTCAGGCTTTCAGTTAACAGCTGTGCTGAACTCATCAAGAGTTAATTACTTGAATTTCTTGTCTCTTAATAAAGTGTTTGAGAGCATCAGTTAAAGTAAAGTAGTGAAGAGGTAGAGTTACAGGTATACAGTGAATAGTGAATATTTGAGTATTGTTCGAATCCAGATTATGAGAAGCAACAACTACTCAACTAAGAAAATAAAAAATACTTTAAGGAGAAATGAAGGTCAGTCAATCCAAAAAGAAGAATTTTGAGAACAAGAACGTTATAAGGATCATTCAGGATTCATCAGGACTGCCGCAGGAAAGGATAGAAGAGCAAGAGCTTCCGCTGTTGCATAGGATAAATTTATGAAGGTAGAGTTCCCAGCCTCAGAAACTGTACATTATTTTGATTTATTTAATCTTCACTTTTCTTAAGCTTCTAACCCTATGTGATAATCTTGCATTAAATTGCTAATAAAATGTTCTATAATCTATGATTTCAGTGTATAAAAAAGAAATCCACCCATTCTAATGGCGTGAAGAAGAACAGACCTTCAGTGAAGATGCTCAACTCTTCCGGCGGCTGGTCCAGCGCGCAGGTCAGTCGATTAGAATACTGATACGGTTATACTGTGGTGTATACAGCTCTGAGAAAAATGAAGAGAGCACTTCAGTTTCTGAATCAGTTTCTCTGATTTTGTTATTTATAGGTTTATGTTTGAGTAAAATGAACATTGTTGTTTTATTCTATAAACTACAGACAACATTTCTCCCAAATTCCACATAAAAATATTCTCATTTAGAGCCTTTATTTGCAGAATAACAAAAAAAAAAGATGCAGAACTTTCAGACCTCAAATATTGCAAAGAAAACAAGTTCATATTCATAAAGTTTTAAGAGTTCAGAAATAATCAATATTTGGTGGAATAACCCTGGTGGTTCTTAATCACAATCTTGGCATCATGTTCTCCTCCTCCACCAGTCTTACACACTGCTTTTGGATAACTTTATGCTGCTTTACTCCTGGTGTAAAAATTCAAGCAGTTCAGTTTGGTGGTTTGATGGTTTGTGATCATCCATCTTCCTCTTGATTATATTCCAGAGGTTTTTAATTTGGTAAAATCAAAGAAACTCATAATTTTTAAGTGCTTCCTTCTTTTTTTCCAGAGCTGTATATCAACACATGGGTAGGTACATCAATGATTTGAATCATTGATACGAATTTGCACTCGATTCAAGAACCGATTCACTCAATGAGAGTCGACACTACACTCAACCAGTTCCCTGTTCCCAAATTTTTCAAAGCTTCCAAACACGACACACAGAGATTACACGATAATTCAGAAAACATCAGCCAATATAAAGTTTGAATGTTTCACTGGCTTTTATATGCCTTTTTTCCAGTTTCCTGGAGCAAACATTCAAGCAGTTCAGTTTGGTGGTTTGATGGTTTGTGATCATCCATCTTCCTCTTGATTATATTCCAGAGGTTTTCAATTTGGTAAAATCAAAGAAACTTATCATTTTTAAGTGATCTTATTTTTTACAGAGCTGTATTTGTAATATTTTGATTAAAACAAGGGCATGTTTATTGGGAAAGCAGTGCTGCCTTCACAGCAAGTGCATCTCACAGTGTTGAAAAGCCGCCACTAGATGGTGGCAGCATAACCCATGTGCAGCGGCGGCAGGCCAGGCGAGCCACTCCCGCGGTCCGGCAGCTTGAGGCCGCCCGAGGCAGGCAGCCAGAGCGCTCGCTCGCTGCTCTTGTGCGAAACGAATGTGAGTGTCTTATCTTTTCAGTCCCACACAGGTAACAAACCCGCCGCTCAGCCGAGTGCAAAGCGCCACGCCTCACTGGACAAGATGGAGAGTGTCGGCGGTGGCGGCAGCGGCAGGAACAGCGACAGCAGCGGCGGCAGCAGGGCCCCCTCTCCCAAACCATCAACGCCAACCGCATCGACCTGCCCAGGCAAGTGCGAGAACCACGCATCCACGTCCACACGCACTCCAACAGACCACTGCCCCTGTAAACCAGCCTCCACTCAGAGGGCCAAGAAGAGCTGCTAGGCCTCAGCAGCGGCAGCAGCAGCACCAGCCGCCGAGGCTGGCACTGGGGCTGGCGGTGGGGCTGGCAGTGAGGCAGCCACGGCAAGTGCCAAAAGAGAGGAGCACCGTGGCTGAGCCCGGGGTGTGCTGAGGTGTTGCGAACACGTTGGACACATAAGAGAAAAAGAGATTCTGAGGCAGGGCAGGTATAAGTGGCCCAAATCCCATTTCTTTCCTCCAAATCCGGTGTTTAATTATCTTTTTAATTTGTAAAACAGTTATTTTTTGAGAGTTTTATAGATAATAGATAACATGTAGAAATATAGAAATATAGTACATAAGAGGGCAGAGAAAGAGAAAAAGATTTATTAAAAAATACAAAAATAGGTCGGCAACAGAAATAAATGTAAAAATAAAGTTTGCCAGGCAAGATTCGGTAGTAGTAAACACCAAAAACAGGTCGGTCAAAGGCTATAAACAAAGGAAATATGTTGTAGAAGAGCAAGATTACTAGATTCAATACAAGACAGACCAGGTGAAAAGAATCAGTGCCTGGGAGAGCGGGAATCAGGGAAGTCCGGTGTGAGTGAGTGCATGCTGGGAATTGGAGTCTTTGTTGCATTGTTCAGAGTCCAGAGCAGACAGACAGAATCAGAAAAAATCAGGAAATCACTTTTTATGGTTGTTATTTTATGCAATAAAATTCATAAGTATTTCTATAAGTATTTGATACACTACCGACTTTACCCACTTACAACGAATGGAGACGTTTATGAGATTTATCGTAGGATCGTTTCAACTGTGAGACAAAATCTAAAAGACAAAATCCAGAAAAACACATTGTATGATGGTTAAAAAATTATTATGCATTTATTAAATAAAATAAGTATCTGATATAAGAAAAAACACAGAAGACAGAAGAGCCAGAATTCTTGTTGGTTGGTAGATGATCAGATATTATTTAATGTAATAAAATGCTGATTAATTATAGAACAATCATACAATGTGGGTTTTGTTTGTTAAATTTTGTTGTCTCTTACAGTTCAAGTGATCCTACGATACGAATCACGATCCAAATTACAGTGAATAGCCCTATTCAAATAATGTTCTAATACATATTATGGCAAGAACTACTTAACTAAGTAAAGAAAAAAAATGACTTTTTGAAGGTCAGTCAATGCGACAAATTTCAAATACTTTAAAAGTATTCTTCAGTGTAGTTGCAAAACGACCATCAACAATATTCTGATGAAACTGGCACTCAGGAAAGGAAGAACAAAGATTACCTATGGTTTACCAGGCTTATAAACTGCACAGGTTTCTGCTGCAGTGGCAAAGGAAAATGAAAATTTATTTTTAAAGGACGCAAAACTGACGAAGTGGGTGTGGCCTAAATAATAACGAAATAATATTGTAATTTTATAGTGAGCTGAAACACATTGTCGGTGGTAATCCCAGACAATTGCAGACAATGGAACTGCTTGATCACTCCTGTGATGCTGGAGAAGATGAAACTGAAACTTCACATGAAGCTCAGTTCTTTACTGTATAAGCGTTTTGTCAGATATACAGTATATCACATTAAAAAGATGAACAGTCTAAACAGCTTAAAATAAACAACAGATTTGGTGCAAATATCGCTTTAATCAGCCAAGTATACAAAACTAAAGAAGTGTGATGCTGGAAAAGATGAAACCGAAACTTCACATGAAACACTGATCTTTATTTCACCACTGAGCTTCAGTTTAGGAGAGTGAAGAATGAAGAATGAAGAGAACACTTCAGTTTCTGAATCAGTTTCTGTGATTTTGCTATTTATAGGCTTATGTTTGAGTAAAATAGACATTGTTGTTTTATTCTATAAACTACAGACAACATTTCTCCCAAATTACAAATAAAAATATTCTCATTTAGAGCATTTATTTACAGAAAATGAGAAATGGCTGAAATAACAAAAAAGATGCAGAGCTTTCAGACCTCAAATAATGCAAAGAAAACAAGTTCATATTTATAAAGTTTTAAGAGTTCAGAAATCAATATTTGGTGGAATAACCCTGGTTTTAAATCACAGTTTTCATGCATGTGGCATCATGTTCTCCTCCACCAGTCTTACACACTGCTTTTGGATAAATTCAAGCAGTTTAGTTTGGTGGTTTGATGGCCTGTGATCATCTATTTTCCTCTTGATTATACTCCAGAGGTTTTCAAGTTGATAAAATAAAAAAGAAACTCAAAGAAAGATGTACAGTGTGAACAGCCTAAAATAATAATAATCAGATTTGGTAAAAAAGAGTAATATTTGGGCCACTTTTACCTGCTGTCTGAATGTACCATCACTTTTAAAGCTAACCTCTACCTCTGGTTCAGGTGAGATCATGACTGATGGCTGCAAAGAGACTAGTAGCCCCTGATTTCCCATGGACGGACTTTTTGTGAAGGAACTCCACGTATCTCTCATCTGTCAAAGATAACGTATTTTATCCTCAGCTCCTTTTTTAACTCGGAAACTTGGAAACTTGGAGAGAAACCCGAACTCCTACCTGCTGCTTCAGGTCTGTGGACTTGATTTGATTGGCTGTTCGATTGACATGAGCTCGTCTAGCTGTAGCCTCATTTGCCTGACCTTCTGCCAGCGAGAAAAACACACGTCTTTGAGGCACATTAATATTAGTATTTGTTTGATACCACTTTAAAATAACCCTACGCTGTTATAAAGTGTTTATAAACTGTTTAAAATGAGAACAAAAATAGCTAAATTAGCCATTATAGTAAACTAAGGTTAATTTATACTGTAAAACCTTTCTGTGCTTTAAAGGAGAACTATAAAATGTAAAATGTTTGGACTTTTAGTGTATTAAAACATGATAAAGAGTACTATCTAATCTTTGTTGAATAGCTCACCTCCGCTCTCCTGCAGCTTTCCGAGATTCAGCAATTTTGTGCAGTTTCTCCAAACCTGTTTTAGAACGGATGAAATGGGACATATTTTGCCCCTGCAGATAAATATCTTTTACACTGTTATTCAAAGTAGCTCCACACTTAATTTATTATAATCTGGAGAGCCCTTACATTTAAAATGAGGCATTAAGAACTGCACAAAGTGCACAAGAAGCTTATTAAAAACTGTCAACGCTAGCTTCAGCTCTGAGCGCCGCCATCACTGTACTGATCATGACTTTACTTTAATATGGCAGTGCCTGGAGATTAGGTGATGCTACAGGTTGTAAACCTGTAAGTGTTTTTAATAATATTTTGTGCAGTTTTAAAGTTGTAAATGCCTAATTTTAAATGTCAGGGATCTCCAGATTCTACCAATGAGGTGTGGAGCTATTTTGAGCTTGAATAACGGTGTAAAAAGCGATTTATCTGTAGGTGCAAAAATATGCCCCATATCACATCATTATATTCTATTGTTTTACTTAATGCTGGACAATATGGCCAAAATTTATGTGCATTATACTTATAATTTCGTTTGATACAATGTAATTCTGATATCAACTGCAAATATTTATTTTTGACCATATTTTAAACCAAAGTTTCAAATAAAGGCCAAAATTTTCATTAATACATTCTGATCTGAAGACTCTTATTATGTAGCAATAGCAGAGTAGCCAGAGTTCAGCTGGCTAACAGCTAATTGCCAATGCTAACTGTTTTCCAAGCTCTAGCCTTCCCAAGCCCTAGTTGTACTGCATAGTTCCAACTTAAATAATACCCATTAATAAACTATTGTTAAACCATTTATAAACACTTTTTAAGGGTACTCTTATTTTAAAGTGGTATCGTTGGATTAAAGGGGGTTTAAGGGGGTATTGCTTCTTCCTGGTTTCAGGGGAATAAAGAATGTATTAAAGGTTTACAGGGTTTCCTAGAGGTAGTTTTCCTTCTTTTTAACTTTGGAACCAATTCCACAAAGTCTTAAAGGACGTCGCACACCGGACACGCCACGTCTTTACGTCTTGACAATGCATTTTGATAACAAATAAAAGTGAAAGAACTTTAATGGGCAATTTGTTTACCATATTTTTCGCATTGTAAGGCACAACGGATTATGAGGTGCATTTTAAGCAACACTAGTAAGGAGCAAAGGTGTCATCATGATCCCCTACTAATTCAACAGGTCTCGCCACTGGGTGGTGGTGGTGGGGGATAGGTAACTAAGTTAGGTAAAGCTAAGCTAAGTAAACAAAAATGTGATTCTTTAAAAAAAGACTTTCTTTCAAAGATAAACGAGTGCTGAATGTTAATCTACACATATTTCTCTCTTGAAAAATGTTTATTTGGGTGAGTAAAGCGCTTCAGTTATTTACAGTAAGCTTAGATTCCCAAATTTATCCAGCACTAAGGCTGGAGCATTAGCATTAGCAGCTAATCCCGCCTGACAGCGCTACAATTAGAAAACCTAAGTGTTTTGGTAAGCCAGGGCGATATTAGCTAGCGGTTCGTCCCACGTGTTTGAACCCCATCCTGTAGAGGGCAGTATTGCATTTTTCTTATTCTGCTGCTTTGTTTGGACAAGTAGTTAAATATTTTTCACTCTTTTACACTATGAAATATCATATTGCTTTACACTAATGTCTTAAAGGTCTCATTCCATCATTTTTACATTCATTTTAAATAGTTTTGGGGGAAAAATGTGCTCCAGTGTTTCTGTATAGCCCTGCTTTAGTTAACTAAATTAGTGGTCTCTGAAGTAAGACAGGTTTTCGGATCTCGCTCATGATTATTCATACATGCAAACATATCGCCTCTGATTGGCTAACAGCAGTGCAGCAGAGAATGCCTACCTGCCTTTCCCCCACAGTCAATTTTACAGCTCTAAAACTCAAAGGACAAAATGTTTTCAGAGATAGAGCCTGAGTTATAAAGATACAGCACTGACTACATTTAACGTCAGACTCTCCGCATCACGGGTAAAAGAAATGCTATCAATGTCGCGGGATGAGTGGAGGTCTCGGTAATACGCAGAATCAACCGGAGATCCTATTTAAACCTATAGTTACTTACACAAGATAGATAACGCTAACTAGCTGCTGTAAACAGAGCTGTACACTCCTTTTTAGCTAACAAGACAGTGTCGGCTCTGCTGCAGCCCGGCTTCAGCTCTGCTCTGTCTGTGGGCGGTCGCAAGCCAAGGTGGTCGGGGCCATTAATACTAATTCACGCGTTGATGTAGACACGGTGCTTGTCCTGATCGACTTGTTTTTCTGAATATTTTCTTTTACTAGCTGCTGCAGACAATAAGGACGAGGTTGAGGAAGAGTTTCATGTAGGGCTGCAGCTTTCCATTATTTTAGTAATTGATTTACTCTACTGAAAAATCGATTTGATTAATTGAGTAATTGGATTAAACATTAAATAAGAGATTTTATAAAATAAGAAATTTTACTTAAAAATGAATGATTAATTGGTTTAATTTTTAAATTCACAACATACATTTCCACATTGCAAACACTAAAATAAATAAATAAAACACAAAATAGACATAAATACCACAAGTAATAATTGAATAATTAATAATTTAATAAATTAAATTACATTATTTCAACTAAGGATTGCTTGTAAGTATTAAATATAGGGCATTTATCAATAATAAAGGCATAAACATTGGCTTTATGTTGTGTATCTTAGCTAAATGACAGTACAGTACGTTCATGGCCAGCTAACTTTAACACGTATTTGTATATAAACTCCACAGCTCTGTGTTTACTGATTATATAAAGTCTGTATTACGTTTAGAACTTGTCTCTGTTGTAATAAACTAACCACACACACACATTATACAGTATTAATAATAATCAGCCCTCCACAGCACTGTCGTTCTGTTATTAAGGTACATTAATAACAGAATTTATAAGTTAAATTTACCTGCTCTCCGCTCCAGAAACCTCCGCCTCCTCCACTTCCTGCTTCCTGTTTGTGGGTGACGTAACACTAAGTGCTGTTTCACATTAAAAGTCCCCGCTAAATTACGTGCTCTGCGTTTTAAAATTAATTAAACGATTTCTCGAGGCACAGGAAATTAATCGATCAATTTTTTAATTGAGTAACTTGAATTACTCGAATAATCGTTTCACCCCTAGTTTCATGTGCAGCATCATAAACAGCTCAGAGAGACCTACTGTATTTTAGAATACAAAAGAACAAGAAAAAGTGAATTTTAGCGAAAGCAGACCTTTAAAATCATTAGTTTAATCACATTATCCATTATTGTGCTCTCACTTTAGCGCTTCACTTTGCATCGTGACATGACGTGTCCAGTGTGCAACGGCTTTAGAGTTAACGTTTGCCACTTTAATAAGCAGTAAACACTCTTTAATACTCTGTTCTCTTAAAAGTAAAAGCTGATTTAATGTAACAATGTCAATGTGAATGAATATGAACTGCTGGGGGGGGGGTGGAGATGTTTTTTGCCAAATCTTAAACTTGTCCAATAAACCAATAAACATTATTAATTAATCCTTCTTTTTTAGTATAACTTGAATGACTTTCTGTTATGCATTAACTAATTTTATATGTCTAATACAAACACTCTTCCTCAATGTACAGTGTATCACAAAAGTATGTACACCCCTGAGACTTCTGCAGATATTTAAGTATATCTTTTCATGGGAAAACATGGTAGGGGCTTACTCACTTTTGTGATGCATTTTAAATGTGATGTGGTTCCCTATATGTGTCTTCACAACAGGATAGGACTGTTTTTGATTGTATAAAACAAAAAGAAAAGTAAATTGTCGTCAAAGTTTTTCTGTTCCATCTACAGCGTTGTGAAAAAGTATTTGCCCCCTTACAGATTAATTTTGTTTATTCTTTTTTGTCATGCGTACATTTTTCGGATTATTAACCAACCTAATATCAAACAAACATAACCTTAAAGCAGTTTTTAAATGATGGTTTCATTTATTAAGGCAAGGCAAGTTTATTTGTACAGCACCTTTCATACATAGAGGAATTTAAAGTGCTTTACAAAAAGGTTTAAGACTCAATACAAGTTTAATAAAGTTATTAGAAATTATAAATTAAAGAAAAAACATTAAACATTGAAATATAAGAAATAAATGTAAAACATAACACAATACAATGTTAAAAGAAAGAGTAATGAAAAAAGCAGTTTTAAAGTAACGAAAACTATGAACAAAAAAGAGAAAAAGCAGCAAATTTTTATGCCCCGATCTGAACAAATTCAATAATAGATGAAAAAAAAACAAAGTTATTGATCATCCATCAGTCTGGAAAAGTCATTTCTAAAAAAAAGAACCACAGCTATTATTCACTAATGGAAAAAAATACATGGAACACTGGTGAACCTTCCCAGGAGTGACCGGTTGGCCGAGCAAAATTACTCCAAAAGGGCATGAAGAACTCATCCAGGAGGTCATGAAAAAAAAAGAACAACATTTAAAGCAAAAAAAATTTAATTCAAAGAATAGTGGACCAAAATTCCTCCACAGAGATGTGAAAAACTCATTACCAGATATCACAAATACTTGATTACAATCGTTGCAGATTGCCAAGCACCTTTTCATACAGGGCAAGATTGGTTTGGATGGATTTTTTCATCTTAATAAATTAAATTATTTAAAAAACTGCTTTTTATATTTACTCAGGTTATATGAATCTGATATTAATATGTATTTATGATGATGTTTGATAAAAAAAAACTATAAAAAAAACTGTATTGGGCAAGTATTCACACCATTATACACAGCTCTGGAAATAATTAAGAGAGCACTTCTAAATCAGTTTCTAAATCAGTTTCTAAATCAGTTTCTCTGATTTTGCTATTTATAGGTTTACGTTCGAGTGAAATATACATTGTTGTTTTATTCTATAATATACTATTTGCAGACTGGTGGAGAAATGGTGGAAATAACAAAAAATATGCAGAGCTTTCAGACTGTTGATATTCATTTCAGAAAGTTGATATTCATAATTTATAAAGTAGTTTTAAGTAGTTTTCAGAAATCACTATTTGGTGGAATAACCCTGGTTGGGTTTTAATCACAGTTTTTTTTCATGCATCTTGGCATCATGTTCTTCTCCTCCACCAGTCTTACACACTGCTTTTGGATAACTTTATGCTGTTTGGTTTGATGGCTTGTGATCATCCATCTTCCTCTTGATTATATTCCAGAGGTTTTCAATTTGGTAAAATCAAAGAAACTCATCATTTTTAAAATGCTCTCTTATTTTTTGTTTCTAGAGCTGTATATTGTTGGGTGATTCGTATCTGGGTGCATCTACGTTTTTTACGATGATTGTATTTAGTATTTAGGCGGAAGTGTGACACGCTTCTGAAATTGAAAGAAAAGCATTAGGCTCCACTGGGCTTTAGCGTTAGCCGCATGGTATCAGTATAAGCGCAGAGCAGCGGGGCGGGTAGCACGGAGAGTGCAGGATTGGGAGTCGTGGTGAATGGGGCTCTAATCTTGTTTGGTTGGGCATTGAAAGCAGCAGGGGTTACTGGGAGGACTGTGCCACTCAAGCGCTGGTCTTTCTGCTGGAGAGAGAATAATCCTGAGTATGGATACTATATTAAAGTAGTCAAGCAGAACTCACTCAGGCTGTGTTAGAATCCTATTTGCATTCAGTAGTATCTTTCTCTGTGTGTCTCAAAAAAAATAAATATATAAAATCGGTACTTTAAGCCCCTTTGAAGGCAAATGTGGGCCATATTTCAGCTTCTGATGATTTGCATGATACATTTGTTGGTTGTTGGATGTAGACTGTGCCCTAAGACATTATAATGGAGTACGTCTTGTAGAGTATATAGAGCCACTCATCACTGGAGCGTTCGCTGGTGCACTTATCTCACAGCCATATATATATATATAAAAATACAAAAATTAAATGACGCTTTGGAATGATATACACTCACTCACCTGATTGGGGAACAAGAGTCGTGACATTTACCCTGGGGTGGAGGTCTGGTGATGTTTACCTGTAGCATGTTTCTATGAAGCATATGGATTATTAGCTGGGTTTCTATATAATCTAAATAAATAAGTAAATAAGTGTAAATGGGTATAGGGTAGTATTGGCTAGTGTAGGGGAGCATAGGGCAATAAATGTAGTATAGAGTTGTATAGGAAGTGTGAACTAATAAAGAGTGGTTTAAGGTAGTTATAAGGACATGTATGGTGGTATGGGGGAATATAGGGTAGTTATAGGGAGTGTTGGGTAGTATATGGTGTGTAGGGTAGTGTATGGTAGTATGGGGCAGAGTTTTATTTGCTGGATAAAATGGGAGTATAGGGTAGTATAGGAAGTGCAGGAAAATAAAATGAGTATAAGGTTGTATAGGGATGGTGTATGGTGGTATGGGGGAGTATATGGTGAATAGGGGACTATAGGGTAATAAGGGGAGAATATGGTAGTATAAGGGAGTGTATGGTACTATAGGGCAGTGTAAGAATTGCAGAATAATAACAGGAGTATAGGGTAGTTATAGGGAGTATAGGGTAGTTATAGGGAGTGTAGGGTAGTTATGGGGAGTGTAGGGCAGTATAAGAAGTGTAAGAAAAGTTAGTATATGGAGTGTATGGTGGTATTTGGGAGTATAAGCAGTATAGGGTAGTATAGGGTGTGTAAAGTAGTTATAGGGAGTGTAGGGTGGCATGGGCAGTATAAAGGTAGTGTATGGTGTGTAGGGTAGCATACAAAGTGTATGGTAATAAAGTGGGTATAGGGTAGTATAGGAAGTGTAGGAGAATAATATGAGTATAATGTGGTATATGATGTATAGGGGAGCGTAGAGTTGTATAGTTCTTATAGTTGTATAAGAAGTGAAGGAAAAAAATGAGTATATGGTGTGTAGGCTTGTTATAGGAAGTGTAGGGGGGCATGGGGAGTATAGGTTAATAAAAGGAGTATAAGGTAGTATAATAGGGTGTTTAGGGGAGTGTAGGGTAGTATATGGCAGTATGATACTTTTTAGGAAATGAAGAGTGGTATATGGCAGTATAGGAAATGTAGGGAAATTAATTGATTATAGGGCAGTATAGGAAGTGTAGGGACATAAAATTAATATTTGGTGGTATGGGGGAGCATTGTTAGTATAGGGTGTATAGGGTAGTTATAGGGGAGTGTAGAGTAGTAAAGGGAGTGTACAGAGGTATGGTGGAGTAAAAGGTAGTATAGAGTAGTATATTGTTTATACAAAAAGGTCCAATCCACTGTTCTCTTCAGAACGGAACAGGCAGCCCACAACAGCTTGGCATTGGGTTTCCGAGGTGTATTATGTTTGCGTGCACATGCTTGATGGATTGCACCATTAAATAATTACAATATATGAGTGTGTACATTACCTGAGCGTGATGAATCATCCCAATAACTCCTGATCTCGGAAGTTACGGCACCCCGGCTTTGGTTTAGCGCTTTAACGCTCTTTGACGCCATTGGACGGGATTTGAGCCAGGACGGCTGGTCGGGCTCTGCAGATAACAATGATTCATTCATTTAGAAAAGCCCCCCCCCCCCCACTTCACCCCATACCCTAACATCACCCCCCCACCCCCACCCTCAAAGCAGTGAGGATAATTTGCATAAGGTCTGTTTAGACAACCTCCTGTATGGCTAATGTGTTGTCAGGGGCTGGGATGGGATTTCAACATATGGTCTTCATTTTCTCGTGCCAGAGTTCTAATTCATTATAGCGCGAAAAGAGAGAGAGAGAGTTGGATGAGAGACAAAGAGAGAGAGAGCGAGAGAGATAGTGTGAGAGAGGAGGGGGGGCAATCCCAAATTGAATTGTGCTGGTGGAATGTGACCTGCAGTAAATTACGAGAGTGCATCTGCAGGCCTCGGGGAAAGAGAGGCGAAATTTAAAGAGAGCCGGCGAATGAAGAACTTAGGACACGATGCGCGACAGCGCCGGTACTTTTTTATATCCCTCCTTGCTCCACGAACGAGGCCAGGCTTTCATCTGGCGTCAGAGTGGGATCGTTCGTTTTTTTTTTTTTACTCGTCCCTGAAAGGTTTTAGGCAGGCTAAACGCTCTTTTTCTGCCAAAATTGGAGGAGCGCAACGCACCAAGCAGGGGAGCATGGCGGCTAAGAAAGGGAGCGTTTGTTTGGGACGAGCCCATGGAGGCAGAGGAAATTAGAAAGGCGGCCAGTTGGAACAAGAATCTCTTCCTCCTCATCTCTAGCTGTATAGACTGACAGATGGGCACCGGGGGGAGAGGGAGGTATAGGAAGTATAGGGTGGTTTAGGGTAGTGGGTAGTGTAAAGGTGTATAGAAATAACAAAGGGTCTATAGGGTAGTAAAGTGCAGCAAAGGTGATATAGGGAAGTGTAAGGGTGTATAGAATAGTATGAGGTAGAAAACAGCAGTATATAGTGATATAGGGGAATGTAAGGGTGAATAGAATAGTATAGGATATATAGGTAAAAAAGAGCAGTATAGGGTGATATAGGCTAGTGAATAGGTGTGTAGAATAGTATAGGGTAGAAAATAGCAGTATAGGGTTATAGGGTAGTGTAAGAGTGTGTATAGAATAGTATAGGATGTATAGGAAAAAAAGAGCAGTATAGGGTAGTGTTAGGGTGTGTAGAATAGTACAGGGAGTATAGGGTATAAAAGGACAGTAGGTATAGGTTGATACAGGGTAGTCTAAGGGTATATGGAAAAGTATAGGATGTATGGGGACGAAAAAAGCAACATAGGGTGATATAGAGTAGTGTAAGGTTGTATGAAATAGTATAAAGAGTATAGAGCAGACAAAAGCAGTATATGGTGATACAGGGTAGTGTAAGGGTGTATAGAATAGTATGGGGTAGAAAAAGGGTGTATAGTACAGGGTAGAAAAGAGCAGTAGAGGGTAGTGTAAGGTTTATAGAATGTTTAGGGTATATAGGATAGAATAGATAGAGGGTAGTGTAAGGGTGTATAGAGTAGTATAGTGTAGAAAAGAGTATAGGGTGATATAGGGTAGTGTAAGAGTGTATAGAACAGTATAGGGTGATATAGGGTAATGTAAGGGTGTATAGAAAAGGGTGGTATAGGGTAATGTAATGGGGTATAGAATAGTATAGGGTGATATAGGGTAGTGTACGGGTGTATACAATTGTATAGGGTAGTGTAAGGGTCTATAGAATAGTATAGGATGTATAGGAAAGAAAAGTGCAGTATACGTTGACATAAGGTAGTGTAAGGGTGTATAGAATAGTATAAGGTGTATAGATAGAAAAAGAGCAGTATAGGGGGATATAGGGTAGTGTATAGAAGAGTATAGGGTGTATAGGGTAGAAAAGTAGTATAGGGTGATACAGGGTAGTCTAAGGGTATATAGAATAGTATAGGATTTATAGGAAAGAAAAGTGCAGTATACATTGATATAAGGTAGTGTAAGGGTGTAAAGAATAGTATAGGGTCTATAGATAGAAAAAGAGCAGTATAGGGGGATATAGGGTAGTGTATAGAAGAGTATAGGGTGTATATGGTAGAAAAGGATGTATGGGGAAGAAAAAAAGCAGTATAGGGTGATATAGGGTAGTGTAAGGTTGTATGTAATAGTATAAGGAGTATAGAGCAGACAAAAACAGTATATACAGGGTAGTGTAAGGGTGTATCGAATGTTTAGGGTATATAGGATAGAATAGAAAGGTAGAGGGTGTTTAGGTTAGTATAGGTTAGAAAAGAGTATAGCGTGATATAGGGTAGTGTAAGGGTGTATAGAATAGGGTTAAAAAGAGTGGTATAGGGTGATATAGGGAAAGTAAGGGTATAAAGAATATAGGGTGATATAGGGGAATGTAAGGGTGTATAGAATGGAATGTAGGATAGTATAGGGAGAATAAGGTTAATATATAGGGTAGTGCTAGAAGTTCAGAGGAGCATTGGGTAGTATAACTTAGTCTAGAATGGAATAGAGTAATGTAGGGAGTATGGAAAGTGCAAAGTTGTATAGGGGAATATGTAGTTGTATAGGGTAGTATAGGGACATTTATTGTGGTGTAGGTTAATAGGGTAATATAGGAAGCATATTATAGGATCATTTGGGGTAGTGTAGGAAATATAATGTAGTATAGAGTTCTTCATCAAATGTCCGCAAAAGGCGGGCCCGCAAAAAAAGGCCTGCAAGCATGAAACATCTGGCCCGTAAGCTTGTTTGACCTATAATGAAAAAAATAAATAAATAAATAAAAAGCTTCTCTGGTGAGCTTTTGTTTACATTCCTCCCCTGTCTCTCTCTGTCACGTTTTTCTGCTCGTTCTCGGGCTCCTTATCTCCTTAAAATAATTTTTTTTCCCGGCCATGTCCCAATTTTACTAGCCAGGGCAGTGGTAGTGTATTGGATCGCGACCCTGCCGACACGGGTTTGATCCCCTTTATTTATTTTTTTCCTTCAACCCAAACCCCACCTCGCTTGTGGTCCGCCACGTAATGACTTGGAAAATATCTTGATTGCCGACCCCTGTTGTAGCACATAGTAATATAGAGAGATATATGGTTGTATTGGGTAGTATAGGATAATTTAGGGTAGTGTATGGTAATGGGGTAGTGTAGGAAATATAATGTAGTATAGAGTTCTTCATCATAGTGTAGGTCAGAGGTCCGCAAAAGGCGGGCCAGATGCGGCCCAAAAGCATGAAGCATCTGGCCCGTAAGCTTGTTTGACCTATAATGAAAAAAAAAAAAAAATAAATAAAAAGCTTCTCTGGTGAGCTTTTGTTTACATGCCTCCCCTGTCTCTCTCTGGCGTGACTTTAGTTTCAAGTCGTTCTTGTTTTTCCGCTCGTTCTCGGGCTCCTTATCTCCCTAAAATGACATTTTTTCCCGTCCGTGTCCCAATTCACTAGCCAGGGCAGCGGTGGTGTGTTGGGTCGCGACCCTGATGACACGGGTTTGATCCCCTTTATTTTTTTCCTTCAACCCAAACCCCGCTTGTGGTCCGCCACGTAATGACTTGGAAAATATCTTGAATGCCGACCCCTGTTGTAGCACATAGTAATATAGGAAAATATATGCTTGTATTGGGTAGTATAGGATAATTTAGGGTCGTGTATGGTAATGGGGTAGTGTAGGGAGTATAATGTAGTATAGAGTTCTTAAGCATATTGTAGGTTAATAGAGTAGAATAGCATAGAGTATTGTAACACAGGTTGTATAGAGAGCTCATCTTTTTGCACCTGAAAGGTTTTAGGCAAGTTAAAAGTTATTTTTCTGGTAAAATTGGGGGAGCGCAGCGCAACAAGCAGGGGAGCATGGCGGCTAAGAAAGGGGGCGTTTGTTTGGGACGAGCCCATGGAGGCAGAGGAAATTAGAAAGGCGGCCAGTTGGAACAAGAATCTCCTTCCTGCTCATCTCCAGCTGTATAGACTGACAGATGGGCACCGGGGGGAGAGGGAGGGGCAGGGCAGGATTAGAACTTGGTGGCTTCTTTTAGATCCTGGAGGTGGAGGTGGAGATGGGACCTGCGGTGCGACCCTGGGGATGATGAGGGTGCAGGGGTGCTAATGTCACCAGAGAGAGAGATAGACTTCCTTTTGTCTCTCGCCCCAATTCCAGCCCCAGCATCTCCTCATCCAGCGGAGCTGCATCTCAATAACCTTAATGGAGGCTCCCTTAAGCCAGGCGGACACTGTGCGATTTTTGTAATCGGATGCGTTCTGGAGAGCTCACACTGCACGTTTGAATCGTTTGTCGTGTATGACCAACGCCTGCGATTCATCTGCACACACTGAATTACAATTAATCGGACATCGCTTCCCCTCTCACACTGCACGATCAAGCTAAAATTCGGCCCGATCATGAAATTCAGTCGCATCCGACCAGATCGGGCTTAAAATCGGGCTAAAATCGCACAGTGTCCGCCTGGCTTTAATTAATCAGCTCCTATACAGAGATCCGATACCTGCAGCTGAGCCCCCCACCATACCCCACCCCATCCCATCCCATAATGCACCCTGTCCCCACAACGCTCGGCCCGTGACATTGTAGTAATGAGCTAATGCGGCTACAATGTCACTCCCAACATGGAGGGGACGTTATCTGTGGGAGCTCATCGCACACACTGATGTCCCCGATCCCCTTCAGCATGCTGGTGTCCTGAGGTTTGGACGGTAATTGTTTTTAAATATGTTGGTATGAAGATAATTGTATTAATGCTAAAATAAAATAAAAAATAAAAAAACACGCTCATTAAAAATATCGTAGCCTAGAGGCCAAATTTGGCTTCTTTAACAGTCTGTTTTTTTATGTACAATAGTCGTTTGAGAAAAAGAGAACAAAAACAAGAATTGAGTGCACAAGTTTTATTTTTTTTATTTTTTGTTTTCTGAAATTAACAAAAAAAAGACATGTCACACCTAAATGTCCTTTAGCAGATTAAACCCTGAACAGACAGGTATAGTCGTTAAAAAGCTTCTGCAGAATTGGATTATTTAGGATAGAAATTAGGTTGATGTAAGTGTTTATTGTGGACCTCTACCTCACTCTACCTCATTCTATTTCACTCTACTTCACCCTACCTCACTCTATCCAATGCCACCTCACTCTACATAGTTCTACTTTACTCTACCTCGATCTGCCTCTACCTCGCGCTACCTCTCTCTAGTTCACTTTAACTATATCTAACTCTATCTCAGTTAACTTCTCTCTATTCAATGTTACCTCACTCTACTTCACTCTACCATCACTCTGCCTCTACCTTGCACTACCTCACTCCATTTCGGTCTACCTCTTTTTAGTTCACTCTACCTCTATCTCACTCTACTTCATTCTAACCTCAATTTGCCTCTACCTCACTCCACCTCGCTCTACGTCTCTGTCTCTCTCTACTTCTATCTACCCTCACTCCGCCTCTATCTCACTCTAACTTATTCTACCCTCACTCTGCCTCTACCTCACTCCACCTCGCTCTACGTCTCTGTCTCACTCTACTTCTATCTACCCTCACTCCGCCTCTATCTCACTCTAACTTATTCTACCCTCACTCTGCCTCTACCTCACTCCACCTAGCTCTATGTCTCTGTCTCACTCTACTTCACTCTACTTCTCTCTGCCTCTATTTCACTGTACTTCATTCCACCCTCACTCTGCCTCTATCTCACTCTACTTTTATCTACCCTCACTTTGCCTCTACCTCACCCCACCTCGCTCTACGTCTCTGTCTCACTCTACTTCATTCTACCCTCACTCTGCCTCTACCTCACTCCACCTCGCTCTACGTTTCTATCTCACTCTACTTCATTCTACCCTCACTCTGCCTCTACCTCACTCCACCTTGCTCTATGTCTCTGTCTCACTCTACTTCACTCTACTTCTCTCTGCCTCTATTTCACTGTACTTCATTCCACCCTCACTCTGCCTCTATCTCACTCTACTTTTATCTACCCTCACTTTGCCTCTACCTCACCCCACCTCGCTCTACGTCTCTGTCTCACTCTACTTCATTCTACCCTCACTCTGCCTCTACCTCACTCCACCTCGATCTACGTCTCTGCCTCACTCTACTTCATTCTACCCTCACTCTGCCTCTACCTCACTCCACCTCGCTCTACGTCTCTGTCTCACTCTACTTCATTCTACCCTCACTCTGCCTCTACCTCACTCCACCTCGCTCTACGTCTCTGTCTCACTCTACTTCATTCTACCCTCACTCTGCCTCTACCTCACTCCACCTCGCTCTATGTCTCTGTCTCACTCTACTTCTATCTACCCTCACTCTGCCTCTACCTCACCCCACCTCGCTCTACGTCTCTGTCTCACTCTACTTCTATCTACCCTCACTCTGCCTCTACCTCACTCCACCTCGCTCTACGTCTCTGTCTCACTCTACTTCTATCTACCCTCACTCTGCCTCTACCTCACCCCACCGCGCTCTACATCTATCTCACTCTACTTCGGTCTACCTCTTTTTAGTTCACTCTGCCTCTACCTCACTCTACTTCATTCTGCCCTCACTCCACCTCTATCTCACTCTACTTCTATCTACCCTCACTCTGCCTCTACCTCACTCCACCTCGCTCTACGTCTCTGTCTCACTCTACTTCACTCTACTTCTCTCTGCTCCTATTTCACTCTACTTCATTCTATCCTCACTATGCCTCTACCTCACTTCACCTTGATCTACCTCTCTCTAACTCACTCTTCTTCACTCTACCTCTACCTTTTGGCAATAATATCACTCCCATCTCCATGTTGCTGTTGTGATTTATGATGTTATTGCAGATCTTTCCGTGTGTGTTATGTGAAAACTCGTATCACGATAAGAATAAAAAAACGATTATTTGTACAGCCCCAGTTCAGACATACTTTACTGAAGCTAAAGCCCCAGTGTTGTTAGTAATTCACATTATTCTCGTGTTAGAAGCGCAGGATTTGAGCTTTTCTGTGAGAAACATCAGTGGCAGTTGTTGAAATATCTGCAGGCCTCTGGGAAACAGAGCGTATCCTTTTTCTCTCGACTTGTGAGGACAAGTTTTCATCTGCCATCATATACTGCGGTAAACAGAAACGTTTCTCATTAAACTCATTATGTTGTTTCTGGTGTAAATTTTTCTGCAGAGTGTCGCTGGAGTCTCTGAATTATGAGGTTGTTAAGGAGCTGAAACGTGAATGCTGCTGCTGCTGCTGCCTGCACTGCTTTATAAAACGCGCTGGTTAAACTGTTGTGGCAGATTGAGGCTGCAGTAATCGCTGCTGTTGTCTTATAATAGAGTTAAAGTAGAATTTAGACTTACTTTTGTTCAGTGTCATGTCAACATGCATGCATAATTATTTTATTTTTCATATCTGAAGGATGTACTGTACCATGCAATTGTTTAAAACCACGTTTTCACATTCAAAGTGTTTTCTTTTTATCTTTTTTATGATTTTTTACATTGCAAATTCAATATTGAAGACAATATTAAAGCTCTACAGGAAGACATGCTGAATTATTCTGTAAAAGAATAGTGTTAAAGAAACTAGAATATGTTAGAATTATATTTTAGAATGTTTTAAGGATCAGATTTATGTTTGAGGACAGATCTGCAGTTTTGGTGATATTTTAATCAATCAATCAATCAATTTTCAATGGAGCTGAGCATTTACAGAAACAGGGATTGACATGACAGAAAATAAAAGCTAAATTTAATTATTGTAAAATAGCAGTAAATAAAATATAAAAAAATAGATAAAAAAAAGAATTAGAATAAAATAGAAAATAAATAAATAAATAAATACATTTAATGATTATAATTAAGTATGGTTTAATTGACAAAAAAATTAAGATCAAAAGAAAGTAAGACTAATACAACAAAAATGAGTTAAAATTAGCTAAAACTAACTTTTACATAATACAATAAAAATTCAAATAAATAAATGAACTAACAAAAATTAAAGAAATAATAATAATAAAAATAATAGTAATAACAATAAAATCAAATCAAAATAAGTTAAAAAGCAATAATACAAAACTATTAAAAATAATAAAAATAATATAAAAAACTATAATAATAATAATAATAATAATAATAATAATAATAATAATAATAAAATAAATCAAATGAAAATAAAATAAGGAAACCCATAAAAAAGATCCCCAGTCTTTATAAAATCCTATTCTGTGAGTAAAAAGACTTTAGTTTTTAGACTTTTATTTTATTTTATTTATTTGTTTTATTGTAGTGGTAATTCCTACCCCGACCTTTGGGGGCAGTACTGTTTTCTCTCTCCAGATTACAAGCCATCCAAAAATGGAAGCCATGTGGCAACAATGGAGGTTCAGAGGAAGCTGGTGTTTGAGAAACTTGAAGCTCAAAGCTCAACGTAAGTAGTTTAATTATTTGTGTTAGAAAAATTGATGTACTTATTTGTACTTATTGAAGTTTTGTGTTCTGAAAGTTTCTTGTTTTTATTTTTGTTCTTTTCTTTGACTTCTATGGACAAATCTTGCAACAATCTACAACAATTTCACTGGAGCTTCGGCTTTTTACTACATTTCCAAGGATTTCTAAAGATTTCTAAGGACCATTTCAGCCAGACACGGTGAGAAATATCCAATTATTTTTGGAGTATATTTTTTAATTCATTTAAAAGACCAGACAAACGTATTTATTTGGCTGTGTTTTGTGCATTTATCAATCAATAAGTTGTAGATATTGATTTTCATTTCTGTAATTTGTATGTTTAGTGAATTTGGGGTTTAGTATGGTAAAATATTTATCTGTTTTATATGATTGTACCTTTCTCATTTAAAAAAATTCTTAGTTATTAAAACATGGATTTAATGTAGATTAGAAATGACTCAAATAGAGCTGTAAATTCACTGTATACCTGTAACTCTACCTCTTCACTACTTTACTTTAACTGATGCTCTCAAACACTTTATTAAGAGACAATAAATTCAAGTAATTAACTCTTGATGAGTTCAGCACAGCTGTTAACTGAAAGCCTGAATTCCAGGTGACTCATTTATTTACAAAATAATTCAATGGCTGTGACCGAAACGGCTCCCTACTCCCTCATTAGTGTTGCGCTATGTAGGGAGATACTAATAAGTTCACTAATTAGTGATAAAACGGGAGTGAATTTGGACACTAACATCATTATCATGCGCCAGCACCGGTCGCATTAAAACACACACAGGTGAGAGAGGGGTTGAGCCGTGTTTAAAACTCCATAAACACAATGAACTGAGCTCTGAATTAAAGATAGTGAAGCTCTGAGCTGATCATCAAGTCATTTATCTGTTTGTTATATTTACGCCGTTTAAAAGATGATCCTCACATTACTGAACTGCATGAAGAAAACCTTAAAAATAGCAGCGTACACCGGCTCGCACTGTTGCCAGATTGGGTGGTTTCATGCCAAATGTCGAATTGTGTCTGAAATTGTTTGGAGAAAAGCTGTGATTTGACAGGTGAACAAAACTACCAAGTGTAAAGAGTTTGGAAATTTAACTCCTCAGTGTTGTAGTTAGATATCTAACCCTGCAGAGACAGAGCTTTTAGTCCTGCTGATGGAAAGGGTACTTATCAGTGTTATAGTTAGATATCTAACCCTGCAGAGACAGAGCTTTTAGTCCTGCTGATGGAAAGGGTACTTATCAGTGTTATAGTTAGATATCTAACCTGGCAGAGACAGAGCTTTTAGTCCTGCTGATGGAAAGGGTACTCATCAGTGTTATAGTTAGATATCTAACCCTGCAGAGACAGAGCTTTTAGTCCTGCTGATGGAAAGGGTACTTATCAGTGTTATAGTTAGATATCTAACCCTGCAGAGACAGAGCTTTTAGTCCTGCTGATGGAAAGGGTACTTATCAGTGTTATAGTTAGATATCTAACCTGGCAGAGACAGAGCTTTTAGTCCTGCTGATGGAAAGGGTACTCATCAGTGTTATAGTTAGATATCTAACCCTGCAGAGACAGAGCTTTTAGTCCTGCTGATGGAAATTTGAAGCTGTGTTTATATTTATTATTATATGTTCGTAAGTTATTTCTTTCTTTCATTGCTTGCAAGATTGTTTTTATATACTGTTTTTACGTTTTTGTTTTGTGTGTCCAATGATACAAGGCACAAAACACATAATACAAATATGCAGATAAACTCATTTAAATATCATTTTTTGTAATCAGTGATATTTAAGATATTTATGGTATGTTAGTTAGGATCATGTTGGAATAAACCCTGTAATATTGTTAATATGACGAACATCAGCTGTTTGGTTGGTTTTCTCAGTATTTTGGCGGATTTGAAACACATTTTATCCTGTGAATTAGTTCTATCTGAATCCCACTGTAACAATCTGGCAACCCTGGTGGCTCGCTGTCCGCTCCGTTTCTTCGGCTGTCTGTTGCTTAGTAGCGAGACCCGCAAAGCATTTTGGGACACGTTCAGCTCGCTTAGTAAGCAGCAAAGTTTACTATAAATCATGATGCATTATGGGAGTTTGTAGTGCCCTCAAAATCACGTTCAAATCCCCCCTTATGATTCGGACACTCAAAGAAAAATAGCTGACATTCTCAATAGTGCCCTAACTAGTAAATAGGGAGCCATTTCGGTCACAGCCAATATATTTTTCTTAATAGTTTGGAATGACTTTAGTATTAATCTACGATGAAGAACAATTTAAAATATGAAAAAACACTAAATTTAAGTTTTGTTTTTTTTTGACTGGTACTGTATCGCAGCAATACGATGCTCTACGATAATTTACAACATCTGTTACTAAAGAAGATAAAATAGTCTATACTGAATAATCAAACACCAGGAATTATGGATTTATTGGTGTTTCAGTTTCACACAATTTAAAAAACAATATTCTGACACTGCAGGTTTATTAACTATTCATTTGATTATAGCGCCACCATGTGGAGTAAGTATTGAAGTAGTAACTTTTTAGTAAGTCTAAGTAAGGGGCTTAGAGAAGCCACATGTCGATTATTTATTCATTCATTTATTTATGTATATATTTATTTATGTACACATAGGAGGAGGGTGGAAAAAAAAAAAAAAAAAAAATATATATATATATATATATATATATATATATATATATATATATATATATATATAAAATTATTATTGTTTTTTTTTTTTGTTTTTTTTCCCGATATATCACAATATCGATATTTTGACCTACCGCTACTGCTATAACGTAGTGGCCCACCAAGGATGCAGCGTAGACATTGGAACAGAGCCTCACTCACAAGATAAAACCTCACAACTTCATACCTCACAACAGTACAAACAGGTGTCTGCATTCTCAAGTCGTCCCCCTAAGGTAAAACTTTGTGATCCTCCTGTCCCATGACTTTTGGCATGTGTAATATGTCAGGTCTAGCAACAGAATGAACCCGATCAGATCTTCTCCGCATGTTGGTGAAGCCGACAGTATCGTATCGAGGTCGATATTGATGTAATTTAACGGATCAGATATCGGGCGATCACGGCCGATACAAATACAGATCCATACTCCAGTCCACAGCTTGAACTGAACAATAAGCCCGCCGTAGCGTTAATACGAAACTCATCACTGATCCGGATTCCAGTTCCACAGTTTACCCTGAACCCCCAGCAGCTTCAGTCTGCGCCTGACTGAGTAAATTTAACTGAGTAAATTTTGCTGATTATCTACAAAAAAAAATCAATTATCTGGAGATTTTTCACTTTTAAAACGCCGAACAGCAGAACGGCTTCATGTAATATTTATAAATTCAGCGTTCGAGGGGTGAACAGATTAACACCAGTAGTCTGTTAGCCTAGCTAGCATTAGCATTATCATCCACAGCTGCATTCTGGTGTTGTAAAGGTATTAAACTACAGACTGGAGTAAACTATAATCATAATCCTCATATCCTATAAAACCACAGGATCTACAAACACTAACCAGCACAAATATCTGTTATTAAAAACAGAGATTAATTTAGTTCAGAAATACAGTTAGCATCGCCAGTTAGCTGTTAGCCATCTCCATTAACATCTGCAGTCTGTTAGCCTAGCTAGCACTGAGCCATTAGCTTCATTCTGGTGTTTTAAATGTAAAAAGAATAACTCTCTTAAGTAAACTACAGTAAATAATCCACATCTAATATCAAACCACAGATCCTCCTCACTCTATCCAGCACTAATAAAGCTTGGAAATACAGTTAGCATCGCCGGTTAGCCGTTAGCCATCACAGCTAATCCACTACGCTACGTGTCAAAATAAAAGTCTCCTGCGCAACCAGTGCAAAAAAATTGTCTAGAGCCCTGAAATTAATATTTAACATATTTAGGTTTTTTTTTTCTTTTTAAATATTTAATAAAAAATTGTATATTTAATTTGAAAGAAAACTATGGTGTGTTTGTATATAAAGTGTGTCAAATAAATGACTTTAGATTGCATTTACATTAAATGCACTTGTGTATACTCTTCATCATGTTACCTTTATCATAGCACTAATAATAAATAAAAAAAAGCCTTTTTATCAGTATTTGTATCTGCAATTTGATCAGTTTTATATCAGAAAAAAGTGTTTAGTTCCATCACTACCCACGTGTGCCCAGACTGGTGCAGAGACGTAGGCTCCGCCTCCAGTAAACATCTAAAACAGATGCTGTTTTTTCAAAGCACAAGCTTCATCAATCTTTGTTGACACCACTCCTCCTCCTCCTCCTCCTCTCACCTTCACCCCCCCCGAACCCGAACCCGCACCCAGCCGAACTACTCTTATTCTGGATATTTGCAATTATAATCCGTGAACTCATTTGAATATCAAATTAATTAGCGAACACACTGGAGTAAATGCTTTTTTCACGAGTCCTTGTTAAAAGTGAAAAGTTCTCGACTACGGTCGGATGGCGTGTTAATTTACAGTGATATCTAATCCCATGTTGCCAGACATAAAAGGCATTACTATACATATTTTAATGGGGAGGGGGTTGTTTTCCAAGCAATTTTCTGCTACAGTTGATTTTTAATTTATTCCTATTTAATTTATTGGTCTCTGCGAACCCACTCAGTAAAACTAATCAACAGCATGTAACAGAGGCCTCTTAAAGATACAGCGCCAACACCGCCCGCCTGCAGATTCTCAAGTGTTCTCTCTTTTATTCCCTTTTTCTCTTTTCTCTCTCTTTACTTCTCTCTCCTTTTTCAGTTCTTTTCACTTTCTGTGTCTCTGAGATGCTCTTATTGTTCCTTTTCCTTTTTCTCTCTCTCTCTCTACTTCTGTTTCTCTCTCTTTCTGATACTCTCTCTCTCTTTGCTCTCTCTCTCTACTTCTCTCTTTTTTCAGTTATTTTCTCTTTCTGTGTCTCTGAGATGCTCTCATTGTTCCTTTTCTTTTCTCTCTCTCTCTCTCTACTTCTGTTTCTCTCCGTGTCTCTCCCTTACACACAATTTCCCTTCTCTCTTTTTTCCCCTCCTTTTTTCTCTCTCATTCTTTCTCTTCTCTCTCCTTCTTTCGGTCGTTTTCTCTCTTTCTGTAACACCCTCTCCCTTTTCTCTTACTCTCTTTTTGTTTATATTTCTCTTTTTTATCCCTCTCTTTCTTGCTCTTTATGTTCTTTCTCTCCTCTTCCTTTTTTGTTTCCCTTTTTCTCTCACTCTATTTCTATTTTCTGTCCTCTCTCCTTCCTTCTCAATTGGTCCACGGCACTCTCTCTTTCTGTCTCTTTCTATTTCCTGATTTAGAAAGAGACAGAAGGCACTCTCTTCCTCTCCCTTTCTCACTTTCTTTTTTTTCTGTTTCTCTTTCTCATGTTTTCTCAACTCTTCTTTTCTCTTTGTTTCTCTCCCTCTTTCTATTTCTGTCTTTATTTCTTTCCTCTCCCTTTTATATTTTTCTATTTTTTCTCCTTTCCATGGTTTTGTTTCTTTCTGAGACTTTCTTTTCCTCTCTCTTTCTTTCACCTCTTCCTTCCTTCCATTCTGTCTTTATTTCTTTTTCTTTTTCACTTTGTCGCTTTTTTCACACTTTCTATTTCTGTCCTCTTTCTTTTTCTTTCTCTTGCTTTTTGTCTCTTTTGCTCCAAGACACTCTTTCTTTCTCTCTAAACCTATTTCAGTCTTTCATGTTTTCTTTTTTCTCTCCTCTGTTTCTCTTTTGTTCAGAGACACGCTCTTCCTCTTATTTGTACCTTTCTTTTTATCTTTTTCTCTTTCTACTTCTGTTTCTTTCTAACTCACACTTTCCCTTTCCCTCTCATGTTTTCCTCTCTTTCTTCCAGTTCTTTTTTTCCTTCTGACATGCTCTTCTTCCTCTCCCTTTTTCTCTCACTCTGTTTCTATTTCTCTCTCTCTTTCTGTATCACTCACATACACACACTTTCCCTTTTTTCCTCTCTTTCGTTCTCTCTTCTGGTTCTTTTCTTTCTTTCTGTGTCAGACACTTTCTTCATTCTTCTCCCTTTCTTTCTGTTCTATTTCTTTCTCTGATTCTGTTTCTATTTCTCTATCATCCCCTTTTTGCTCTTTCTCTCATGTTCTCCCCCATTTCCCTCTCTCTTCTGTATTCCTTTCTCTCACTCTTTTCTGTACTCGCTCTTTTTCTATCTGTCTTTTCTATCTTCTTATCTGAATGTATTCTTCTCTCTGTCTTTCTTTTTCTTATTGTCTTTTCCTCTCCTCTCTTTCTGTCTGCCATATATTTTTCTCTCTTGCTCTGAGACACTCTCTCCTTTTCTCCCTTACTCTTTCTGTCTCTCTTTATATCTGTCTTATCTTTTTTGTTTCTCTTTTTCTCTTCCTCTCCATTTTTCTCTCAAGCTTTCTATGTCTCTTTCTGTTTCTTTTTTTGCTTTCTTTCTTGCTCTTTCTCTCTTACATGTTTTTCTTTCTCCTACTTTTGGTCTTTCTTAAACACCTTTTTCTTTCTCTCTCTTTTGTTTCTTTTTCTCTTTTCTGCTCCCTTTTTCTCTTGCTTTCGTTCTGTCATGTTTTTTCTTTTCAACTCTCTGTTTCTCACTCTTTCTTTTGCTCTGAGGCACTCTTGTCCTCTCCCTTTCTCCTTCACTCTTTCTGTCTTTTTTATTTCAATCTTTCTGACTATATATTTTTTCTCTTTTCTGTGTCATCTTTTATGTTTCTCTTTCTCTCTTCCTCAACCTTTTTCTCTCACGCTTTCTATGCCAATTTTATGTTTCTTTTTTCCTTTCTTTCTTGCTCTTTCTCTCTTCCATGTTTTTTTTTCTCTCATTCTTTCTCTCTCCTACTTTTGGTCCATTTCTCTATTTCTGTGTCTTTCTTAAACACCGTTTTTTCTTCCTCTCCCTTTGTCCCTCTCTCTCTTTTTCCCTGTCTTCTGCTCCCTTTTTCTCTTGCTTTATTTCTGTCTTGTTTTTTTTTTCTCAATTCTTTTTCTCTCTTTGTCTGTCTCACTTTCTTTTTCTCTCTCTCTCTCTTTCTCTTTCCCACACACACTTTTCCTGTATTTTCTGTTTATTTCTTAGTCTCTTTTCACTTTCTCTTTTTCCTTCTCTCTTTGGTTCTTTCTCTTGCTTTTTTCTCTTTATTTTTTTATTTGCTTATCATCCAAAAATAGCTGCACCCAGTACTAAGTGTGGAATTGTAATGCTGTTCTGAAAAGATAAAATTAGGCTGATATGAGTGATATTTATTGATCTATACATACAGACGTAGTGTGTAACGGATGTTTAATGCATGTTTCGGCACCCAAAACCAAGATACCAGGCTTTCAGGATGTGTGATAACTGACAACGAGACATTTATGTTGGTGCTAACCATAAGGCCTCCACTCACTGATTCGATGGTTATCTCCACCATGACACAAGCAACGCAAAATCAAAAGCGAAAAAACAATCCCATACTTCCTTTTGGATGCAGCTATTTTTTTTATTAACTGCAAACTATTTGTCTAGATGTGTTTAGAATGAATGTGTAGTAGAGAAGTAGTTTTGGGAGGGGCACCGAGTGATGTATGGGTTTAGGGGCGGGGCAGAATGGAGAGCTGATTGGGCTGAGCAGTATGCCTCTGATAGCAGAGAGACTCAGATAATTGTTAGACATCACCAATGGAGGGGTTTTGTTGATTGCATGATTTGCATATTGTGATGTGTCTGCGTACCAAAGTACACGGACATGTCATCCTCGCCTGTAGCACAGCTAGACCTGTGGGGGCGCTGCAGAGGCAGAAATTACCCCAATAATAAAAGCGTTTTTTAAAGTACAGCAAAGGTTTATATAATTAAGCGCGAATGGTATTTCAATATATTTATTTTACTTCAGAGGAACACATTTCAGCCATTAGTGAAAAATATATGGTTTAGGGTTTAGTGGCTCTTCAAATGTACAAATCCTCTTCTTCCCCCCCCCCCCTCACCCTCTCACTCGTTTCCTCTCTCTCTCTCTTTCTGAGCGAGCACTGAGGATGAAACTAAAAGGCACGCCTGAACTCTCCCCAAGGAGACTGTTTGATTCCTACAGTCAACCTTTTGATAATTCAGAGAGGCGGAGAGAGAGAGCGAGTGAAAGGGAGAGGATGAGCGAGAGAGAGAGAGGAGGGGGGGAATGAAAAAAAAAGAATGAAAAATGTGGTCAGCCTTGAATCACCTGAAATATTTCAATTTTGCGGCTGCTGACCATCAGGCCCCGGCTGCCAGAATGTCATCCACCGAGAAACGCTCCCTTCCTCCTCCTCTTCTTCATCCTCCACTCGCTTATCCCTCGCTTCCTCTCCTCCGGCTCTCCTGCCCTTGAGTCTGCCGCCTCTTCCTCTTTACTCGTTCCTCGTTTTCACCCCCCCAAACCCCTCCGAACCCCCCAAACCCCAATCTCCCACAGCTTTGGCAATCATTTACCGCAGTGTGACTGGAGTTGTTATCAGCCGTGTCCACTGTACGCTCCAAATACCCATCGACCCGCCGACACCGCGGCGCGAGGAGGCACCCGGCCAGCTTTACACATGGAAATGATTTCAATTAATTACCATTTCCCCAGAGAAAAGCGAGAACAGAGCGTCCAAAACCCCTCCAAACAACGGGAACGCTCTCATCACGCAATCTGTACGACGTGTTTCGAGCATCGTAAAGGTCGTCCGACACCTTTAGGGTCTTTTCTTCTTAAAAATAGCCTCGTTACCCCTATCCAGATAAATCTCCCCATCCAGATAGCTTGAATCTGTTTGTGATTGGATGTAGAGAAATATAAACACATACCATTCCACACTCCAGCAAGAACATAGCAGACGTACAGATGCAAGAAAACGTAAGTAAACCCTTTGGGATTACCTGGATTTCTGCTTAAATTGATCTTTAAATGTGTTCTGATCTTCATCTACGTCCCAACAATAGACAAACACAGTCTGCTTAAGCTAAAACCACACAAAAACTTATGTTTGCATGGTTTTATTAAAAAAAAGTGTTTGCCTCCTTCCTGATTTCATTATTTTTTTTTGCATGTTTGTCACACTTAAATGTTTCAGAACATCAAACCAATTAAAATATTAGTCAAAGACAAACACAGGTAAACACAAAATGCTATTTTTAAAATAAGTGTTTTTATTATTAAGGGAGAAAAAATCCAAACCTACATGGCCCTGTGTGAAAAAGTGATTACCCCTAAACCTAATAGCTGGTTGGGCCGCCCTTAGCAGCAACAACTGCAACCAAGCGTTTGTGACAACTTTTCTCTTTTACAGAGCTGTGGTGGAATTTTGTCTACACTCATCTTTACAGAATTGTTGTAATGCAGAGACATTGGAGGGTTTTCCAGCATAAACAGCCTTTTTAAGATCAGCCACAGCATCTCAATCAGATTCAGGTAAGGACTTTGACTAGGCTACTCCAAAGACTTCATTTTGTTTTTCTTCAATCGTTCAGAGCTGGATTTGCTGGTGTGTTTTGGATCATTGTCCTGCTGCAGAACCCAAGTTCATTTCAGCTTGAGGTCACGAACAGAGGGCTGGATATTCTCCTTCAGGATCTTTTGGTAGACAGCAGAATTCATGGTTCCATTTATCACAGCAAGTCTTCCAGGCCCTGACCATCACACTACCTCCACCATGTTTTACTGTTAGTATAATGTTCTTTTTCTGGAATGCAGTGTTTCTTTTACGCCAGATGTACTGGGACACACACCTTCCAAAGAGTTCAACTTTTGTCTCATTGGTCCACAGAATGTTTTCCCAAAAGTCTTGGGAATCATCAAGATGTGTTCTGGAAAAGTTGAGACGAGCTTTAACGTTCTTTTTGCTCAGCAGTGTTTTTCTTCTAGGAACATTTTTGCCCAGTCTCTTTCTGATGGTGGAGGCACGAACACTGACCTTAACTGAGGCCTGCAGTTCTTTGGATGTGGTTGTGGGTCTTTTGTGACCTCTTGGATGAGTCGTCGCTGCGCTCTTGTGGTAATTTTTGGCGACCGGTCACTCCTGGGAAGGTTCACCACTGTTCCATGTCTTTGCCATTTGTGGACAATGGCTCTCACTATGGTTCACTCGATTCCTAAAGCTTTGGAAACGGCTTTATAACCATTTTCAGACAGATAGATCTCAGTTACCTTCTTTCTCAATTGTTCCTGAATTTCTTTGGATCTCTGCATGATGTGTAGATATTAAGAATCTTTTTGTGGAGATCTTTCACTTTGTCAAGCAGGTTCTATTTAAGTGATGTCTTGATTGAGAACAGGTGTGGTAATAATCAGGCCTGGGTGTGGCTAGAGACAGTGTACTCAGGTGTCAGAAACCACAGCGACGGCATGTTTTAACAAGGGGGCAATCACTGTTTCACACAGGAACGTGTAGGTTTGGATTTTTTTCTCCCTTAATAATAAACACCTTCATTTAAAAACAGCATTTTGTGTTTAACTGTGTTGTCTCTGACTAATATTTAAATTGGTTTGATGTTCCGAAACATTTAAGTGTGACAAACATGCAAAAAATCAGGAAGAGGGCGAACACTTTTTCACACCATTGAAGATTCAATAACTGGTTGATCCTCCTTTATCATCAAAAACCTCAACCAATCATTTCCTGTAGCTGCAGATCTGACCTGCAGAACGGTCAGGAGGAATTCTGGATCATTCCTCTTCACTATACATTTCAGTTCAGCTATAATATTATGGGATATCTGGTGTGAATCTCTCTCTTGAGGTCATGATGCTACAGCATCTCAGTTGGGTTCAGGAGGTCAGGACTCTCCAGAAGGAGTATTTATTTATTTTCTTCAGTTGAAGCCGTTCGGTCGTTGATTTATTTCTATGTTTTGGGTCGTTGTTCTGTTGCATCATCCATCCTCTGTTGAGCTTCAGTTGGAGGACAGATGGTTTTAGGTTTTTATACAAAATGTAAACTTGGTAAACTTGGGAATTCATTTTTCCGTAGATGACGGAGATTCTTCCAGACCCTGAGGCAGCAAAGCAAAGCAGCCCCAAACCGTGATGCACCCTCCACCATGTTTCACAGTTGGGATGAGGTTTTGATGTCTTTCTCCACACATAGCATTGTGTGGTTTACTTCCAAACTACTCAAATTTTTCGTTCCATCTGTGCACAGTATAATTAGCATATTTAGCCAATAGTGCTGTAGTGGAACATCCAAATGCTTCTTTTTTTTTTGCAAACTTCAAACGTGCAGCAATGTTTTTTTGGACAGCAGTAGCTTTCTCCGTGGTGTCCTCCCATCAACTCCATTCTTGTTTTATTGTTTTCCTTGAGCATGTGTCAGAGATTTATGTATTCAGTCTTCAGCTGACACTCTAGGATTCTTCCTCACCTCATTGATCATTCTGCACTGCTGTGCTCTTGCAGTCACCTTTACAGGACTTTACCACGCCTACAGAGAGTAGCAACAACAGTGCTGAACTTTCTCCATTTGTAGAGCGTCTGTTTTACCGTGGACACATGAACACATAAGAAGACTTTTAGACATACTTTTGTAACTCTTTCCAGCTTCATGCTTCAAGTCAACAATTCTTGATCGTAGGTCTTCTGAGAGCTTGATGGGGGGGAGCTGGATTGGTAGATTCAATTTAGATTACCCAGAGAGCCGTTCTTCAGCCGAGGCCCCACATCCAGCAGAGCTCCTGACAGAAGATAGACAGAGCCACCACTGATCCCCAGCACCACCCGTCTCCACCTCCAACACTAGATCACCAGGGGCCTCGTACTAAAAATGTTTTTGTGCGTACGCCACGTTTCACGCTCGTGGTCAGATGTACTAAATGCGATTAGAACGTGAGAAAGTTTGTTTCCCCGCAGCACTTTCATTTCAGACGTACGCATGTTTCTAATGTGTTTTTGTCATTTAGCAACACCTGGAGGCGATGCATTGAAATTACAACTATTAAGAAATCCATCCTTTACGCACAGATTGTAGTAATACAGTGAATAGTGAATATTTGAGTAATGTTCTAATCCAGATTATGAGAAACAGGAAATACTCAACTTTAAGCATTAAAGGTCAGTCAATCAGAAAACTAGGGGTGCAGGAAAAAATCGATAAACAGCTCCGTGGTACAGTTTAACAGCTCTGTGCGTCAGTGCCCATCTGCCTCTCCCTATTGGGCAACAGAGGGGTGTGCATTCTAAAATATAGTGTATTTAGTATCTTCTCTGCTTGTTACATAATTATAGTCCATCTATTTCTACTCTTGACCTTGTGGCTGTGTTACATTGATGAGTGTTTCCAGTTTTAACAATGTCTTCCTTTTAGAAATGAATTCAGGATTAGTTAACCATGCTAGAAATTAGTCATTCATTACTGTGGCACTGTCACTATGTTGCAAAAAGATTAAATACAGTAAGGAACCTAAGTTTATTGTTTTAAATAAATGTTCTATTTGTTTACATTGTCCTTTCATCTTTTTATCTTCTCACATAATTTAAAAGTTATAGGCCATTTGAATGAAAAAAAAAAACGTTCCAGAATTGAAAAAAATCATTTCTGAATCGAATCGCCAGACACTGAGAGATTCGCACCCCTACTGAAAACATTTGAAGAACCTTGTTTTTTTCAGTTTTTGCAGTTTATATCTGTAGGAGTGAAGGCAGATCCTGGAGGAAAGAAAATGAAGATAACGCCGCTCTCTACAGTTCATCTTTCAGCCCAATCAGTGAGTAGCAGAGCTAACAAACACCACTAACCACACCAAACACTGCAGACCTCGTTTAACCTCCACCAAACTTGCAGCAGATTCTGCAGCCTGGAATAAAAAATAATCAACTTCTTAAATAAATTAATGCTGGAAAAGCAGCAATTTTCAGTTCCGTTTCCAATCTAATCCCTCAGTGCAGATCTATACAGTGATTAACACACTCTGAACTGGATTTCAGACAGCGCGTTAGATTATCATGGTTATTATAAAAATAATGTTATGTTTTTGCTTACATGAGCATTTTTGGACCTTTTTAAACCGTGTAATTTTACTTAGTATATAATTTTTCTGTTACCTTGAATATTATGTATTTTTCTTAGTGACTGACATTTCTTATTTTTTCTGAAAATAAAATCTAAAATATCTGTAAATTTATTTTTAAAAAAATAGTATAGAGGAGCTTTTTTAATGCAGATATGGCAAAAATAACCTTGTAATATTCGTACCAAGATGGACAAAGTTGAATAAAAACAATTACAAAAAATAAAAACTCCATATCATTCATCACTTTGAATAGAATGTATTTTTTTTTTTTTACTGTTTTTTTTTTTTTCTTAAAAGGTGACTTTCATTGGATTGGAAAAAACATTGTGGTAAAATTGTTTTTAATAAACTAATTCTAAAATGTCTGTAAAAGCAGTTAAAATCATCATGCGGATATGACACACAATAACCTTGCAATATTTTCACTTTCACAGCTTTTTAACTATTTCTAAAATGTTACCTTTAATTTAATAAAATTCTCCATCAATTCATCAAAAAAATTGACTATTGGTCAGGAAAAAAGACATGATGAGCTGTAGTCAATGTTTTTAAATAATAAAAAGATAATTTACACGTCTCTTGAAAACTATTTATATTATTTATTAAAGTGAGTCAGCCTGTTTGTTTACAGTCAGCTAAGATTCCCAGTGTAATTAGGTGGTATTATTATTATGGCAATTTTTCCTTGTCCAAGATCGTTATCGGCTATCGACCAATCGAGCTTGGCCTTAAAACACTTTTGGCCATATAGACTTACAAACTTTTATACAGATTTTTTTGAGCTTCCACCAAAGGCGAGTTCAATCCGTACTCTCTCTCTATTGTTGTGAATATTTATTTAACTTATTTGTAGTGATGAATATAATAAAACACGGTGCTCTTGTTGTTTACGGGATTGCGAACGCTCTGGAGGGAAATTTATCACAGTAAACCACAGCGAAAATAACTCAAAAGCACTCTGCGAGATCAAAGCGGGGAATATTTAATATGTTTAGGTTTGAAAATGGAGGTATTATTCAAGTTCTAAGGGCCGTTTTAAGAAAACTTTCCTACAAAACAAAAGAAGCGGGGAGTTAAAAAGGCCGAGAACAGGAGCGGCGTTTAAGCGCGAGCCCGCAGTCTCAGTCAGAACACGCCGCTGATATTTTATTCCCTTTGAAAGGTTTAAATACCCTCGCAACAAATCCACAAGTTTGCATCTGTAGCGCGCCACCGACTGATCTTTCACTTTTATTTATTATTTTTACATTCACGTTTTTGGTTTGGGACCGCGGCCGCATTAAATATGAACGCGATGTCATAATAAATATAATTGGGTTACATTTAAGCGCGGTGCCTTGTTCAAATTCCCCGTGCGAAAACACAAACCGAGCAACAGCGGCTCCTGTTCCTTCAGCTAATTACACAAATAAAACGAAGCAGGAAAAAACAAAAGAAAAACAAGAAAACAGAAACTCTTTATAACAAACACTGTAACAATAACACATTTAAAGCAGAGCTTCAGAAAATTTGGTTGGGTGGTTATTAATAGAATAATGTTCATTTTGGCTGTCAAAAAATAAAAAATGACATGTTTATTCTATTGACTATCGTATTTATAAAACTTCTGGTTACACGTTATAGAATGAGTAATCCTTTTTTGTTTGTTTTTTTTATCGCAGTTTTCATGCGTCATGTTCTCCCCCACCAGTCTTACACACTCCTTTTAGATAACTTTATGCCAATCCATGAAGAAGAAAAAAAAGTTAAAATTTGTCCTTCTTATTTTTATACATATACATGTAACTGGAAAGATCTAGAAGTTCATAATCATAAAGTTTTAATAGTTCAAAAATCAATATTTGGTGGAATAACCCTGGTTTTTAACTACAGTTTTCATGCATCATGTTCTCCTCCACCAGTCTTACACACTGCTTTTATTATATATTTCAGAGGTGTTCAATTTGGCCACAATAAAGAAATGTATTATTTTCAAAGAAGCATTGTTACGCCTATTTCGTTTCATCTGGTTTTCATTCCGGCTTCTCACCGTTCAATCTCTCCATCCAGATAGAGTGAATCTGATTGGATGTAGAGAAGTATAAACATATACCATTCTGACTTCCTATTGGTTTATATGATCAATCGACACTCATTTTTGTTCGTTACGTATCACTTCCAAAATAATGTTTTTATTTTTTTTGTTGTATTTAAGTTAAACACAGTTTCCAGGAGCTGATCTCATGCAAATTACAATAAGTAACCTATCAATATTTTCACCAAAAGTATATAGTCTTAGTTTTACAAGTGGTTTTGGACCATTTCTTAAATGTTAAAATTTATCTAACAAAACACTTGTTCCCAAAGAGTGACTTGTTGATTGGCCACGATTTTTCTCAAAGTCATTCCTAATAAATAGATAAATCAAGTTAAAACAATAAAGTTTCTACTAACTGTTTTAATACAAATGATGTAAAATAACTGTGCAATATTTAAATTTGACAAAACGTACCTTTTATGTATTTTTGGCCACTTATAAGATGTCCTTGTTTTGTGGGGAAAAAAAAGCCAAGCTTGTTTCTGTTGGGAAATATTTCTGGGTGAATTCATCACGTTAAATATAATGTATTTGTTTAAATATATGTAAAATCTGTACATTGAGTTTCTACTAGCTGCTAATATTTATCCATATTGGCAACCAAAAAATGTATGTAAATAACCTTACCTTCTCAAGGCATTTTTTTAACGTTTCTAAAGAGTCTAATTGTAGGAAATTTTTCCGTTTATTTCCTGCAAATATGTGCATCGGAACACCCGTGCACATGTTCTACCACCGCCAGACCCTGCTACAGTGGAGAAACCAGCCAGAAAACACGCTACCGGACGAGGTTCTGCAGACGTTACTTGAGCTTAGCCTGCTAAGAGACCCAGGCCGCCAGCCCGCGGTGTTTCCTGACGCCGGAGCCAAGCGGAAGTGCCATCGCAAGCGGAAGCGCGGAAAGAGAGCCGGGATCCGCGCGAGGCTAAAGGCTAGTCCTAGCCGGCCGGCTATACCATCGCTCTTTCTTGCAAACGTCTGTTCCCTTGACAATAAACTGGACTACATCCGACTCCAGCGAACTACCCAGCGTGAGTTCAGAGACTGCTGTGTTTTGGTTTTTGTGGAATCGTGGCTTAACGACAACATTCCGGACAGCGGCATTCAGCTAGCCGGGCTAACCGCGTTCAGAGCCGATAGAAGCGCGGCTCTATCCGGGAAGACCCGCGGCGGAGGCGTGTGTGTTTACATCAACACGGAATGGTGTAACAACTCCGTGACTGTCGCCAAACACTGCTCTCCGCTGGTGGAGTTCCTGATAGTCAAGTGCAGACCTTTTTATGTAGTACGGGAGTTCTCCGCCGTGCTAATAGCTGCTGTCTACATCCCACCCAGCGCTAGCATTGGTGCTATAGAGGCTCTGTGTGAACTCTATCGGTCTATCAGCGATCTGCAGAACAAACACCCAGACGGACTGTTTATTATCGCCGGAGATTTCAACCACGCAAATCTCAAGTCAGTGCTCCCTAAATTCCACCAACATGTGGACTTTGCAACGAGAGGAGCGAGCGCGCTGGATCTTGTTTACACAAACATCCCCAGCGCGTACCGGGCGGAGCCCCGCCCCCACCTCGCTTTCTCGGACCACATGTGTGTTTGGCTGACACCAACATACACACCACTCATCAGACGCTCCAGACCAGTTCAGAAGCAGGTGAAAACCTGGCCGGCAGGCTCCATCTCCGCCCTTCAGGACTGTTTTGAGTGCACTGCACGGGACATGTTCAGGGAGGCTGCTACTGAAGGCGATTCTGTTGATTTGGAGGAGTATGCAGCATCAGTCACTGGCTACATCAGCAAGTGTATTGATGATGTCACTGTCTCCAAGACCATCACCACACGCCCAAACCAGAAGCCTTGGATGACTGCTGAGGTACGTGCGCTGCTGAGGACCCGCGACTCCGCCTTCAGAGTGGGCGACAAGGTGGCCCTGAGGAAAGCGAGAGCCGACCTGTCAAGAGCCATCAGAGTGGCAAAGCGCGCACACGCCCAGAGAATCCACAGCCACTTCAAGGACACGGGTGACGCGCGGCGCATGTGGCAGGGCATGCAGGCAATCGCCAACTACAGGACAATGCCACCGTCCTGTGAACGTGATGCCTCCCTCCCTGATGCCCTGAACAACTTTTATGCACGGTTTGAGGCACAAAACAACACGACGGCGAGAAAGACCACGCCCAAGCCGGACGAGCAGGTGTTGTGCCTGACTGCAGTGGATGTGAGCTTTTCGTGAGTCAACCCACGAAAAGCTGCAGGACCAGACAACGTCCCCGGCAGAGCGCTCAGGGAGTGCGCAGACCAGCTGACGGATGTTCTCACGGACATCTTCAAAATCTCCCTGTGCAGCGCCACGGTCCCAACGCGCCTCAAGTCCACCACCATCGTTCCCGTGCCGAAGAAGTCCACAGTGTCCTGCATCAATGACTACCGTCCCGTTGCACTTACACCCATCATCATGAAGTGCTTCGAGAGGCTAGTCATGAGGAACATCAAGACACGACTGCCCTCTTCACTGGACCCCCTGCAGTTTGCGTATCGTCCCAATCGCTCCACGGACGATGCCATCACCACCACCCTTCATCTCTCCCTCACCCACCTGGAGAAGAAGGACACTTACGTCAGAACGCTGTTTATAGACTTCAGTTCAGCATTCAACACCATCATCCCACAGAACCTCACCAGGAAGCTAAGCTCGCTCGGCCTCAACACCCCCCTCTGCAACCGGATCCTGGACTTTCTGACGGGGAGACCCCAGTCAGTCCGGTTCGGGGGCAGCACCTCCAGCACCATCACACTGAACACGGGGGCCCCCCAGGGCAGTGTCCTGAGTCCTCTGCTGTTCACCCTGCTGACTCATGACTGTGCTGCAAAACACAGTTCTAACAGCTTTATCAAGTTCGCCGATGATACGACCGTGCTGGGTCTCATCACCAAAGGCGACGAGTCAGCATACAGAGAGGAGGTGCAGCGGCTGACAGACTGGTGTACAGTCAACAACCTTCACCTGAACGTGGACAAGACAAAGGAAATGGTTGTTGACTTCAGGAGAGCACAACACACCCACTCTCCACTCAACATCGACGGGTCCTCTGTGGAGATTGTTAAGAGCACCAAGTTCCTTGGTGTCCACTTAGCAGATAACCTCACCTGGACCCTGAACACCAGCTCTACAGCCAAGAAAGCCCAGCAGCGTCTCCACTTCCTCCGGAAGCTGAGAAAGGCCCGTCTCCCTCCACCCATCCTCACACTCTTCTATAGAGGGACCGTTGAGAGCATCCTGAGCAGCTGCATCACTGCCCGGTTTGGGACCTGCACCGTCTCTGACCGCAAGACCCTCCAGCGTATTGTGAGGACGGCTGAGAGGATCATCGGCGTCTCTCTGCCCTCCGTCACGGACATTTACACCACCCGCAGCATCCGCAAAGCAACCAGCATTGTGAACGACCCCACCCATCCCTCACACGAACTGTTCTCCCTCCTGCCTTCGGGAAGAAGGTACCGCAGCATCCGGTCCAGCACGACCAGATTCTGCAACAGCTTCTACCCCCAAGCCATCAGACTCCTCAACTGCAGAGACTGAACTGATGGTTTTTCTGTACATGCACACACGCACACTCTTACCCCACTGGACTCTATTGCACACTGTGTAATAGAGGTAATTACTACCTCACTGGTCTGTTTTGCACACTGCATAATTTGCACACTGTCTTGTTATTTATTATTCTTTGTCTGTATTGTGTTGTATTGTCTGTCTGCACTTTTGTACTGTTGCACTATTGTTCTGTCTACACTGTGTTTATGTGCACCATGGTCCCTGGAGGAACGTTGTTTCGTTTCACTGTGTACTCTGTATATAGCTGAAATGACAATAAAAACCACTTTGACTTCAACACTTCAAAATACTTGTTTTTGGTAGGAAATGTCTACATCATTCTTCACACCTCAAATATAATGCAGTTAATCTTGACTAGTGTCTTATTTCCCAGAAATAATTGTGTTTAAATCCATGATTGTATTGTTTTTACTAGCTGTTTTAAGGCAAATATGAGAAAATAGCCTTGCAATATTTTTGCCAAATGTGACCATTAGAAACCCCCTAAGACTCTAGCCTTACATTAGTGTGTGTTTATAGGTTAATTTATAAAATGTACAATTTTATTCAGAGAACACGACTGTGATTTCCCACTTGCTTTTAAACAGCCAATTTTAAAGACAAATATCTGGTTTACAGGCAGAAGTAAAATGTGTTGAAATTAATTGTACAGTTTTTTTTTTTTTTGCCAGGCTCAGTCTTCTCCCCGTTATTGGTCATCATCACAGGCCGGGTCCAGTACAGGGTGACAGTGTCGGGCTGCAATAACGCATTATTAGCTTTTTCACAGCTTCCCCTGGGCTGGATTTACACCAGATCTCTGAGGGCAAACCACCGTCACACACCAGCCTGCTGCTCAACACCGCCACGAAGTCCAACGACCAAGCAGCCCCATTGTGTTCTAATGTCCTAGAAAGGCTGATAAATAATAATTTTAAAGACTTTATTCACACAAACTATAAGTTCAGCAAACGGTACCGTTACAGCCTTATTTAAAGTGAGAAACGATCTAAGAGCTTCATTTGTTGACCTTTCTGGGGCCTGCGATAGTGTGGATAATTCTACCTTAAAACGAATACTGTGGGGTATTGGCCGAGAGAACGCAACGTGTACAGTTTGGAGGCATGTCGCTGTTACGGTGTTCCACAGGGCTCTGTTTTAGGTCCACTTTTTATTGAGTAGTTGTGGATGTATTTGGGCAAAATATCTCAGCTGCTAATTTTAATTGTTACTGTAACGCAGGGGGCTACTTACAGACTGCTTTTAACCTTGTTCAGCATCAACTTATAGCTGTGGAAACTGGTTTGACTGTTTATAAAGCCAAATGAATGTTTTATTTCAAATGTAAGGGGATATTTGAACCCTTCAGTTTACATGTACTTTCCTTGAGTGATATTTTGATGTAACATTTACGGTCTCAGACTCTTACGCCTTCATTTGGCAAACAATTTGTATATTGTTTGTTTAAGTTTACTTCTTAACCTTTTCATTTACTGTTTGCAGTCAGTGTAATGTGTCTAAAGGCCCCGTCCCACTGTTTTTTATCAGAAAACACCGCGTCCACAATATAGACGCACTGTGTCCAAATTACATCCATATTCCATGTAAATTGAAGTTGGCCGCCGACTTCCAACTACATATGGGTTTTTTTTTTTTTCTAGTGAAGCATCATTTCTTCCATGGACCACAGATTCCTTGCAGTGATGGTGCAGCAGCAGAACATACTCCTCCATGTGCTGGACCAGACCGGGAGGAGGAGGCTGGCGCTTGAACTGCCTCCTTGGAAAATTGTTTGGCGGTGGCCGTCTTAGCGGAACCCTTCCTCTCGGCTCGCAGTTTGGAAAGTGTGGATGTTGGATTCTTTTTTTTTTTAATGGACGTCGACCTGTACGTGCCGTTCAAGTATCCACTAAAATATGTCCATATTAGTCGCTGTCTATTCTGAAAAGTTTGGGAGGTACCAAAACCACTTGTGCATCTAAACTATGGCCACTGAAATTTGGATGTACTGTGGATATTTAGATGCAATTGCAGTGGGATGGGGCCTTAAAGGGGATTGGGTGATACGGCCGCCCTATTTGCTGTCAGGAAGAAACTGTGGGTTCTGGAGTCACAAGGGTAGAAGCTACCCATCGCTGGAAGTGTTCACATGGCTGTAGTGTTGTTGGGGGGTACACCTCTACACCTCTACACCTCTACACCTCTACACCTCTACACCTCTACACCTCTACACCTCTACACCTCTACACCTCTACACCTCTACACCTCTACACCTCTACACCTCTACACCTCTACACCTCTACACCTCTACACCTCTACACCTCTACACCTCTACACCTCTACACCTCTACACCTCTACACCTCTACACCTCTACACCTCTACACCTCTACACCTCTACACCTCTACACCTCTACACCTCTACACCTCTACACCTCTACACCTCTACACCTCTACACCTCTACACCTCTACACCTCTACACCTCTACACCTCTACACCTCTACACCTCTACACCTCTACACCTCTACACCTCTACACCTCTACACCTCTACACCTCTACACCTCTACACCTCTACACCTCTACACCTCTACACCTCTACACCTCTACACCTCTACACCTCTACACCTCTACACCTCTACACCTCTACACCTCTACACCTCTACACCTCTACACCTCGTCCGAAGTAACTTCACGAATACATTAAATAAAATCCACGCCTAGAACATGCGGTCGACATACCATCCAGAATTAAACTACTCCAAACAAAAAATAATTACCTTATTTTACACAATCAAACCTGCACAATGTAAAGTATCCTGTAGACTATGTACATTGGGAAATTAGCAATGTTCTCCAACCCACCTTGTATGACACACAAACAAAAATTAAATACTAAAGCAAGAAAAATAAGTACAAAGTTAGACTATTAAAAAAAAAATACTTTCTTACATTATGTTCCCCAAACCTTTTTTTGGTAGTGCATCAAGTAACAGACCAAGCTATTAGCAGTGTCCGATCGCTAACTACAGATATACACAATTACAATAGACACACAATATAAATTTGCACGTAGTACAACGGCCACAATTACTAGATACAATCAAAGAACCAAAAAAAAAAACTATAGAGGAAAAAAAAAAAAAAAAAAAAAAGCCATTGCATTGTGTCATTTAGTATGCAATCTAGTAAAGAACAATATCCAGATTAACATTATGCCAAAGAGTCGGTCACAAATAGAGATTCACTTTTGGATGGCATAATTAAAATGTATTAGCACAATGTAAACAAGAGCCACATTCACATACAAGTTATGACAATTAAGTAAGAGAAGTAAAATAAACATTTGCCTTAAAAAAATATACAAAATAAGACACAAATGAAACCAAATTATACAATGTAATAATGACATGACTACAAAGCAACACAATAGAAGAAAATAACTGCTCTGACAAAATAAAATAATTTCACACTAAAATTATGTAGATGGGGTATTAACAGTATTCATCACCTTTTTAGGTTGTGCACAATAACTAGAAAATAAAAAATAAACTTATGATCAATCCTTTTAAGATTGCATAGTCTAGAGAATTACCAATGCCCAACTGATAATCACACAACACAGTGCAACACTCGCCAGATTTATAGTATTACACAGGTAAAGGTTTTTAAACAAAACAAAAAAAAAAATTGGGAGAAATCGCAAACGTCCTCCGCTCAGATTCACATTAGGTCACAGTACTTGATAGCATTAACATGTCCTCTACACACACTTTGTGCAATTACTAGTAAGTTAATAAAAATAAAAAAAGATATATGTATTTGCATAGTCTGAGATTAGCAGTGTAATAACTTATTTACAGTCAACACAATGTAAAGAACTTGCAGATTTACTATGTTAATTTGCCAATTTGTCAAACTCCACAAAGTTTAAGAAAATGCTTAATTGGCTTAGATTATGTAAATAGGGGAGGGGGAAGCAGCATTCGCTAAACACTTATTTAAGGCATTTCACAACAAATAAATAAAACAAAATAAATAAAAAAAGGGTACCTAAATGGAAACAGATTTACACTGCACACAAAATTACAATTCCACTATGTAAAAAAATGTCACAAATGGAGATTGCTAATGCATGTAATTATACCATCTAAGAGTCAGTGTCCACACCCGCCTTACTTCGCACAATAAGTAACAATGTAAATAGCCACATTTACATTATGAAAAAAGTAAAAAATAAAACTATTAAAATAGAGAGAAAAAAAACCAACAAACAATAATTGATCCAATTTGTGTTTAAATTGTGTACATGAGGACATTAGCAGTTACTAGTACCAAGGCAAAGGGGACAGATTTGTACACTAAAAACAATTACAAGTAGGAATCAAATCTACACAATGTAAAGAATAGCCACATGTACACTAATTGGGGGGGAGAAAAAAAAAACATTACATACCATACTACATTGTAGAGTATCGCATAGACTATGTACATTGGAAAATTAGCAATGTTGTCCAAACATTTTGGTAGTGCATCAAGTAACAGTGTCCAACTGCTAACTACAGATACACACCATCTACCACATTTATGACAAGTATAAAAATAATAAATGTAAACAAAAATAACTTAAACTGCTACAATTTGCACGTAGTACAAGGGGCACAATTACTAGTTACAATTAAAGGACAAACAAAAGTACATGGAGACAAAGCATTATTATATTGCATACTAAATAATTACACAATGCAAGTAACAATTTCCAGATTAACATTATACCAGAGAGTCAAATAGGTCACAAATGGAGATTTCACTTTTGGATGGCATAATTAAATGTATTAACAATGTAAACAAGAGCCAGGTTTACATAGAACAAAATTAAGTAAAAACAAAAAAATTTGCCTTAGATTCTGTACATAAGGGAATTAACAATGTTCCACATACCACCTTGTTTTACACAACTATATAGTTTAAAAATGCCTCAACAGTATAAATAACTGGAAGATTCTAAAACACAACTAAATGGCATCTCACGTGTTGAAAATTTACACTGCACACAAAGTTACAATCCCACAATATAAATACTACTTCATTATTCCATAAAGTAAAATATGTCACAAATGGAGATTGACTCCAGCAGTGTCCACACCCCCCCCCCTTACTTTACACAATTACAAGTAACAATGTAAATAGCCACATTTACATTAAAATAAATAAATAAATAAAACTATTAAATAATAAATAAATAAATAAAAAATCCCCAATAAGATTCAATTGGTGCTTAAATTATGTAGATGAGGGAATTAGCAATGTCCTCCACACTACCTTATTACATGATTTAACAGTTATAAAAACTATACAACCACACACACCAAAAACTACTAGACAAACATCATGTCTAAGACTAACCACTATTAAATGGCATTAAATATCCTCCACACACACACAACCTTATTTTAGGTTTAGTGCACAATTTGTTTTAAAAATAAAAAATAACATAAAATAAAATAAAAACTCCACACACATTAGGTTGCATACACAATTACCATTGCACAACGTAAAGAACAACTTCTGGATCCAGATTCAGGGTTTATACATGTTTTAACCATTAGATTTCCGTGATTTCTTCAAGACTTTTTCCATGCCTTCGAGGCTAATGACCATATATTTAAAACATCAGTGCTGTCATGGACAATAACAAAAGTTTAAATCTATGATTATAGTAGGTCTAACATGAATCTAAAAATAATAAAAAATACAAAAAGGTACACAATCTTTAATAAAGTGTGTAGGTTTCTTCAGTCAATAAACTGAAAGATTTTGACCAAATTTAAGACTTTTCCCAAAACTTATAACCATTTATCCAGACCATATGAACTCTAAATTATTCTATAAAGTAAAAAAAAAAAAGCCATGTCACGATTTCGATATTTTATCTAAATTATGTAATGGTCTCGAGCATCTAAGTCAAAAATAGGATTGACGTGCGCTACTGAAACAGCAGCTCTTTCCCCAGAGAATGTGGACACTCATCTTCTTAAAGAAAAACTTATAGAAAATATAAAAACAGTTGTTTTGTTTAGCCTCAAATATGTTAATAGGTTTCTCTCAGATAAAGTTAATAATATATCTTTATTAAAGAAAAAAAAACTTCTCATTCTCAGAGACCGAAAAAGTCTTAGTCTTATTTTTCATGTTTAACTGTTATAGTAGGACAGAGTTCAGTTTGTTAAGGCTCTAATTGTTCTATTATTTTGTACGTGACTGTTCCTGTATTTTTTTTTTTATTTATTTTGTTATGTTGCACATTGCTGTTTTAATAGTGCACACTGCTGCTACCAAAAAAGCCACTAGATGGCATTACATATATCTTAAATAAATTATTTAAATTTGTCCGTTAGTGCCTAATGTGGTGTGTTACAGATCACTTGTATCACTTTGCATCACTTATATCAAGCCCACCTTTCAAAATAAGATTGTAAATTTGATGAATCAAACCAACGACTGACCATAGACTAATCTAAAACTGGCATAGGCCTCTCTGCTGTAAAAAAAAAATTACATCGAATCGTGACCCTAAAATCAGAAATAAAATCGAATATAGGATTTAGAGAATCGTAACACCCCTAAAAAATATATAGAACACAAAATGAGATTAGCTGTAGATATTAGCAGTGTCCTCTACACCCTTCAGAAGCTCCTGCGGCGACACCGCCGCTCGTCTCGGAGACGGTGACATTTTGCTGACGTGCAGATTACTCGTCTTCAATCTTTCTATGTAAAACGCTCGCGCTCTCCTCGCCGATGAACGAGTGAACTTTGTGAGAATCGATGGTATCGATGAGCCATAGATCATACGAGTCAACAAGACGGACATCACCAATTTATTCATTTCAGCGGGAAAGTCAACAGTAGAATATAATCGTAATGGGGAAAGAGTTAATCGATAACCTGATCGTATTAATTGACTGCAGGTTTATAAATACACTGGAGGAAAACGAGAGCGGGGCTAATTCCCGTCGCCGCTGTATTGTGTTATAAGATGCAACTCATAAATAAAATATTAGACATGAGTAGCAGCTGTAATATAGCAGATATCGGCGCAGATTCTGAAGAGTTAATCAATATTATTAATATGTTTAAGTCTAGATTGGTCTGTTGATACTTTCATTTATTGTATGTACAGTCAAACATGAATGTAACTAATATTTCCCAATGTTGGCAAAGTAATCATAACATTTCAAAAACAATGGAAAAAAAATATTTGTTAAGGTCAGACTATGTTCAGCTATGTTCATTTTTGCTGTTAAGGTTTATTTAAATAAATAAATAAATAAAATTTGATTGTGCACAGTTACAACTACAATATGTACAGCCATCTAGTTCACCCAAACAACTTATTCTTACCGTGCGTCCACACCGAACGCGACGCGAGCGACAAAGCAGCCGGAAGTCATTCATTTTCAACGAGAGCGAGCGACACTGGGCGACGGGCAGCGACGCGACGCGATGCGAAGCGGGCGGTTTGAGCGACGCGAGAGAGTTGACCAGAACTTAACTTTATGCAAATGAGCAGCGACGCGCGGCGGCGACTACCAATCAGAAACAGATTCTCATATGTTCGGCCTGAAATCGCTGCTCTGATTTTCGGTTCCTACTGAAGATTTATTCCGCCAGCAAAACGGAGAGAACAGAACTGAACTGAGCTGATCTGAGGTAAAATACTCCACTACACCAGCGGCTACCCCACTATAGTACTATCCTTACAGAATTACCTTTTTAAATAGAAAACTATATATTAAAACTGAGGAAATTATTTATTAAATTAACAGATTTATGACAACTAAAGAATATTTTTTTAAATTAACAGAACCTTTTATTGAAACGAAGGGAATTATTTATTAAAGTTAACATAACGATTTATTACAACTGAAGAAAGTATTTAATACATTTAACGTAACGATTTATTCAAACTGAGGTATGGAATTTGGAACGATTTAGTTAAATCTGAGAGAATTATTTATTACATTTTACAGAAAGATTTATTAAAACTGAGGGAATTATTTATTAAATTAAGAGAAAGACTGTTTATTAAATCAAGAGGATTATTTAATATATTTAAGTAAACATTAATTACATCCAAGGAATTATTTATTACATTAAGTTAACAACACTATTTTAAATTATGGACAAATATATTTATATTATATAATATATTGTAAGAGAATGATTTACTACATTAAGGAAAATAATGTATTATATTTAAGTAAACCCATTCATTGTAATATGAAATAATTATGTTAAATAATTGTACTTAATAATAGTTATAAAATATATAAAGATTTATTGTTTGTGAAACGTCTGTACGACTGTTTATGGTTTAGGAATTGTGTAGAGAGGCTGAACCCTTGTTTCTGTACGTGCCGTATTAGGAAAACGCCCACCAGCGACAGCTCGTTCTGAGTGAGACACGCCCACAAGCGACTGTTCGGTGTGAACGTACAGTTAGAACACCATAGTAACCACTTAGCGTCACCACAGCAATTTAATAGGATAACCCTGTAGCAACCACCTAGAAATACCACATAGAAGCCACCTGAATGTCATGGCAACCACAGTTACACCACAGCAACACTGTAGCAAACATGACATTACAGAAACATCACAACAACCACCCAACAAAGCTAGCGCCTATTATCAACTAGAAATACCATAGCAACCACCTAGCAACACCATAGAAACCAAATGGAAATCAACATATATTTTCACTCCAGCAAACAATGTGGGTGACCCTTATTTACAATGTTCCTGAGTATTTAATAAAATAAAATTAAGGAATTAAAAAAAAATAAAAAAAATAAACAAAAAACTGAAACATATTGGACAAGAGTAAAATGTTAACAAAAAAAAAATAAAAAGAATGAATAAATAAAAATCATGAACTAAAAACAGTAATCACAATAAAACATTTACATTAAGAGAATTTATTATTTTATTTTATAGTAAAATGTATAAAAACAAATAAATCAAAGATACCATCAGAAAGCCTGTGACTTTTAAATGAGTGAGACGAGTTTCCCAGTTCACTAAAAACTCCTGATACCCAACTGATAAATAATAGATCAGACTCTCTCCAGTGGCTGTATCTAGTTGTGTACCATTATATGGTTGCTATGGAATTTATACATTAACACTGTAGCAATCACCTTGATAAAACACAGCAAGGAAATAGTCAACTAGCAACAGCACAGCAGGTTCTATGGAGCACCGTAGTAACACCCTAGCAAAGACGACAACGCTTTAAGCGGACGGATGAAAATATCCCTTATTTTTAAATCCAAAACTTGACAGGTATGCCAACCATTGACACCATTGGTGACGCATTTTAGTAGTACTCACCTACTGCCTTTCTGCACTGTGAAAGTGAAAGCTTTAAGAGTGAAACAGACCCCCTCTTACACTGGTGAACATCAGATAGTTCGGCTTCAGGGTAGACGAGCAACATTTCACACAACCAAAAAATTAATTTATCAAAATTAATAAAAACACTCTACGGTACCACAATAAACACTTCTATAAACTCAACATTATTAACAGTAATCACAGAAAAAACCTGTAATTACATGCCTATACGATTTAACACATCAGTGCGGACAATACAATAAAACCAAAAATTACAGAAAATACAACCAAAATTTAACTGAAAATAAAATACAAATTTCATTGGATTAGATTATTTGTAGGCCTACTAAAAAGTTGACAATCTATAATAAAATCTAATTTATTAAATCTATTTAATAATTAAAATGTGCATCAGATCCTGAGATTGATAAATTTGGTCTACAAATCTTTGTTTCAGTTTATGATTTTTCCAAAACTTATCCAGGCCTGGGAAGTGCCCGTTTTATTCAGTTAGTTTGCCTATGCGCAAGACTGCTGGCATTTTATTTTTATTGTATGTTTATTTTTATTGTTGCTATATTACTGTTTTTATTACTGTAAAGTAGGGGTGGGCGATATGGTAAAATTAGTACATCACGATTTTTTTTCTTCATAATCACGATAACGATTTTATCATGATTCTTTTCATGTTTCTTGAGTACAATCAAACAATCTAACCATTTGTAAATACAGCACTAAAAACCAAACCATTTTGGCCAAGCCAAATAGATTTTAATCTATTAACACTGGTTTAAAATAGTACACAAAAACACCATTCAGGGAAAGTGCAATCTTGCTGTTTAAACAGCAAACTTAGCCTACCACAAACATAAGGCAAGACCAAGACAGTAACAAATAAAAGCAGTTAAAAAAATTGCTGTTAAAAAAAAAAAAAAAAAAAAAAAAAAAAAAAACTTCCTGTAATTTAAGTATTACTGTTAGCATTGAATGTTTTGACAGGATTTAAGACTTAACTGCTTAGCTGACAATTAATTTAGAACAAAACCTTTTTAAAATAAAGTATTTATGGCTTGTTTTCCACTGTTTTAAAAGGAACTGTGTCCTTTGCCAGGTAAAAAGTGATTCAAAAACGTTTGTTACGTCTCTCCATCGTTTACTTCTCTTCTCGTAGGGAGTGCCTCTCAAATGACCGCGCTAGCGTTGTTTGTTTTGGTCCGGCTGTAGCATTAGCCTCTGCTAGCTGCGGTGTGGTTAATCTGCTGGTTACCTGGTTTTCAGCGTACTGTTTGGGATGTCGCCTCTTTAAGTGGTTAAAAAGATTTGTCGTGCCTCCGTCCGACGCGAGAACGACCTCTGTGCAAATTTTACACACACACACACACACACACACACACACACACACACACACACACACACACACACACACACACACACACACACACACACACACACACACACACACACACACACACACACACACACACACACACACACACACACACACACACACACACACACACACACACACACACACACACACACACACACACACACACACACACACACACACACACACACACACACACACACACACACACACACACACACACACACACACACACACACACACACACACACACACACACACACACACACACACACACACACACACACACACACACACACACACACACACACACACACACACACACACACACACACACACACACACACACACACACACACACACACACACACACACACACACACACACACACACACACACACACACACACACACACACACACACACACACACACACACACACACACACACACACACACACACACACACACACACACACACACACACACACACACACACATTATAAATATATATATATAAATAAACTATTGATTGTGGAATGTCAGCTTGGAAAAATCCAAACCAGGTCCATATTACTGAAATCGACCTTTTTTAAGAAACTAAGTCTGCCGCTGTGTTTTCATTTATGTGAGAAAAGGGGAGGAGAAGTAAGCAAAGGTGTCCGGTGAGCTGATTGGTTTATATGCTGGCCACTAGGGCGCTTGAAGGGGCACTAGCAAATAGTGAGCTTTTTCTGTGACGTAAAGTGATTAGTGATTATCTGAGCATGATGTGGAAATGATCAATTTGAAACTAAGACCGCACCATAGGAAGAAGCACAGTGCCCTGCTGCCCCTTATACCAGTCCTTTCACACAATTACACACTGCATTTACTTACCGTTTCTTGGAGTAGTAACGTTCACCACAATATTTACACACTAATGAACAGATTCAGGTCATGTCAAAACAATAAATAAGATGCAAAAAATGGAGATGCACTTTTTGGAGTACGTAGCTGAAGATATTAGCTTTGTCCTCCACATACACAACCTTACTTTACTAAACTGCACAAGTACAGATTTAATTATTAGTGTATAAGGGGACAGTGCAACAGCTGGGAATAATAATTCAGTGATTACAGAATTTACCTGTGCACTTCATGAACAGATATATCTAATAATTAAGTACATCTTTTCTATTGAACTCATTTATAAAAACAGTCAAATTTTGGGTTTTATATTGCAGCCTCAGGTGTGTGTGTGTGTGTGTGTGTGGTAGGAGCATTGCTGCAGATCACAGCGATATTGGAACCTTTGGCTCCTCCAGACTGTGGACTGAATCTTATTGGAGGAGGATTGTGGGAGGAAGCAGACTGTGGCATTTTGACCGTCCTCTGGTGAGCTGGGAGATATTAGTGGGACTGAATGAAGGTTTTATGTTCAGGTACTGGAACCACTGGCCCACATTCCACTAACATTTACTGTGCTCATTTTAGAATTTAATGATTTTATCATTTCAAATGTTCATTTTCTGAAGGAAACTGAATGACTGTGCAAATAAAGTGATTCTGTTCCAGACAAATGCTTTGGTTTTTTTATCCAGGTATTTTCTATAGTGTTTTGTTTTTTTTTCCTATTAAGAACTATCGGGATGGGATAAGTTTCTCAGGGGGGACATCTGTAAAATATTTCACTCTTCTACTCAGTGATAAAACTCCTGCATTCAGACTGAAATTGGAGAAGAAAAAACGGAGCTGCACGGAGTTCAGAGAAAAACAGCAGATAATTCAGACTAATTTTCTGAGGACGACTGAGAAACACCTACATGATTGTTCTGGACGGGAATAAAATCAGAGGAATCTCAGGTCTCCTCAATCAAGCACTGCATTTAGCAGCTAATGCTGCTGCACCCAGCCTTAGTGCTGGAGAAACTTCACTGAAAAATACATGCAAATCAACAGTAAATCAAAATACTGTAAATCAAGCTTACTGTAAATAATCGGAGGTTTACTCACCCATAATAACAGTTTTCAGCAGAGAAATCTGTGTAGATTAACATCCAGCACTCGCTTAACTTCCTCTCTGAAGTGCTGTAAGATTTTGTAGGAAAACAAAACTGCACTGACTTTAGACTTGATAATAAAACACAGTGGATCAACACCAGCAGATGACAGACATGACTCTCCAAACCATCACTGATCATCAGTAAATTTTACATTTCATTTAAAGTAAATCAAGGGAGCAGAGTCTGGAGGAAGAGTGGAGAGACACACAGTCCAAACTGCTCGAGGTCTAGTGTGAAGTTTCCACCAATCAGTGATGGTTTATGGAGATGTGAATTTCATTTTCCAGCAGTATTTGGCACACTGCCCACACAAAAGTACCAATTGGTCTTTGATATTGTAATTCTATTCTAAGACTCTGATTTTTGTTTATTGGCTGTAAACCATAATCAACAAAAGAAATAAACTCTTAAAATAGATCCCTGCGTTTAATACATCTATATAAAATGTATGATTTTTACACTCACACACACCCTACCCCACACACACCGTGTCCGAGAGTGCCTGGCTGCCCTGTCCATCTCAGAAGGACCCCTGTTAACCTGCTGCTTCATTGTTTCTCTCTGAATGGCTTTTGTTGATTATATATAATTGAGGGAAATCGGAGAGCGAAGGCCGAGCGTGTGAAATAAAAAAGGCCCGTCCGGGTGCCCGACGCGGGGGGTCAGCCTCAGTCAGATCGGGGGGCTTTTCTTGCGTCTGGCAGCCGACACTTTCAAATGTTAATGGACGGAGCGAACAAAGCTGAAAATGGGTCTGAAAATGCTAATTGTCCCTAATTCATGTAAATAGGTTTTCTAATGGAGGAATTAAGCGTTTTAAATACGCAATCGCCGGCAATCAGGCCTTTCATTTGGCGGGGCGGCCCAGGTGTAGCCGGCTGAAATCCATCTCTCTCCGAAGGTGGGCTCATTTGTCACTTGGCCGTGACCACGAGCTGACGGAGTGACGGAAGAAAAAATAAAAGAATGAGAACAAGAGAGAGAGAGAATTCCAGCCTTCAGATCCAGCCGTCCCTCAGACACTACAGTAGTGTACTACTATTCACCAGTACATAATACCAGTGCAACACCTGAACACGTTCAGTTAGGAGAATTTTCTGAGCGCTACAACTTTTTCACACAACAGTCAGTATAAATGTATGGTTCGTTTTAGATGCCCAATAAATGTCCAACTAACCTTCAACTGAACGTCTTAACTGAAACTAAACTCTAAGGTAAAAGCAATTTATTCTTTATTGAATCCAACTTCACTCATCTCTAACCCTAACATTTATAAGAATCAGTTTAGGGCTTTATTTAAGGTTTAGGTTAACGGTTGTGTTATTTTTGGGTTAGATTTAAGTTTTAGGTTAAGGGTGAAGTTTTACTGTTAGGATTAGGTTTAATTGTTAGGCTTATGGTTAGATTAAGCTTTGATTTGGGTTAAGGATTAGGTTCAAGGTTAGATAACGTGTTGGGTTAGGAATAAATTTGGGTAGATTTAAGGTTTAGATTAAGGGTTAGGGTTTATGTTAAGGCTGTTTTAAAGTTTAGGTTTTGTTAGGTTTAAGGTTAAATTTAAGGTTTAGATCGGACATGGGTTAAGGGTTAGTGTTTATGGTTAGATTTAAGGGTAATACTTTGATTAGGTTTAGATTTTAAATTAGGGTTTGGGTTTATAGTTATACTAAGCTTTAGAAAAAAAGTTTAGGTTAAAGGTGGGGTTTATGGTTAGATTTAAGCAATAGATAAAGGGTTAGCTTTCAATTCAGGTTTAGATTTAAAGTTTGGGTTAAGTTGTAGAGCTGATTCATGTTTGAGATTTTTAGGGTTAGGTTCTATAAAATGTAGATTCTACAAAAAAAAAAAAAAAAAAAAAAAAAAAGGTACCAAGCAAATGCAAAAAACACTTAATCTTAATAGATTTGAGGTTTAGGTAAAGGGTGGGATTACAGATTAGGTTTATGGGACAGATTAAGATTAGGTATTAGATTTAATTCACAGTTGAGATTGTTAAGAGGTTCTATTAAGAACTTACATTCAGCATTTACATAACATTTAAAAGGTTAAAAAAAGCTGCATTTAACATAAAATGGACCATCCAAATTTACTTTTATTAGAACAATTTTACTTAGCACTTTTAAACCACTAAAATACTCTCACTTCAACTGTTAGTCTGTAGTAAAGCAGTAATTGTGAGTTTGGAAAGTCTCATTTTTTAAAATCCATTCTATTCTATTTAAGGGATGGATTAAGAGTTGGGTTAAGTTTAGGATACGATATGGCACAACCCTAATAATGATTATAATTATTGGTTTTGGGACCATTTCAGGTTCTTCACTGGACCTAAAGACCACAGACTGTCCTACAAATTCATCTCATAAACGAGGGGAACGAAAGAAATGAGACGAGAGTTCAGCCTCTGCCTTATTATTCTGATACACTCAAATAGACAATAGTGCAGGAGGTCACGCTGCGTAGTGTCGTGACGAGGCCAGACTCGGACGCATGCTGTTGCCGAGGATATGAATCAAACGTGCAGCGTACGGCTCGGCCGCGCCAATGACTTATTCATTCAATGACTTATTCGTCAATACGAGGCGGATACTGCGGCTTTCAGGCCACAAAGAGCCGGACGGCGTATCGAGAGAAAGAGAGGCGGAGAGGAAACTCCTTAATGAACGAGACCAAAGAAGAAGAAGAAGAAAAAAAAAAAAGCCTCATTTGAAAAGGACAAATCAGATCACAAGATTTCAAAGCCATTAGCCTCTCCTCCGCCGGAGCGATGATGATAAAGGAAAGTTGGCCTTTTTTCAGACTTTTTCCTCGGCCGAGAGAACGGCGTGGACATTGTCTCGGGAAAAGAAAAAACAAAAAGTCTCCCTCGTTTTTTCCTCTTCTTTTCCCACAGAAGAATCAAAGAGCAGTTCATTTTCACTCTGACCTTCAGAGCTCCGGGTGAGCAGACAAGGGCACAAACAGATTGAGAATTAATTGGTGCAATTAACATTTTGTGATTATAAGGACCGCGGATCAATACGCCATGCAAATAGCAGTATCGACGCGGGCGGAGAAACCTTGTTAATTGTGTTTGGCGACCAAACAGGGACCCTCGTGTTTCTGTTCCATTATGGAACAGGAGGCACGGACGACACGTCTCAAACTGCTGACCGCTTTAGATAGATGCACCGGGGCGAACCGCGACACCTCGCCAACCACCCCTCCCCTCCACACCTCGCCAACCCCACCGAGTACTGTTTTCCTAGGTCTTTTCAAAAGTGATGCAGAACAAAGTTTCACATCTTTAAACTAGAACCATGTCCCAAAGGACTGCAAAACTATTATAGGTACTAGGTAGCATAGAACAGGAGACTCTAGCGCAGATAAACAACTAGTAACCGTACTGGCCAAAGAGATGCACTGACCAAAAATAGCATGAATGAGACAGAAAATGGAAGAGAAAGCACGTTGGGTGACTTCTTTATTAAGGCCCCATTTCAAAGGATTAGCCAATAAAGTGTCAGTTGTGGTAAAATTAATGAAAGACAAAAATCAAGGTCTGGTATTCAGTATTAAACCTAGTTATACGTCCTTGCTAGATTTCATCTTAAAACCTTTATTTCATTAATATCTTATAAAATTGTAATTTTTCTACCATATCCCCCAAACACAAAATAAGGTCAAACACCCCAAAAGTTTTATTTCAGAGGATTAGCCATTAAAGTGTTTTGTCAAAAAAAAAAAAAAAAAAAAAAAAAAAAAAGTAAAAATAGGCTTTAGTATATTCATTTAATGCTGAAAAAAATTAAAAATATAAATCCAGCATGAGATATTTGGTCTGAACATCTAAATGACGAAAACCAAACAAGTTGATTAACCTTCCTATTCCATTAAATAAACACACTAAAGCCAATTTGTGCAGATATTTTTCTGCACAATATTTTTGTACGGGGTGAGGTAAAACCAGGGAAGTAGCAAAGTACTGCCAATAGAATAGAGCACAAGGCTGCAGTTAAACATGAACCTTGACTGCCGGACAAAAGTTGTTTGGTTTCAGGCCAAAAATTATAATTTTAGTGAATCAGGTTCTGTTTCTCTGATAAAACTCCTGCATTCAGACTGCAATTGGAAAGCAGGAGCACCAATGAGTTTTTAGGCTTTTTTCCTCGATCACATGATATCACGTTCAGTAGCTCCTCCATTTCCACTTGCTGTTGTGTTTTTAACATGGATCTCCGTGGAAACAGTGGACAGATAGCTATTTTATTAAAGGCGAGGAGACGAAACTCAGATGTGCGTCCAGACGGGACTAAAATTACCGGAGGAGCACGGAGTTCAGTGAAAAACAGTAGATAATTCAGCCTGTAATTTTCTCAGAGGACGTCTGAGAAAAACACCTACATGATCGTTCTGGACGGGAATAAAATCAGAGGATAAAAAAAAAAAAAAAAAAAAAAAAAAAAAAAACCCATAAACCCCTGAGAAACTAATCCAGTACAGAACCTCGCAACCTCAACCACCACCCCCCACATACTCAGCTTTCAGCTCCTCTTTGAGAAGCACTTAAGGAGATGGTTCAGATGGGCTTGTTTGTGTTGGTTTTGGCCTTTTAGCGCCGATTTGAAGAGCCCGACAACGTCGATGAATGTGGCTGCTGCCACTGCTGCCGCCACTCAGGTTGTGACAGGTCTCACAAATGGGCCCAGTCCTCACCTTTAGCATTCGTTCCAGAAGCGTGTAGAGCTGTATACACACACAACGCATCAGAACCAAAGAGAGCACTCCACAGGCACCACAACACACACACTAATGAATTAGTTTCAGCTTTATTGCGATGGACTGGATTTTCCACTCCCCGTTATTACAGCGCGTCAAAAATGCACTTTCATTTCAGATAAGTAGCAGTAATCCTGTTTGCGGAGCCGCGGCGAGATGAAGTTAAATATAATTTAAGCAGAAACGGAAACTGCTGGAACATGTAATCACTGAAAGTGAGATTGAAGCGACGCCATCATTGTTATTGTCATTATTATTGCAATTATTAGTAGAGCTGGCTGCTGAGGGAGCGCGCCAGAACCGCGGCGGCTGAGGACTCTTTCCAGCCGAGCTTTATCTGAGACAAAACAGAAAGAAGGGATAGAAACGGCAGCTGTGGGTTCCAAGAGCTTCCTAAAAGACAAAACAGAGCCTGACCTTCTAGTCGGCCTGACTGTGGTAGACGCCACATCGACTAAGGCCATTGGAACTGGCATGTCAGTGGTGCCGCCATATTGGAGGAGGCAACCCTGCCCCCCTCCAGTGCATTAATTTACACTGAGGAAGGAGCTTACACTTATAATAAATCACAATTCAGATTTACACACGGTTTGGTTTGTTATAAACAAAAGAGATGTAGTGATTCAGGACGCTGTTACACATTAGATACCTGCTTTCATACTTATGCTTTTAAACAAAACAAGACACATGGCATAGCATACTAATAAGGTGTATAAATTTATTTTATATTTGTATACACACAAATACATAAATAAATAAATAAAATAAATAAACTGTATTTATTTATGTGCATGTTGGCGCATCTCGTTTTAAGGTCCATTTATATTCAGCTGTTTTTGATAATGAAGTCTGATTTCTTCATATATTGTGTAATTAATTTTGGGGGACAAAATAAACTCAGTAATTTAAAGCCTTAATTTATATTATATCTAATCCTAACAGTACAGTTGATTTATTTATTTCGATGTCCAGGTTTGTAAAGCTACAACTTACGCCAGGTTCACACTACTAAACCATTTTAACCCAGTTTCAGTCGCCGACAGTTTAATTGTTGGTGTGACGCAGTGGATAACCCCATTACCTTCCTGTGAGCTACCCCGTGTGGGAGACTGAGGTTCAATTTCTGGTCTGGGTGACTAAAATGCTGGGATACACCAATGACAGTCCTCGGGCAAGACTCCCAACACTATGTTGACGCACCTGTTCACATTTCCCATTATATACCTACTGGAGACAGATTACAGGGTTCTTGCACTATTTTAAGAAGACACCTTTAATACCATTTTAAGACCTCAAATAATGTGGTCATCATTTCTTTAGTTATTTCCCCGGTAATGTGAGATAACTCCACTAACCTTACTGATATTAGCTAGCACGCTTTAGCTAGCTAAAAAGTGAGTATGTTACGGGGGGCGCTGGTGAGCATCTCATGGAGTAAGTCGCACTTTAGTCAGCCTCTCCGCCTTTACTGAAATAAATACTGAAATCTTCACTTTTTTTTTTTTTTTTTTTTATACGAACGCAGTGGTGACAAGTTGCTGAAACGTCAGGAATGAGTAAATCTAAGAAAAACCTTTGCCTTCGCCTTTGCTTAAACTTATAAAAGATTTTGGTCATCTGTCTGGATACACAGTGAATTGGGCAAAAAGTCAATATATGCCACTATATGACAGTGCCAATTTAAATTTGAATGTGCTACCCTTTAAAGTTACAGATAAAATAAAGTACCTTGGTATCACAGTACCAAGAGACTTTAAAATGATTTATGATTTAAATTACAAGATAATGTTTGACAATCTTAAAAGTAACACAGACTTGGAGAGTACTCCCACTCTCCTTGATGGGTAGGATTAATGCAATCAAAATGGTAATTCTTCCAAGATTTTTGTATTTATTTCAAAATTTACCAATTTTTTTTTACCAAAATCCTTTTTTAAAAATTTGGACTCTATGATTATGCCTTTTATTTGGGGATACAAAGTTCATCGTATATCCAAAAAACATCTTTGCAAACCCAGAGACATAGGGGGACTAGCCTTCCCTTGTTTTCAGTATTATTACTGGGCAGCGAATGAAAGGGTGATAACTTATTGGACTAATGCTTACCCGGATGAGACCCATGTTTGCACCCCAGCGTGGTTAGTCAGAGCAGAATATTACAGCTGCTTCTCTTCCATCTTTGTTTGCAGGTAGAAAACCTTTGTCCTATTATGAAAGAGAATCCTATAGTAGCAAATTCATTAAAAATTTGGTACCAAATTTAAAAAGCACTTGCTCTCCCTGAAACCTGTATTATGGCCCCTATTGCTTATAATCATGATTTCCTCCCATCACTAACAGAAAGTCTTTCAAAAGTGGAAAGCAAGAGGGATTATTATCTTAGAAAAACTATATGTTGACTATTTTTGCCTCATCCTCTCAACTAAAATTGAAGTTTGATCTACCCGCATCTCATTTTTTTCGATGTTTACAACTACGTAGTTATGTCAAGGCCAATATTGAGTGTTTTGAAAAATATAGCCCTCAGAACATTTTTTATTCACTCTTGACAATAGATCCAGACAGCAGGGGGTTGGTTTCAAAGTTTGTTGACCACTTTCAAAAAATGGGCATTCCATCCACCCAAAGCTTAAAAGAGCAGTGGGAAGAAGAGTTGGGAATGGAAATAGATGACTTTTGGGCAAAAATCATTACAAAGTATTCAGTCATGTTCTATAAATACAAGTTATCAGTTAATTCAGTACAAAGTACTGCATAGATTACATTATTCCCCAAACAAAACTACATTCTATCTATGCAGATGTGTCTCCTTTATGTGCTAAATGCAAGAGTCAAAATGGCACCTTAGCCCATCTGTTTTGGTCCTGTCCTAATTTACAGAATTTTTGGTTACAAGTGTTTTATTGCTATGCCACAGCATATAAAATCTCCCTTTCCCCAGATCCTCTAGTCGCTATTCTAGGCTGGTCATCAGCTATAGAACAACATGATGATTATTGTACAATACAAGCCATCCAACATGGCATGGTTATAGCCAAGACGACAAGTTTACTGGTCTGGAATAATGAAACTGCACCCAAATACGAGACGTGGCTTTCTGAACTACTTAGTACACTGCATATGGGGAAGATAAGATATGAACGTGAGGGGAAGTTTGCTAAATTCGGGAAGATTTGGAACCCCCTTCTTACGTATGTAGATGACCAACAAGACCAAACTAGCAATGCCTAAAGGGAAAACGCATAAGAAGTGTGCTGCCTTCTTTTTTTTTTTTTTTTTTTTTTTTTAAGAACTACGAATGGGATGGGGTCTGTGGGGAGGGGGGGTGTGGGTGGTAGGGGTGAGGGGGTGGTTGAGTGGGCGGGAAGATAAGTGGGTGGGAGAGTAGATGGGAAGATGGTTGTTTGTAAAAGTTCTAATTTGTATGCAAAGCTGTAAAATAAAAAAAAAAATAAAAAAAAAAAAATTAGTATGTTACCTGGCTCCCCGCTAAAGTTAGCATGTTTTCTAGCTAGCCACTAATGTTAGCTAGCTCTCTAACCTTAGTTCTCTACATAGACACTGCATACTCTGCCTCCTGGTGTGCCAGGGCGGCCGCCATATTGGAGGAGGCAACCCTCAGTACCCAGTGCATTTATTTACACTGAGGAAGGAGTAATAGGTGTATATTATAGGTGTTTTATACACCTAATTATCACAACTCTACAAATTTATACCTGAGTTTGGTTTATTACGAACAGCAGAGGTGTAGTAACGATACAGGACACTTAACCATTACAAATACCTGCTTTCACACTGAAATACTTATTATACTCTTTAACAAAGACAGAAATATGGAATGGCATATTAATAAGTGTACAAGATCTTTTAATATACGTTTATGTATGAATATATTACACAGTAAACTACATATACAAATGAAACTATACATGCCATTAAGTATGAAAGCAGGTTTTTGTAATGTGTAACAGCATCCTGTATCATTACTACATCTCTGCTGTTTGTAACAAACCAAACAGTGTAAAAATCTGGTATAAACTGGTAGAGTTGCGATTATTATGGGTCGCCAGGAGGCAGGGTATGTGTATGTATAGATATACATGTATAAGATGTCTATAAGAGAGCTAAGGTTAGCCAAGAGCTAGTTAACATAAGCGGTGATCCAACTAACAAGCTAAATTTAGCGGAGAGCTACATAACATGCTAAATTTAGCTAGTTAAAATGATCAGGGATAGAACTAAGGTTAGCAGAGTTACCCATCATTACTCGGGAGATAACTAAAGAAATCACTACATTATTTGAGGTCTTAAAAAAAGGTATTAAAATAATTAAAATAGCGCTGTACCACTGGCACTAAACGCACAATCGGAAACTGTAATACCTACAGCAAATTTAACAATTTAAGCTATCAATTACCCTGATTTTAAGACATTTTAAGATTTTAAGGATCTGTGGGAACACTGTTATATCTGTCCAGTATCATTTATTTTACTTTAATACTGGATATATGAATATATTTGGAGTGCATTATTATTATTATTATTATTATTAGTATCATGACTTATCATTCTGGATCATTGACTTGTTACAAATCTGATAAATTTATTGTATTTAATATCTCAGGGGTGTGCCATATATTGTACGCATTAATAAAATGTAATTTATTTGGTTGTAGTAGTGTATTCTTAAATTACTCTATTTTAAATTTAGTGTTTCGTGATCTCACCAAGAACATAATTACTGCAAAAATACCATTTTTTGCATATATATATATATATATAAATGAAGACTGATCTTACCTGGTAAGTAGTAAAAGTTAATTGAAGGGTTGATTTACAGGGATTTAGTAGCAGTGAGCCAATCCGAAGCCACATAGTAAGCCGATTCATCGTTGTCCAATAAAGTTGGAGATGGTAGTCCAAGACAGGAGAGCAGTGCACCTAAAAAATAAAGAAATCATTTTAAATCCATTAAAAAAAAACTATGACTATGACTTGTAATTTAATCAAATCAAACGATACATCAAGATTTCTTTTGTAATATTTAACATTAAATGAACAGGAACATGGGACTTTAAATAATGTACACACCACAGTGTTAGACAAAGAGGAGAAAGTATTTAACACAAAGGGAGTTTGACCACATTTAAGGTTATATGCAGGTTACTCATTTTAGTGTTCTGCAAACTGCAAGGAACATACTGAATTATTTAGTACACTTAAACTTAAGAATCTTATATTTAGAGGCAAAAAAATTGGATGGTAAAAAATAAAAAGGCCCAAAAAAAAAAAAAAAAAAAAAAAGCCTCTTAGACTTGTATCTAAAACAGATCAAACACTTTTTTTTTTTAAACATGCACAGCAAAACTACAGCTCTTACACATTTGTTTTCAAGTATTACTTTAAACAGAAAACTTTAGTGTATTTTTATTCTTTATATATTGTGTATATTTTGTAGGACCACATAAGCCCAATAAAAATCAAAGCCTTAATTTAAAGTATTAGTGTTTTATATTATATGTTCTAACAGTACAGTAACTCAAACCTAGAATAAAAGCCCAGTCATGCAAAATAAAATAAAATAAATAAATAAAATAAAATAAAAAGAAAGATACTGCAATATACCATAAAACCTTCAGAATCTTATTAAAACAATAAGCAATATAAGAGTTATATTAACTGCAAAATGTGTTTTCAAATCGAAAAGTAAAAAGTCACAGGAAATACTCTTGCTTTGCGGCTTCCCGTAGCTCTTCTCCTATTGACTGTTGACATGTCAATGTCAAGTAGTGACGTGAAAATAGACAACCAAAACCAAAAATACATAAATAAATAAATAAATAAATAAATAAATAAAGGACTGATCTTACCCGTTTAGTAAAAGTTGATTTAAGGGTTGATTCACAGGGATTTAGCAGCAGTGAGCCAATCAGAAGCCATGCAGAGTAAACTGATTCATCATTGGCTAATAAGTTGGAGACGGTCATCCAGGACCCTCAATTTTACTGTCCTTAATCCAATCAAACCCCAAAACACGAAAGCAGTGCACACAAAAGTCCTAAAAATAAATAATAAATCAATATTTTAAATCCATTTAAGAAAACCTCAGTTCATCTGTACAACTCTGTTTCTCTTAACATCCAAGGGATGTGCCATTTAAAAAAAACAAGACATGGTTACAAAAATAAAATGTTCATTATACGACATCAGAATAATCTGCTTGTTTTTTTTTTAAAGAAAGTTTACTAAACAGCTTTAGGATTCATTATGAGTCATTACAGATACTTTGAAACGTACCAAAAGATGAAAATTGAATCGCAGACTGAATTGTATCTGAATCGAATAATCAAAAAAAAAAAATAAATAAATAAAAAGTACATAGATTTTTAGACATTCAACATTTAAGAAAATTTGAATATTATATATTAAAAGATCAATTGATACTTTTGGCAGGTGTGCTAGGAGTTTAGGCAGTGCTTTAGGAGTGTAATACATTTAAGGTTTATAGTTTTAAATACATTTAAAATGAGGAATAATTCACTTTAAATTCATTCAGACACGTACCTAGAGATTCACACCTGTACTGAAACCACACTGTTTGCTCCATTACTCACCTGAGCTCCTAAAACTCGGGGGAAATCTCAGCCATCCGCTCACCTGAAGCAGCAACAACTACTAATATCACCTTATTAAAACCTTTGATTATATCAAACCTTATTTCACCGTTTTATACTGAATTTATTATTTTAACAGATTGTTTCCAGTGTTGCCAACTCCTCAGTAAGGAAAGTAGCTATTGGCTGTCCTAAAAGTCGCTAAATGACGTCATCACCTAATTTGCATAATACATGTTTTTGAAGCTGTAAAGTATTAGGGTTGTGGAAGAGAAAAAAAGTGAGTAAAAAACACCACCATACATGTGTTAGAAATGTTATAAAGGAACAACTTCTGTTGTTTTTTTAAATAGGATGTCACTTTTTTTTTACATTAACTTCATTTTTACGTGAATTACATAAATTAGTTTTTTGCCATGTTCTTAAATGTTATTAAAAGAGCAACAGGAACTGTTATTCTATGTTTTTAGTTTTTTTTTTTTAGTTAGTTTGTTTTATTTTTATTTTATTTTTTTACATTTTCTTAAGTTTTCTTTATTTTTAAATATATCAGACAAATTGTTCAATAGATATTTAGCTTTGTTTTATTTATTATTTTTTTAGCTTTGTATTTAGCTTTGTTTTATTTTATTTTATTTTTTTTTTTACATTTTCTTAAGTTTTCTTTATTTTTAAATATATCATAGACAAATTGTTCAATGGTTCAATAGATGTTTAGCTTTTTATAAAGAGGGAGACACTGTGGAGGAGGTGAGGGACAGGCTGTGTGGTGAATGAGGTGATTGAGACAGTGTGAGTTAAATTAAGGGGTTTCTGTTCGTGTCACACTGAAGACACATTAATATTTATACTTCTGCTCTGTAAATACAGAGCGGGGTCAGTCAGCGGCGGCTGTGGGTGTGTGTGTGTGTGTGTGTGTGTGTGTGTGCTCTGAGTGTGAGAGAGTGTGGGTCTGCACTGTGAGTGGCTGCAGCGCGGAGGACAGTAACTGAAGAGCGCGTGTTCATCTCAGAGTCGCCAAAAGTCTCCAATAACACAACAAAAACTCGCCAGATTTGTCGCTAGTCGCTTTTTTACAAAAAAAAGTCGCTAGAGGGTCTGAAAAGTCGCTAAATATAGCAACAAAGTCGCTAAGTTGGCAACACTGTTTCACAACGCGTTTTCCATCATAATCAACAAAAGGCGGGAAGAACAATCACAGCGCCCTCTAGAGGATCCAGAAACGCACAGCACTGCATTTCACAATAAGAGTCCTACTAAAACTTATAAAAAAGCAAATTAAAAATATTATTATAATTCAATTCTTAATAAAATAAAATCTTCTAGTAACCAAAACTTGATAGGTTATACTACAGCAACAGCTGGTAAACCCTGCAATCCGTTGGAACAAACAGTACCAGTCAAAAGTTTGAACAAAATAAATTGTTTATTTTAAAATGTTCTGCAATCAAAGAAAAAAAAAAAGTAAGCTAAACTCTTAAGCCAACACTAGTTTATATTTAGAGGCTTAAAAAAAAAAAAAAGCAGCATAGCATTAGGATATTTAAAAATATTGTGACACTATGAATTATAAAAATAATGCAAAATCATGAAAAAAATTTAAATACAAATTCTAAAGACTCATGCTTTTTTTTTTTTTTTTTTACAATTGAATCTAAAAAGGGAGGTTAAGTACTTTTTTGCTCTGTAATTTATTTTTAAATGCACACAGCAAAACTAAAGCTTGTTTTTTATTTTCAAACAACTAAATGATTGGTGCATTTTGTGCCCAACACTGCATATAAGATGCTGGATCATAAAAATTGTACAAAAATACTAAAATAAATAAAACAGCCTTAATTACCACAAAAAAATATTAATAATAATAACAATAACAATAACAACAACAACAACAACAACAACTTGCTTTTAAATATCAGGAAAGTCACTCTGAAAACCCACTGCTCTGTCAACATATAAATTTATACATTTTAATATAATAGGCTTTACAATGTTTTATATATTAAACTTTTCATAACACACATTAGCTTTATTTAAATTTACAAAAAAGACAATTGAATTAATAGAATTGCAGACTCTGAATTGCAATTGAATAAAAGGTACATCAGGTTTTCTGTACTTTTTAACATTGAGAAATTTAATTAATTTAAACAAGTATGATTTTTCTTTTATAGAAATCAGTGTTAGGTGTCTATTAAACAGCTTTAATATGAGTCATTACAGATACTTCATTTAAAATGTACCAAAAAAGATAGATAATTGAATTATAACAGAATCACAGACTCTGAAATGCAATTTAATTGAATAAAATGGTAGAGATTTTTGTATTCAACATTGAGAATCAAAATCTTGTAAAGACTCAATAAAGAAAATAGAAAAAACATGAACATGGGACTTTACATACCACAGTGTAAAACAAAAAGAAAGGAGAAGTATTTAAAACAAAAGGAGCTCAGAAACATTTGAGAAGGTTATATAAGGTTATACATTCAGATTTAAGACGCGTCAATGAGGAATAAAACAGTTTAAACTCATTTTAAAATGTACTTACAGATTCACACCTGTACTGAAACCACACTGTTTGCGCCATTACTCACCTGAGCTCCTAAAACTGGGGAAAATCTCAGCCATCCGCTCACCTGAAGCAGCAAAAACTACTAATATCACCTTATTAAAACCTTTTCTGAGGATATCAAGCGTTATTTCACTGTTTTATACTGAACTAACAAATTTAACAGACCGTTTCACAAGGTGTTCCTCATCATAATCAACAAAAGGCGGGAAAAAAAATCAGAGCGCCCTCTAGAGGATCCAGAAGCGCACAGCGCCGCATTTCACAATAAGAGTCCTCCTAAAACTTATAAAAACGTGTTGTAGTTTAAAAGTAAAAGTAAATTAAATGTATTATTTTAATATTCATCTTCTAGTAACCAAAACCTTAGATGAGTTATACTAAAGTAACAGCTGTAAACCCTACACTCAGTTGGGGTATAGAGTACCAGTCAAAAGTTTGGACAAAATAATTGAATTTTTTCTTTATTTAAAATGTTCTGCAAACTATAAAGAAAAACACATGGAATTATTTAGCAAACAAAAACTGGTAAAAAAAAATAATATTGTTTTATATATTTAGAGGTTAAAAAAAATAAAAATAAAGAATTTGAATATTTAAAAAAATAAAAAAAATAAAAAAAATTAATCACTCCTTTATGCCCTTTTCTTCTTAAAATTGAATCTAAAACAGAGATTAAGAACTTTTAGTTCAGTATTTTTATTTCCAAACATTACTTTAACATTTTTAGCATTTTGTGGCTTGCAAATGTATTCATACCCCTTGACCTTTTCCATATTTTGATTTTGTTACAACCACAAACATAAATACATATTTCATTAGAATTTATTGTGAAAGACCAACACAAAGTGGTATACAATTGTGAAGTGAAAAAGAAAATCACGCAGGATTCAAAACATTTTTTATTTTTAATAAAAAAATAAAAAGTCAGAAGTCAGAAGTATTCAGCCCCCTTTTCTCTGAGTTCAACCGATTGCATTCAGAAGTTGCCTGATGATGCTGATGACTAAAAAGAGTCTACCTGTGTGTAATTTAATCTCAGTACAGATACACATACAGCTGCTCTGTGACGGACTCAGCGGCCGGTTAGGAGAATATTGGGGAGTAAACAGCATCATGAAGTCCAAAGAATTAAAGAGCACACCAGACAGTTCAGGAATAAAGTTGTGGAGACGTTTATAGTAGGCTTAGGCTATGAAACAGATTTCCCCATCTTTGAACATCTCACAGAGCACTGTTTAATCTATTATCTGGAAATGGAAAGAGTTTGGTACAATCGTAAACCTACCAAAACAAGGCCGACCACCAGTGGCGTGCACAGACATTTTGGGGGAAGTGCTCAGGGGGGAAAAAGGGCGCACGTGGAACACTTCATTATAAAAAAAATTACACGAACATGTTGAATGAAATTTGACTTTTATCTGTAACATTCTCTAAACGTGAGTTTTCAATGGAAAAAATGTCACACCAACAACTGATAAAATACATAGTAGTTTGGTGCTGTATGAGACATATTACTGCACAACAAACTGATTTCAGGTTGGGTTTAGAGGGCAAACGGTACGATTTTACTTGATGTGTATGTTACCTGGCTGGTGGGACACGGGGGAGAAGAAGCCTATCTGTTGCCGTGCGTACTGTGCTGAAGACTCGCTGAACTGAACTGCTGCTGCAGCACATCTAGTGTGCCTCACTAGCAAGGACGTAGGAGCAGGTTTGATATTGGGGGGGGGGGGACACATCTATAATGTAATATAACATAATATAATGTAATCTGCTTATTTGAATAAGCCCATCTTATAGTCTCTTAAAACAACATTTGTGGAATTACCTTTAATCACAAATAAACCATTCTTTTTGTACTTCTGTTTATTATTAGTTACATCCAAGTAAAGGTCACTTTACAACCTAAACGTGTTACTCCACTTTACATTTACTGTTGATAAAAAAATATGCGTGCAATGTCTGAACTATATATAAATATATGAAAAAAAAAACTGATGATGTATCACCTAATGTTTAAAAGAATATAACAGATGTTATTATTATTATTATTATTATTATGTATTGGCATGTCAATTCTGTTGTATATTTGTATATTTACATTTACGCCACCTTTTTTCGACTAAAAGTACTTATGATGGTGGTCTTTTACGTAAAAGAATGTAACCTTATGTTTCATAGAGATTTTTGACCCAAACCCTCCTAGTCTGTTAGTTTCATGAGTTTTTACTAAAGGACCAGATATATTCCATTAGTAAATCTAAGGGGCTAAGGGATTTTACAAATCCTCCACAGTGAGGGAGGGGGGGCTTCCCCACTCTCCTCCCCGCTCCGCAAAACCAGCGAGCTGATTGGCTGTTTCTTTTAAGAGGCGGGAATTTCTTCCTGAACCGGCTCCGTGATTGGCCTATGCTTGCGCGACCGCGCGGGGTCACGTGACAGAGGAAGAGAGAGGTGTCGTGTGTGAGCTGATTTCAGGGCATTCTGTTTTCACTCGTTTTTAATCGCACAGGTTTTCAAAAGATCATTTCAAACCGGCCTCAGTAAAATCTTAATAATAATAATAATAATAATAATAATAATAATAATAATAATAATAATATTTAAACAAAAAAAAAACGAAGTTTCAAAAGGGCACTTTGGTTAATAAAGGGCAGAGCTGGTGGTGCTTTAACACCATCTGATGTCTATGTGTGCACGCCTCTGCCGACCACCTAAACTTACAGTCTGAACAAGGAGAGCACTGATCAATCAGAAAAGCAGCCAAGAGGCCCATGGTCACTCTGGATGAACTGCAGAGATCCACAGCTCAGGTGGGGGAATCTGCACAAATCTGGCCTTTATGGTGGCAAGAAGAAAGAATTTATTTAAAGAAAAAGATAGAGACCAAAATTTACATTTAACTTTATTTAACACTATGTGTGGTGGAGAATTAACACACTCTGCACATCACTCTGAACACACCATCCATCCCCACTGTGAAACATGGTGGTGGCAGCATCATGCTGTGGAGATGCTTTTCCTTCTTCAGCAGGGACAGAGTTAGGAAGCTGGTCAAAATTAATGGGAAAATGGATGGAGATAAATACAGAACAATCCTGGAAGAAGAAAACCTGTTGGAGGCTGCAAAAGGTCCAATACTGGTTCAAAAATTAAAATCAATCAAGCTATCAATCAATATATATTTAAATAAATAAATAAAGAAATAAATAAATATATAAGTTTTAAGTTAATTACAACATAACACACAGTAAAACAGACTTACAGCGCTGTGAAAAAGTATTTCAGTTCTTTGTTATATAGATTTACATATAAGAAGTGAATCTGAACTAATCAGTTTAATAAAAAATAAAATTCTTCCCTTCACCGCGTGTTGCTGGCAGTACTGAGCTTTAGCGTAGCCGCTGTTGCCGGCTGGCTGTTTGCTGAAGAATCTCTGAAGAAAACCCGGCTCCCCGGTGACAGTGTGGCAGGGCGGCGATAAAATGGCGCAAATATTAATCCTGTGATGCTTTTATGTTAGCCGTGGCTTTTAACAACTCGGAATTATTAATAATAAAAGAGCGTTACGGACTCGAGCTGAATAATTTACACCCTCCTCCCCTTCACGCTGCACTCATTACAGCGCAGAGCCGGGACTCTCCTCATGAAGATTACAGGTAAAGCCATAAAACAGTGAGAATGACATGTTATTAGCCATTTGTTAGCATGCTAATTGCCCATAATTCCCTTTCGTTCTGGGCCCTGCTCATTTAGGGCATTAGCTCTAATCCCCTCGTGATGGAGAAGTTGCTGGAGAGAAAGTGGAGAGTCGGGCCGGGGCGAGAGGGTGGGGTCAGCGGTGGACCAAAAACAACTAAAACATGTATTTGTGTATTATTGTGTACTTTTGAGTAAAATGAACGTTGTTGTTTCATTCTATAAACTACATACTCCCAAATTCCAAATAAAAATATTATAGTCATTTAGAGCATTTATTTACAGAAAATAATGCAAAGAAAACAAGTTCATATTCATAAAGTTTTAAGAGTTCAGAAATAATCAATATTTGGTGGAATAACCCTGGTGGTTTTTAATCACAGTTTTTTTTCATGCATCTTGGCATCATGTTCTCCTCCTCCACCAGTCTTACACACTGCTTTTGGATAACTTTATGCTGCTTTACTCCTGGTGCAAAAATTCAAGCAGTTCAGTTTGGTGGTTTGATGGTTTGTGATCATCCATCTTCCTCTTGATTATATTCCAGAGCTTTTCAATTTGGTAAAATCAAAGAAACTCATCATTTATTTGTATATATATATATATATATATATATATATATATATATATATATATATATATATATATATATATATATATATATATATATATATATAAATCAGCTTTAATAACTTAATGAAGGCATACATTTTACAATGCCTCTACTCAATAATGGCTAGAAAACCAAAATGTTACATATAAAATGCAACCTACAGTACAAGTAAAAGGTTCGGACAAACCTTAATTTCAGTGTTTTTTTTTTTTCTTTCCATTATTTTAAAATGTTCTGCATTGTAGATTAATACTAAACTCATCCAAACTATGAAGAAAATTGAACATGGAATTATTCACTAAACAAAAAAGTGTTAAACAAACCATAAAATGTTGTATATTTGTATATATGTTCTTATATTTTAGATTTCAGATGTAGAGTCACCTGGAATTCAGGCTTTCAGTTAACAGCTGTGCTGAACTCATCAAGAGTTAACACTAATTGAATTTCTTGTCTCTTAATAATAAAGTGTTTGAGAGCATCAGTTAAAGTAAAGTAGTGAAGAGGTAGAGTTACAGGTATACAGTGAATAGTGAATATTTGAGTAATGTTCGAATCCAGATTATGAGAAGCAACAACAACTCTACTAAATAAAGATTAAAAATATTTTATACAGAAATTAAGGTGAGTCAATTTTATAAGAATCATTTAATTTCAAGAACTTTGAAATGTCCTAATGATTACAAACAAAGAAACAAAGGAAAAGCAGGAGTTTCCTCTGTTGTACAGGATAAGTTAATCAGAGTTTCCAGCCTCAGAAACCACAAGTTAACAAACAGCTCCCCAGATAAGAGTATCTAAATACTTCCTCACAGAGTATTTTGGTTTGTTTAACACTTTATTTCAGTGATTCGGTTCAAAATGTGCAACTCATATATATTATATAGATGTATTAAACACAGAGCGTGATCTATTTTATTAAGTGTTTATTTCTTTTATTGTTCATGATTAGATGATTATCTATGACTTACAGCCAATGAAAACCCAAAAATTAGTATCTTATACAATTAGAATATTATACAGCAAAACAACAATTGGTATTTTTGGTACACAGTGTGGGCAGTGTGTCAAGTCCTGCTGGAAAATGAAATCTGCATCTCCATAAAAGTTGTCAGTAGCAGAGGGAAGCTGTAAGATATGAAGTGCTGTAAGATTTTGTGGGAAAACAAAACTGCACTGACTTTAGACTTGATAATAAAACACAGTGGATCAACACCAGCAGATGACAGACATGACTCTCCAAACCATCACTGATCATCAGTACATTTTACATTTCATTTAAAGGAAATCAAGGGAGCAGAGTCTGGAGGAAGAGTGGAGAGACACACAGTCCAAACTGCTCGAGGTCTAGTGTGAAGTTTCCACCAATCAGTGATGGTGTTTTTTTTGTTATAGTTATTAGATGTTGTGTTTGAAGGTCTTCAGGTTGAGTGTAGAAGCCCATTAGGCTCAGTATGCCAGGTGTTAAACAGCGCTGCTCAGGTTGTAGACAGGTCCAGATGGTTCCTGCGGTCTAATGCGGTCTGATCTCTCTATATACACACAGAGTTCTGACCAATTTACATAAAGCTTTTTAATATTTATCATCAGACTGAACCCAGAACACGTATGGAGAAGACGCCTGAGGGTGATCCAGCCTGTACGGCCTTCAGACTGGTCTTAACCTACCTGCTCACGGCTGACGTGCCCCTGAATTCCTCCTGAATAACAGTGTTGGGTACGTTACTTTGAAAAAGGAATTAATTATAGTTACTAGTTACTTCTCCAAAAAAGTAACTGAGTTACTTACTGAGTTACTCCACTATAAAAGTAACTAGTTACCAGCAGCGGCGGATTTGGAAGTTCTGTGGGCCCAAAGCAATGGATTTTTCCGGGGGCCCTGATTCAATGGATTGTTTTGTATAGCAAAATGCAATATTGACTCTGACACCCCTGCTGTCTCATGTACCTCATCCTCGTCAAACTTTTAATTTCTTGCTGCTGTGAAAAAAAGAGTGAGCTTTGCCATGCTTTCTCGCCTCGCTTCGTTTTTTTTCGCTTCTTTTGCCAAACTTTTGGCCAGCAGGGGCCCTCCTGATCCCTGGGGCTCCAAGCAATTGTGTGGTTTGCGTGGTGGTAAAATCCGCCCTTGGTTACCAGTAAAAGTAACTATTGCGTAACTTTATGTCACTTGCCCCTGTAACTGGCCCCCACTTTCTCAGAGCGTGTTTCATAAGCCAGATGTATAGAGTGCACGACAGCATAGACAAGTACCTGCATAGAGGTTTTTCGTTTGGGGACATTATGTGAACTCGACGTGCAGATTTTAACCTTTGACCTCAGTGAGTGTGAAATAGCGTCGGTTTTTCCGTCTGGAAAAGGCTGTTTTCCCGCTGGAGATCTCCTCACTCACCATCTCTCACTATGCGCTCTAAACACCCGCCCACCTATTTTTTTCTGATTGGCTGAAGACGTAATCGTACTATACCTTACGGTGCATTTACACTCCCATTCATTTTCAATGGGAAGCGCCGCCTCTGTCGGACGCAGTCGCGCGGTGCATCATGGCTCCTGTGCATCAAGAGTGGGGGATGCGATTCGATGCGATGAAAAGCTGAGCCGAGCTGAACTTTATGCAAATTAATCTGTCCAACGCGATGCATCTATCCAATCAGAGAGCAGGTGTTCGCCTGATACGTGTCTGCAGCGCAGTGTCTGAAAACATTTAGTTCTGTTTCAAGCGTCCAGAGAAGCCTTTAAAAAAAGTTTCAGGCTTTCCTGTTCTTTCTTAAATCCCTGCTGATTTACAGCGACTCGACGGGTTTTTAAAATATTAATATGTAATTTAATTGGAAAAGTTTGCTTTTGTTAGCTTATATACTGCACTCTAGACAGTGTAATGAAGCTAAATCAAACGTTTATATGTATATATACACATTTATATGTATTACTTTATAGGAAATAATAATAGCTTGTATAAAATCATTTTCCATTTATTAAAACGATTTAATTGGACGACGTAGGGAACGCCTTTGTAATGCCCACATGCGACCAGTTGGAGGGGGGAGTGCGATCATGTGCGTTGACGCGATGGAGCAGTGTAAATGCACCATTAGCCAATCATTGCTTAGGCGGTTATCTCTTCCTTCCCCTTGAGCCTTTGTCTTTATGCACGAAGTAAAAAAAATATATATTTTTTTTTATTTAGCGGCTAAAGTAACGTGCAGTATCGGGGTGTCGGAAATGGTAATTAGTGTAATTAGTTCGATTACTCATCACTGAAAAAAGTTACTCCCATCACTGCTTAATACGTCTGTGTAAACCCACACTACAAATCCACACAACATGCTATAACAACTAAAGTGTAAAAATACTTAAAGAACTTAAAACTACTTAAAGTATAAAAATAAAAGTAATATAAGGAGAATATTACTTTTTAGAAATACAGACATTAAGAACAATAGCTTAGGCCACGCCACAGAGCACCCCCCCCCCTCCCCATCAGCACAGCAGTGCCGATATTACAGGTTATAGCACGAACCTCGAGTGAATTATTGCTTGTGATTATACCACAGTTCCATATTATATCACTGTTTATTAAAATATTTAAAGAGCTAAAGAGGAGGAGAAAGAAACAGGATCTGTTTGGTTATAAAAACTCCGCCAATTAAAATCGTTCAATTGCTGCTCTGTTTGAAGCTGCGTTTGTGCTGTTTGGCTTGTAAGCGCTGCATCGTTGCTAGATTACCTATATGTGGCGGAGTAATACAGTAATACATGGAGAGCTTCGGTTACAGTGCATTACCGGCTGATAATGGCACTCATAGAACTCCTCTCAGCCAATCACATTGCAGGGTAGGAACTAACTGTGGTATAATTATATTTATATTAGTGATGTTAATTAAAATAGTAGTATATACTCGTTATACATGTTTGAAGGGAGATAAAGCCGTAATGCGGGGCGCCGGAATAAAGAACACATGATAAATTGTATAGAGGAAAGTTTTTCTCTCATCTTGGTTGTAAGGATTTCTGAATTATAGTTTAATTAGCTGAGTATAAAGGAGCGCTTTCACACCTGTAGTTGTGAAAGTTTCTATGATCCGGATCAATTGATAAGTTTGTTTATTTGGAGTTAGATGTGTTAAATGTAAAATGGTTGTGCAAATGTTGACATTTTACTGTTGAATCAACAATTTCCTCAACCTTCTGCCTTTTGAATCAGCATTTTACATTTCATCACCATATCATTTCTACAAACGGTTGGATGGAGGAATGAAAAAGTGTTTTACTTCTATTTGCAGTAACTGCTTTATAATTTAACTTCATGTTCATGTTCTAATAGTTTTACTGTTTTAGTTTACTGTTTTTGAGATCAGATGTTCAGTAATCAGATTGGTGGTGGTGGGTATAAACTTTCTTTATACTCAGCTTTACTGCAGTGATGTAAATTTATTTTTAACACTTTGTTAACCATAGGAATTTCTACTTTTAGAGAGCTTTATGTATGGTTTATTAAAGGTTGAAGGTATGACGTTGAAACAACGTTGTTATATCAATGCTAATTACCTTTTTTCAAAATCAACACCAAATCCAACGTTGATTCAAGCATAACATCAATGTAGATTCAACGTTGAAATGCCATCTGGGGAAAATTATAAAAAGCAGAAAACATCAAAGCTTTAGCCATTATTCTATACAGAGAGAAGCGATATACGAAAAAGTTATCACGTGTGAAAACAAACCAGATATAATAAGCCAGGGGTGTCCAAACTACGGACCGCGGGCCATTTGCGGCCCGTTTCCTTTTTTGGAGCGGCCCACGAGGTATTTTAGAAATAGAATGAAAGTTGTCCCGCTGTTAAGCAGGTTTTTATGATGTGAGATTCAAAGTTTGAACGCTAGGTGTCAGAAACAGGCCAAAGAGTCTAAAAGCGGAGAGAGTGCGCATTTCTAGCGCAGAAAAACAGGCCAAAGAGTCTAAAAGCGGAGAGGGTGCGCATTTCTAGCGCAGAAAAACAGGCCAAAGAGTCTAAAAGCGGAGAGAGTGCGCATTTCTAGCGCAGAAAAACAGGCCAAAGAGTCTAAAAGCGGAGAGGGTGCGCATTTCTAGCGCAGAAAAACAGGCCAAAGAGTCTAAAAGCGGAGAGAGTGCGCATTTCTAGCGCAGAAAAACAGGCCAAAGAGTCTAAAAGCGGAGAGAGTGCGCATTTCTAGCGCAGAAAAACAGGCCAAAGAGTCTAAAAGCGGAGAGGGTGCGCATTTCTAGCGCAGAAAAACGGGCCAAAGAGTCTAAAAGCGGAGAGAGTGCGCATTTCTAGCGCAGAAAAACGGACCAAAGAGTCTAAAAGCGGAGAGAGTGCGCATTTCTAGCGCAGAAAAACGGACCAAAGAGTCTAAAAGCGGAGAGAGTGCGCATTTCTAGTGCAGAAAAACGGACCAAAGAGTCTAAAAGCGGAGAGAGTGCGCATTTCTAGCGCAGAAAAACGGACCAAAGAGTCTAAAAGCGGAGAGAGTGCGCATTTCTAGTGCAGAAAAACGGACCAAAGAGTCTAAAAGCGGAGAGAGTGCGCATTTCTAGCGCAGAAAAACGGACCAAAGATGCTAAAAGTTGGCGTAATTAAGGAGTTTAATTTTAAGAGACATCATGAAATGAAACATCAATTTGAAAAATCTTAGTTTACACAACACTGTCAAAGATCAAGATAGTAAGTCAAGTAAAATGGTGTGTAAATGAAAGTAATCAGGAAAATGTATTATTTAAAGTGGTTTATTTCATTATTTGTTTTATTATAGAGTCTGTGTGACTTCAAATATATTTCTCCTTCTGGCCCCCAACAAAAAAGTTTGGACACCCCTGTAATAAGCTAATCCCTTAATACCTTATTATATAAAACTCAAATCTGGGCACCTTTCTTAATGGACAGCCGGATAACATATGCAGGTCTAAGAGGAAGCTATAAAACGACAGAGCGAGGACAAGGAGTGAAATGGGATGGCATTTTTGGTCATAGCCCAGAAAAGACCTTGTCAAGATTGATGTCTTCCCAGTTGCTTTTGAAGCCTGTAGTTAATGGTAGGGGGAAGACTCTTAAAATTAGAATCCACTTCTAGCTAAAAGCACCGGCCCGAGAACGGAGGGCATTACAGAGAGAGAGAGAGAGAGAGAGAAAAGGAGAAAAAAAGAAAGGTACATGTCATTTCTATAGGTGGTGAGATGCGGGAGAAGAGAATAGCCAATCTGTACTGCGTAATGGATATGTCAAGAGTTGCTAAATCATAGGTGTCCAGAGCAGAGAGACAAGAAAGGCAAACATAATGTCATCCTGCAGAGAGACTGCGGGCGAGAGACAGTGGAGGAGAGAGGGAGAGAGAGAGAGACAGAGAGAGAGAGAGAGAGAAAGAGAAAGTGATGGAGATAAAAGGTGGATGCAGCAACAATGGATTCCAAAAAGGAGCAAACAATAGAACAAAAGAAACAGAAATAAATGAAAATCTATTTTACAACAGCAAAAAATATTAGGAATATAAAAAAATTCAAAACTAACAAAACTGAACAAAAAAAAAACAAAGAATCAAAGGAATGTGTTAGACTCATTCTGCTGGAGAGTGATGGAGATAAAAGGTGGATGTAGCGACAATGAAGAACAATTTTTGTAAAACAATTACAACAGCAGTAAGTGCACAAAAAGGTATGTTTCCAAATTTCAGATCAATTAAATAAGGCTGAGGCAGGAACAGTGTTCGGCTAAATTACAAAAAACAAAAAAGGGCAAAAAATATTAAGAATATAAAAAAATGAACAAAACTAATTTAGTTTTCTTGAATGTCATTTTTTGATTTTGTATGTATATATTTTTTGTTAATTATATTTTTAGAATGTAAGTATTTTTTGTTTTGTATGTAAATTTCTGCTTATTTTTGTAATTTCGTTTCCGTTTTTTGAGGGCATAATTTAGTTTTCATGAATGTAATTTTTTTATTTTGTACATACATTTCTACAAAAAAAATCTTTTTTTTAATTTAGTTTTCTTGAATGTATTTTTTGTATGTAAATTTCAGTTTTTTTTATTTAGTTTTATTGAGTGCAATTTTTTACATTTAATTTACTTTTATTTAGTTTTCTTAAATGTATTTTTTTCTTTTTAAATTTCTGCTTATTTTTATTTAGTTTTCTTGAATGCTATTTTTTTATTTTGTACTGAAAGTTCAGTTTATTTTTGTAATGTTGTTTATGTGAATGCAATTTTTTACATTTAATTTAATGTAATTTAGTTTCTTGAATGTATTTTTTATTTTGTATGTAAATTTCTGCTTATTTTTGTAATTTAGTTTTCTTGAATGTAATTTTTGCAAAACATGCAAAAGGCATGTACTAGTTCTCTTAATTGAATCGAATTGAATCGAATTGAATCGCCTTTATTGTCATTATAATTTGCATTACAATGAAATTGGATTTGCTTCTCCAAAATGCCTTTGTTGTATAAATTAAACAGAAAAATAATTTAAGTTAAAAGCAACAAATTTAAAATAGACAGAAATTAAATGTAATAAAAACAAGATATACACTGTACAATCTATCCACAAAATATTGCACTTCAAATATATTGCACACGTTATATTACTCCTGGGGTTTAAAATTGTACGTTTTTGTTTGCCATTGTTTTTTTATTGTTCAGTGCAGTGATGGCTCTTGGGAAAAAACTGTCCCTGAGCCTACTTGTCCGAATTTTATGTGACCTGTACCGCCGGCCTGAGGGTAGCAGGTCAAACAAATAGTTGCTGGGGTGGGATGTATCCTTGGTGATACTGTCAGCTCTGCTAACGTAACGAGAGGTAGCAATATCCTCAAGGCTGGGCAGGGAACAGCCAGTGATCCTTTGGGCCGTGCTGATCACCCTCTGCAGCGCCCTTTTGTCTGCTGCTGAGCACCCCCCGTACCATGCCGTGATGCCGTACGCAAGGATGCTCTCAATGGTAGCTCTATAGAACAGCACCAGCAGCTTCTCCTCCAGCTTGTTCCTCTTTAAGACCCTCAGGAAGTGGAGTCTCTGCAGAGCTTTCTTCACCACTATATTTGTATTTGCAGACCAGGAGAGGCTATCGGTGATCTGCACACCCAGGAACCTGATAGAACTGACCCTTTCCACACAGACCCCATTTATGTGAAGCGGGGCTGGATCAGCCCTGCCCTTTCTGAAGTCCAGAATTATTTCTTTTGTTTTTGTAATGTTCAGTGGCAAGTTGTTTGCAGAGCACCACCCTGTCAGCCGATCTATCTCATCTCTGTAATCAGACTCATCTCCCCCTGAGATGAGCCCAACCACAGTGGTGTCATCTGCAAACTTTATGATGGTGTTTGAGAGATGGATCGGGGAGCAGTCATAGGTGTAGAGGGTGAACAGGAGAGGGCTCAGTACACAACCTTGTGGGGAGCCTGTGCTAAGTGTGATAGTGGAAGAAAGATGGGGACCCAATTTCACAGACTGTGGGCGGTCTGTGAGGAAGTTCTGTATCCACTGGCAGATGGATGTGGAGATGCCCAGAATTTTGAGTTTCTGTACCAAAATCTCCGGAATAATGTTATTGAACGCTGAGCTGAAGTCTAAGAAGAGCATTCTTACGTAACTCCCCCTGTGCTCCAAATGACTCAGCGCTGTATGAAGTGCAATGTTGATGGCATCTTCTGTGGAGCGGTTTGCCCTGTAAGCAAACTGGTGGGGGTCCAAAGTGGGAGGTAGACAGACTTTGAGATGTTGGAAGACCAATCTTTCGAAGCACTTCATGATCACTGGCGTTAGTGCAACAGGCCTGTAGTCATTTAAGCTCTCCACTGCAGACTTTTTTGGGACTGGAATGATGGTGGAAGATTTGAGGCAGGATGGGATAATGGCCTGTGACAGGGACAGATTAAATATACAGGTGAAGACCCCTGCCAATTGATCAGCACACACTTTTAGTACTTTACCAGGTACTCCGTCGGGGCCTGCTGCCTTCCTGGGATTCACCGCCTTCAAAACACGTCTCACTTCATGTTCCTGAAGCGTTAACGTGCTAGTACTAGAAGGTGGTAGATATGGAGTTGTTTTTGTTCCGTCTGCTTCAAAACGGGCAAAGAAGCGGTTTAGTTCCTCTGCCAGTGAAGCATCAGAACTGACATTGTCCGAATTTCTGCATCTATAGTTTGTAATATGGTTTATACCCTGCCACATCCTTCTGGGGTCGTTCACAGCGAAATGGTCCTCTATCTTTCTTTTATACGCTGCCTTGGCCTCCCTGATGCCTCTTCTCAGGTCAGCTCTGGCTGCGCTGTACCCGGCCCTGTCCCCTAATTTAAAGGCCATGTTGCGGCTTTTTAACAGGGACTGGACTTCGCTGGTCATCCAGGGCTTCTGGTTAGGAAACACCCTGACCTTTTTGCAGATAGTGACAGTGTCAATGCAGTATTTAATATAACAGAGTACAGTGTCCGTGTACTCCTGCAGATTATGGCTGAAAAATAGATCCCAATTAGTATGAGAGAAGCAGGCCTGTAACTGTGTAAGGGCTCCCTCGGGCCAGGTCTGTATGGTTTTCTGATGTGGTTTTATCTGTCTCAAGAGGGGGGTGTAGGTGGGGGTAAGAAACAGGCAGAGGTGGTCAGATCCAGCAAGGTGGGGGAGTGGGGTAACCCTGTACGCATGTTTTAGATTTGAATAAACATGGTCCAAGGTATTTTGCCCTCTGGTTGCACACCTCACGTACTGGATGAACTTCGGAAGCACAGTCTTTAAACATGCCTGATTAAAATCACCAGCTACAATACAGACACCGTCCGGGTGAGCCAGCAGCTGCTTGTTTACCCAGGCGAGCAGCGTGCTAAGGGCTGAGCTAACGTTAGCATCGGGTGGGATGTAAACAGCAAACACAATGACTACTGTGAACTCCCTCGGGAGATAAAAAGGTCTGCACGATACTGCCAGAACCTCTAAATCAGGGGAACAGTGAGAGTCTATGATCCTGCTACTGCCACACCACTCGCGATTCACGTAAACACAAAGCCCCCCACCTCTGCTTTTACCGGAGTCACTGGTTCTATCCTGCCGGTGTAGTGTGCGGCCCGCTAGCTCGACTGCAGCGTCGGGGATCAGCGGGTGTAGCCATGTTTCCGTAATTAAAAAAATGCTACAGTTCCGTACAGAACTGTTTGTCGCTATCTGTAACTCCAACTCGTCCATTTTCTGAGTGATGGATCTGGCGTTGGAGAGGAAGAGGCTCGGTAATGCCGGTCTGTGGGGTTGTTTACGTAGCCTAGCCTCAGAGCCTGACCGGCATCCACGCTTTTGTTTTCTGTTCCTCCGCCTCCTCTTGCTCTTGCCGGGCGGGCTGGTGATCCACGGAGATCCTGGCGGTCTTGCTATGTCCTCTGGAATGTTGTGTTTCTGATGGAAATTGCTGTTAACCGCCAGATTGTACCTCAAACCGATGTCTATCAGGTTCTGTCGGCTCAACCTACGGTTTGCTTTGCTAAATTCTAAAAATAAACACGAAAAAACTATCAAAAACAAACACCAAATTGGAGAGCTAAGAGCCGCTGCACCCGAGCGCGCCGCCATCTTGAGTTCCAGACTGAGAGATTAATCATGGGTGTGGTTAATTTTGGTATCGTAATGTGAAATAAACCAATCAGAGTGTCTCTTGCTCATCATTCTCTTTAAGAGTAGATCAGGTGAGCTCTGACTTTGGTGGATTGCTATTGTAACGGTGCAGCTACCTGGACGTGTTCAACAAACTCTTCTCAGCAGAGGAAACTGAGCTGCTGGTTGACGCTGTGAAGGAGCTCCAGCAGCTCATTTACGGGAACAGCAATGTTATTTTATTTACTATTCTGTTTATTGTTGATGTAAAAGTTGGGTTTGTGCTGCTGTGTGTTCATGTGTTTGTAATAAGTGGGGGTGTACGCTCGGCTCGGCACGGCGCCTGTGTTACCGAGATAGCGATGAACGTCTGACTGTTGGCGTCTGTCTAGGTTGTATTCAGTCAGTGGAGCTCCTGTGTTTTCTGTTACCAAGATAAACAAGATAAAACTCCAGAAATGTACCTGAACACACCTCATTTCCATGCATGCTGGAAGGTTGTATAGAAACTGTACGGAAACACTGTATGTAAGATAGGGTCCGTAGAGAAAAGTAATGGAGATAAAAGGTGGACGTAGCAACAATAAAAAGGCAGCAATGAGCAAACAATAGAACAATTAAAACGGCAATAAGCGCACAAAAGGAAGAGTAGAATAAAGTAATAAATAGAATAATACCGGCGCTTCCTTTCCTTTTGTCCTGGCGCTGATTACGGCCCCTCTCTCATCTTCATCCCGCCCCTCCCCTCCTCCCCGACTCCACGCTTTATGGAAATTAAGCAACGGTACTTTGCTTAACAATAACACAGTGACTTTGAATCCTCTTACTTAAGGTTTGATTGCTTCTTGACGCTGGTTTTAAATGAATTGTGTTGAGGAGTGATAAAGAGCTTATTGTCGGAATAAAAGCCCAGAGCAATGAGGAAAAGCTACACATGGACTGTCCAGACGATACAGGCTATTACTGTGAGGGAACGGTGTCCTTGACTGCCAGGACGGCTTAGAATTTTATTTCATCTTGTTTTGCTGGCTGCTGACTATGATGCGTGACTCCGGCGGTGGAGGGAGAGGGCAAAGCATGAGAGCCATTTAAGATCTCATTTACGTGTGTCTGAGAGAGAGAGAGAGGGTGTGTGTGTGTGTGTAGGAGAGTGTGTGTACGTAAACGTGTTTTTTACCCCGTGTCTCTGTGACCAAAAAAGAAAATTCCAGTTTAATCCATTACAGTGGGCTGTTTTCCGGTGAGTCTGTGATTACGAGTAGGGTCTGACTGCAGTACAGGAGCCTGCAGGTTCAGGACTGCAGATTCAGAATTGCAGTTTCAGGACTGCAGATTCAGAATTGCAGATTCAGGACTGCAGTTTCAGAACTGTAGTTTTAGTATTGCAGATTCCGCGCTAGAGTTTTAGAATTGCAGATTCAGGACTGTAGTTTCAGAATTGCAGTTTTAGATATTTAGATTCAGATTTGTAGTTTCAGGACTGCAGATTTAGAATTGCAGTTTTATAAATGCAGATTCAGGACTGTAGATTTAGGAACGCAGTTTTAAAAATGTAGATCCAAGACTGCAATTTCAGGGCTGCAGATTCAGGACTGCAGTTTTAGAACTGTAGATTCAGAATTTGAGTTTTAGAATAGTAGATTAAGGACTGCAGTTTTAGAAATTGGGTCGCAGTTTCAAAATTGCAGATTCAGGATTGCAGTTTCAAAATTGCATATTCAAGACTGCACATTCAGAATAGCAGATTCAGGACTGTAGATTCAAAATAGCAGATTTAGTTTATGAAGTTATGAGGACCATTTTACGCAGAAATACAAAGAAGCGCCGAAATGGAAAACATGTTTGTGCCCTCCAGTTATCTCACCTGCAGCAGCACGATTCCCTCTGGACATCGAGAACATTGGGAGATGTTTTTTAAGCTACAGTATGGATGCTTGAGTTGCATTGTGTCTCTCTGGTGTCTCTCTGGTGTATCTCTCTAGTCGTCAGTGTAAAGGCTCTGTTCCGTGTTGGGCTGTGGGTTGGGTTTAGTTTGCTGGGCTGCTTGATGTTCGGTGAGCACGGTTCACTTCGAGGTTACCTTTTTCCTCTTCGCCAAGGTGAGTCAGTGACACGCCTGCATACACAATCAGCCGAGCTCAGCTGGAGAGGAGACACGGGGACGAGAGAGACAACGCCGCCGCTGCTGCTGTCAGGTCCTCTCTCTCACCGGGCCAGGGGCGAGGGTCTCGGCGTGAGGTTCTGGAGGGCGGTGGTGGCGGTAGTGGGGGGTTTGGATCAGCTTGATCCATCAGTTTAAATGATTACGCTGCACCAAACGAAGGCTGCTAATTGGTCTTTAAGGGACAGAGCCGTCCTCGGCGAGTGGAGGAGGCGAGGGGCGCGAGAGGAGGCGCGAGAGGAGGCGAGCGCTCGCAGTCAGACTCACGGAGTTTATTAAGGGCAACACAGCGATGAATTATGCACGGCTTTAAAATGAGTGGGCACGAGGAAAAGAGCCAGACAGCTACTCTGAGTCACAGATGCCAAGAGCTATTACTTTTTTTTATAAAGTATATGTCTGATAATTATCTCATGCCGCCCTCTCCACACGGGAGGGAAATAATGATGGGGAGGCGCGGCAGGGGCACTCGCAGGACAGCGGCTTTGATAGGCTCGGGCATCCCGGTGACTCTTCTCACGGAAAGAAAAGGATGTTGTCCACTCTCGCGCCCGAGAAAATAAGTGGCGAATGCCTCTAGAATCAAAAGCTGCTTTTCCACTGCAGGGCACATGCTTATAAAGGCTCTGCCGTATCAATCTGAGCCGGCGCTGACCCGTTAGCCTGCTTACAGTTTCTGTTTTTATCAATTACTGTGTTGCGTAAACTAAATTTAAAAAAATTAAAAACGTTTTACGTTTACGTTGTTTTTTTTTGAAGCTACCATCCTTAATTACTACCACACTACTACTGGAACTATCCAACATCGCGAATGCTGCATTGGCAATGGTGACAACTGGGTCGTACAGCATCTATAACGCCACATTAGCAAAGCCAGTGACAGACAGATAGATAGATAGATAGATAGATAGATAGATAGATAGATAGATAGATAGATAGATAGATCAGTATAGATAGATAGATAGATAGATAGATAGATAGATCAGTATAGATAGATAGATAGATAGATAGATAGATAGATAGATAGATAGATAGATAGATACAGTAAAAATAATAATATAAAGTATAAAGTAGAGTCTTTTTTAGTGTGTGTAATGGAGGTAGTGCAGTTACACCAGTTGCTGTGCATATTGAAAAGATGAATGATGTCAGCTATACAAAATGTGGATATTGAAATGTTTATAATGTTGGGTGCGCAATTCGGGGACTAGTCCAGCGACAAGATCGCCCAGTGTCTCCAATGCCGCATTAGCGATGCTGGTGACCGGGACACCCAACCTTTCTAACACTGTGTTAGCAATGCAGGCAACAGGGTTGCCCAACATCTCTAATGCCGTGTCAGCAATGCAGGCAACTTGGTTTTAAAACGTTTATAACGCCAAGTACTCAAGTACTCTGGAAACTACGTCGTACAGTGTTGCTAATGATCTGTTAGGAATTAGGGCAAACAGGCTTAGCCAACAGCACTAACGCTGCAATAGCAATGCAGGTGTCTAAGTCATACAACGTCGTTATCGCTTGTTAGCAATGCAGCTATTGGAGTCGTACAACATTGCTTTGCATTAAATGCTCTGCCATATTAATCCGTGCAGTTGCCGACCTTTTACAGTTACCGCCTGGTTACGGTTTCTGTTTCTATCTAGTCTTCATGAAACTACCAGCCTTCCTTACTTCCACATTACTACTGGAACTATCCAACATTGCTAAAGCTGCATCGGCAATGGTAAGAACCGGGTCATCCAGCGTCTCTAATGCCATGTTAGCAATGCCAGTGACTAAGGCCAGGTTAGAAATGCCTGGAACCAGGCTCGCCTGATGTCTCTAACACCACTGTAGCAATGCAGACGACTTGGTTGTCCAATGTCTCTAATGCCACATTAGCAGTGCAGGTAACTTGGTTGTACAACTTTTGTAACGCCGTGTACTCAATTCCGGCAACTACTTCGTACAGTGTTGCTAATGACGTGTTAGGAATAAAGGCTAACCGGCTAACAGGCTTTATAACATCACTAATGCTGCAATAGCAATGCCAACAACTAGGTTGTCCAATGTCTCTAACGCTGCATTAGCAATGCAGGCGACCGGGTCGAACAATGGCGCTAACTGTTCTGTACCAAATCATGTTTATGTGGAAAAATCACTGAAATAGTTACGCTCTACTCTCTCTACCATCGCTCTTTATTAGTGTTCATAATGCAACCTGTATGTTTTGTTTAGCATTGGTCCATTGCGCCGTTAGCATGTTGGCAACTAGCCTTGTCCCACATTGTTACACAACTACAGTGTTAGCATTACATGGCTAGCGAGTAGTCTTTCAGTTCTTCAGTCTTTCAGCCTTCATACTGAACGGTTCTCTGACCATTTTTTTGGTGTTTGATGGGAAAACAAACAAGACGGTTACCATATTTACATTTAGAATAGTTCAGACCTGTAGTGGAAAAGTAGCCAAAGGTCACTCAGTAGATTCCTACATGGCTCCTGACGCCACTGCTGTCTGTCCTGTTTCTACGTCTGAAGCTCCTGCTGCTGTTTGCTAAGAGTTTAGCAAGGAGAGTTTAGCAAGAAGCCAAGAACAAGGAGGTCCCACATCAGGCGAGGCGATGCGAGTCGAGCTGCGGCTGCGGGAAAAAAAAAACTCTTTCATAAAACGTGCGAACAAATGGGATTTAACACACAAGAGGCTCTGATGGCCTATTAATTCGGCTTTGGCCCGATTCCAGACTGAGCCAAGCCTCTCTCCTAATTCACGGCTAATTTCTATCTCGGGTATCAAGAGACCGACCCACACCCCGCCCCGCCCGGCCCCGCTCTGACTCCCGCTTCTGAGGCAGGATGCATCCGCGTAACTTTAATGGATTCATTGGAGGGCTTGGGCACGGAGACATTGATTGCCCTGCCTCAGAGGGTCCGGCCGCCAGTCGCTTGACATAGGCAGCAAATGAAATGTGACCTCCGGTAAACAGGGCTGAGCCGCCGGGCCCCCGCGCAATCCATTAGCTCCCAACCTTTTCCAATCCCATTTAATTAATGAAGTGATTTGAAAAAGGGGCTGCAATTACCAATCCTCGCAATTGAAAAAGGAGGAAATATAGAGTCGAAAAACATCAAGTGAGGCATAAACGCACGGCCCTGACAGCGTACGTCGCATGGTAATGTTTAGTTTAACTATCCACAGGTCTGCGAACAGGTTACCTTCAATTAATGACCTTAAATCTGCAACCCTGAAGCAACAACAGTTCTATTTAAAAAAAATAATTTCAGCTTGTTTTTTACCATAACTTTACTTAACTGTTTTAAGGCAGCCGGTTTGCTCAAATCTTTGAGTTGAATTTACTTAAAACAATTGAGGAAACCGGTTGCCTTAAAAAGGTTAAGTAATGGGGAATAAAAACTTGAGTTAGCATAAATAAAAAATCAAGTTATTACAACTAAAGGCAAGGCAAGTTTATTTATATAGCACCTTTCATACACAATGGTCATTCAAAGTGCTTTACAAATTAGAATATTTAAAGAGAAGTCAAATTACAAATACATGTAACAATAAAAATGAAAATAAAATAATAGATTAAGAATAAAGGATGGATAAAACATGATTCAAACAAAAGATAAGTCAAATTAAAAACATGTAAAAGAATAATTGTAATTTAAGAAAATAGTTTAAGAACAATGTTAAAAGAAAATAAAAAAGTAAAAGTAAACACAAGACATTGTAATTAAAATAATATTCAAGTAATGAAAAAGTTAAGAACAAAAATCAATATAATAACGTGCACAGCAGAGACTGAGGAAGTTGATTTATTTGTAAGGTAGCCCAGGGGGAATCACTACACACTGATGGTGCGTGTTAGTGTCAGAAACTGTTGGACACACCCAGTATGCAAATAGATTGTGACAGAAGCCAATGGAAAAGAAGATGTTAATGGAAAAACAGACTTAACTCAGTTATTATTATAAGTTGGTTGAACTCAAAGATCTCAGTTTGAATAGTACTGTATATGTGCCCACAAATTCAGTTCAACTAACTCAAAATAGTTTTTTTTTTTATATATATAATTTTATTTCTAATTTTTCCCATTTTCTCCCCAATTTACACGGCCAATTACCCAACCCACTCATTAGGACTCCCCCTATCACTAGTGATGCCCCAACACACCAGGAGGGTGAAGACTAACACATGCTTCCTCCGATACATGTGAAGTCAGCCACCACTTCTTTTCGAGCTGCTGCTGATGCAGCATTGCTGAGCAGCCAGCGCGCTTGGAGGAAAGCGCAGCGACTCGGTTCTGATACATCAGCTCACAGACGCCCTGTGCTGCAGACATCACCATAGGAGTGATGTGGGGAGAGAGCGCCATCTACCCACCCGGAGGGAGCAGGGCCAATTTTGCTCCCTCTGACACCGGCAGCTTGATGGCAAAGCTGCATGAGCTGGGGTTCGAACCTGCGACCTCCCGCTCATAGTGGTAGCGCTTTAGACCGCTGGACCACTCGGCACCCTTAACTCAAAATAGTTGAGTATTGTTTAGAAATATCCAATTTTATGTAAAACAGAATTAAGTCATTTGAGTTTAAAGAACGTATGGGTTTACAGTGTGTTAACATAATATACCATTCCGACTCCCTATTGGTTTATACTGTGATCCGTCACACCTGCACACATCCCTTCCCCCACTGCTGGAGTAGCAATAGCATTAGCAGCTAACCGCGCTAGCTCATTTCGCCGTTCAAAGGTGAGTATTATTGGCCTGTAGCCTGCTGCAAACCCTGGTTAGCACTGATGGAGCAGCATTAGCATTAGCCGTTAAGCAGTAGCTCTTATAAATCTTATGTTTCAAAACTCAAGATAGCAAAACTCAAGTATAGTCTTGTTTAAACACAGGCCATATAATATAGAGGCTGATAACTGATTAAATGTTCCTGTGCTACAGAGTTAACTCTTGCTCTTCCTTTCCTGGAGAAGTCCTGATGAGTGCCAGTTTCATCATTATAATTTTTTCTTTATTTAGTTGAGTAGTTGTTGCTTCTCATAATCTGGATTCGAACATTACTGAAATATTCACTATTCACTGTATACCTGTAACTCTACCTCTTCACTACTTTACTTTAACTGATGCTCTCAAACACTTTATTAAGAGACAAGAAATTCAAGTAATTAACTCTTGATGAGTTCAGCACAGCTGTTAACTGAAAGCCTGAATTCCAGGTTACTCTACCTCATCAAGGTGAGTTTTAAATGAGTTTAATATTAATCTACAATGCAGAACATTTTAAAACAATGCAAAAATCACTTAAAATGGTGTATTCAGCTATTTTAAGTAATGCTGAGATAATGGTGCTCTGTCCAATACAATTGGGGGTGAGGTGCTGATTATCCAACATCCTGACCTCACAGACTCTTTAGCTTTAGTCCCCAAATGCAATCAAATCCTCACAACAGTGCTCTAATATCTAGTAGATTATTCAACAAAAGCAGGATTAACTCTTTTGATACCTTTTGATACATTTATACTCTATATGATACATTTTTAGAAGAAACATAAAACAATCCAAATATTCCATATATTACAGGCTAAGACAATTAAATTAAATACTCTTCTTCTTCACATCCCCAGTGATCATCATCATAAATTTGCTCTAATGGTTGAATGCAATTAAATTCTCACAGCAATGCTTTATTTACGATGTAGTAGAAAGTCTTCTCTGGACGGTAGAGACAGTTACTCCAACAAAAGCAGCATAAACACCTTTTAATTCGTTATATACATTGAGTGTGCAGGCAGTGTAGTGTTCTAAATGTAATTAAATAAAGTGTATTTGTGTCGCTTACTTAAAGCTCTTCAGGTAATCATACCGAAAGTAAGGGGATAAACAAAGGAACTGCTGGAGCAGCATTAGCATTCGCCGCTAAATGCTAGCTCCTATGGATCTTAATACAGAGTAAACCCTTGCTTTTTCTTTCATGGAGCTGTCCTGATGAGTGCCAGTTTCATCATTTCATCAGTTTTCGACGTTTTTTGCGGTGATACTATAAATATCGTTCTCGGGTATCTTCTTCCCATCCCCAGTGATCATCATCATAAATTTGCTCTAATGGTTGAATGCAATCAAATTCTCACAGCAATGCTGTATTTAAGATGTAGTAGATGATGTAGTTGTAGTTTTCTTTAGACAGTTGAGACAGTTACTCCAACAAAAGCAGCATAAACACGTTTTAATTCCATTAAGTATGTACAGGCAGTGTATTGTTCTAAATGCAATATAATGTTGGGTATATACTATACTATTAAAAATGATTATTATGAGCTTTTTGATAATAAAGATAATAAATTGAGGTTCAGACAGTGATTTAATGATAATTAAATAAAGTGTATTTATGTTTATAATATATATCTCCATTAGCAGGTTAAATATGATCCTCCTCCGGTAGTGCTAGTTTAAACGCCGCGGCGCAGCACGGCACGGAGTGTCGCTTATTTAAAGCTCTTCAGGTAATCATAGCGAAAGTGAGGGTAAACAAAGGAACCTTGAGCTCCATTAGATCCAGCGGCTCCCGCTCCGCCACGTCCTCAAAGTCAACAAAAACACAATCAGCCGGGCTCTGCAGGTGCACCAGTTCCACCATTTATTCCTCTAAATTGCATTCATTTATTTATCTTCAATTAATAATTTCAGATGCAACACACAGAGGTATGCAAATGAACACTTTAATTTTAATGAGTTTTTAATGACCAAACTAAGAATTAGCAGCCGTTGTGATGTGCATGTAATTTGCTCTGAGTGGAATCGGAGCACTTCATTACATTTTTAAATTTAGCCAATAACGAGGCACCCGAGCAGCACACTGCGAATACGCTTATTAACGCCAAACCTGGCAACACAGGCCAGACGGCGGCACAGTGCTCCACCAGCCTCTGACAAGCTGTGTAGAGTTCTTCGTGCAGACCTAAATATATACTACTATAATAATACCGTATGATACATAATATATACCCTGCAAAACCCAATATATACAAAATATATACCTAATAATACCGTATGGTACACAATATATACCCCACAATACACAATATATACCCAATATATACAAAATACAGTGCCCTCCATAATTATTGGCACCCCTGGTTAAGATGTGTTCTTTAGCTTCTCGTAAATTGAGTTTTGTTCAAAATAATATAGGACCACGATGGGAAAAAAAAAGTAAATCCCACATTAAGAAATAATTATTTAACATCAAATCATGTGTGCCACAATTATTAGCACCCCTGATGTTAATACTTTGTACAACCCCCTTTTGCCAACAAAACAGCACCTAATCTTCTCCTGTAATGTTTCACAAGATGGGAGAATACAGAAAGAGGGATCTTTGACCATTCCTCTTTGCACATTCTCTCTACATCATCCAACGACCTGGGTCCTCTCCTCTGCACTCTCCTCTTCAGCTCACCCCACAGGTTTTCAATGGGGTTGAGGTCTGGGGACTGAGATGGCCATGGGAGGAGCTTGATTCTGTGTGCGGTGAACCATTTCTGTGTAGATTTGGCCACATGTTTAGGGTCATTATCTTGCTGAAAGACCCAGTGACGACCCATCTTCAGCTTTCGGGCAGAAGCCACCAGATTTAGTTTTAAAATGTCCTGGTATTTTAGAGCATTCATGATGCCATGCACCCTAACAAGGTTCCCAGGGCCTTTAGAAGAGAAACAGGCCCACAGCATCACTGATCCCCCGCCGTATTTCACAGTGGGCATGAGGTGCTTTTCTGCATACTCAGCTCTTGTGTTACGCCAGACCCACTTAGAGCATTTGTTGCCAAAAAGCTCTATCTTTGTTTCATCCGACCAAAGCACACGGTCCCAGTTGAAGTCCCAGTACCGCTTAGCAAACTCCAAACGTTTGCGTTTATGATTGTGAGTGAGAAATGGTTTCTTCCGTGCATGCCTCCCAAACAGCTTGTTGGCATGTAGATAGCGCCTGATGGTTGTTTTGGAGACTTTGTGACCCCAAGAAGCTACCATTTGTTGCAATTCTGTAACAGTGAGCTTTGGAGAACTTTTTATTTCTCTTATCATCCTCCTCACTGTGCGTGGTGGCAAAATAAACTTGCGTCCTCGTCCAGGCTTGTTTACCACTGTTCCAGTTGTTTTAAACTTCTTAATAATTCCTCTGACAGTAGATATGGACAGGTGTAGGCGAGTAGCGATTTTCTTGTAGCCATTGCCTGACTTGTGAAGGTCAACACACATCTGCCTCACTTGAATGGTATGTTCCTTTGTCTTTCCCATGTTGAAGATAAATGGCCTCTGTGTCACGTCATATTTATACCCCAGGGAAACAGGAAGTTGTGAATTACTAATTAAATGTTCCTACATACTCTGATCAACTTCGTAAACTACTGTAGAAGTGACAGAAATACTTTTATTAAATTTATTTCCTAAGAATTGTTAGGGGTGCCAATAATTGTGGAACAGGTGATTTTATGAATAATAATTATTTCTTAGTCAGGGATTTTATTTCCCCCTTAAAATTTACTTGAGTTAAAGGTTGTATTTTACTCTTTTTTTCCCATCGTGGTCCTATATTATTTTGAACAAAACCCAATTTATGAGAAGCTAAAGAACACATCTTAACCAGGGGTGCCAATAATTATGGAGGGCACTGTATATACCTAATAGTAACATATGATACTCAATATATACCCTGCAAAAACCAATATATATACTCAATATATACAAAATATATACCTAATACTACCGTATGGTACACTATATATACTCCAATATATACAAAATACATACCCAATATATACAAAATGTATACCTAATATTACCATATGATACACAATAGATACCGTGCAAAACCCAATACATACCCAATATATACAAAATATATACCTAATAATACCGTATGGTACACAATATATACCCCACAATACACAATATATACCCAAAATATACAAAATATATACCTAATAATACCATATGATACTCAATATATACCCTGCAAAAAACAATATATACCCTATATATACAAAATATATACCTAATAATATCGTATGGTACACAATATATACCCTACAATACACAATATATACCCATTACATACAAAATATGTACCCAATAATACCGTATGATACACAATATGTACCCTACAATACCCAATATACATTCAAAATATACCCAATAAATGCCTAATTATAACCAATACCCAATGTATACCAATTACATTCTTGAAATATACACAATATATACCCAGCAATACCCAGTATATACTCAATATATGAAATTATACCCTATGATACACAAATGTACCTAATAATACACTGTGATACACAATATATGGCCTACAATACCCAATATAACGATAACTAATATACCAAGATGTATGCCTTATTTATCCATTATAAATGATCACTTTTCTTCCTCCTACCGAATAATACCTAATATAGCCAACATACCCAATAATACCCAATATACCAAATATATCCAATATATGCAACAATCCTTAATATACCCTACATTCCCCTAAATAGAATATACAATAATATCAAACTACGTATCCAAGTATACTTAATAATACCCTGTATGTGGCTGGAGTGATACAGTGATACGCGGAGAGCTTCGGTTACAGTGCATTACCGGCTGATAATGTCACTCATAAAACAGCTCTCAGCCAATCAGATTGCAGGGTCAGAACTAACTGTGTTAGAATATTACTTATTGCTTTTTTGACAGTAAGTGTATGAATGGATTTTGTTTAGACTGGGACTTCCCTATTATATACAATATATTTTACACTGTACAGGACTGCCTCTATACGTCTTATAAATGACTTCTGATATTACAACTCTGTGAAAAAGAGAAGAACGAGAGGAGCGACAGAAAGAGAGAGAGATTGAGAGAGAGATTGAGAGAGAGAGAGAGGGGGCAAGGTGGCTTGATGTTTCTGGACCCAAATGGCATTTGATAATGGCTTTTTTTCCCGCACAAACCCAAAAGACATTGTTAAGATTTACATTTTCAAATATATGCTGACCTTTTTTCCCCTCCCCTCCTCCGCCGGCTTGTCATCAGGCTGTAATTGAATCGATATATTTCCTGATCAGGCCTGAGATTGAATAAGGTCACGGGAAGCCATGTGTGGACATTAAAAATCATTATTCTACTCAAATTGAGCAGAGATGGCACAGACCATTCAGAGTTCAAAATGAAATTCTATTAGAGTCTATTACACTTTTACAATTATAGAGACGTCCCAATATTACATCGGGAAATGAAGCCATAATAAAAAGCCCAGGGGTGTATTACAAAGAAATGACCGTACTATTTTTCTACTTTGAATCCTTATTAAATTGATGAAGAGAACTTGGTGACTTTCCGGTCACTGATAAGTGACCTTGTTCATGAAAAATAGAGTAGTCCATTTCAACAGCGACCCCTTTTCTCCCCTGTTAACAATCCCCCACTCTTTTCCTCTTTTCCTCCTTCTCTTTTTCTCCTTTTCTTTTTTTCTGACTTTTTCTCTTCGGATAAAAATGGCTCTAAACTCCTAATTAGACAAACCATTTTCTTTTAAATGCACAACGTCTGTGTTTATACTGATTCACATTACGGGTGTAATTCAGTGTGATTATTATTTGCTGCTTAAAACAATTACGTCTTTATAATTATGTTTAATTACACATTTCACACATTCCAGCCAGAAGAAATGCTCATGCTTACCTATAACGACTTTGTGAGTGGTTATAAAATGCTAATCAGCGCTAATTGAACAGACATTGTCACAGACAATAAAGTAATCTCAATTTGTCAAAAATAAGATCAAGTTCAGTTTTTTTTTATGCATCTTGGCATCATGTTCTCCTCCACCAGTCTTACACACTGCTTTTGGATAACTTTATGCTGCTTTACTCCTGGTGTAAAAATTCAAGCAGTTCAGTTTGGTGGTTTGATGGTTTGTGATCATCCATCTTCCTCTTGATTATATTCCAGAGGTTTTTAATTTGGTAAAATCAAAGAAACTCATCATTTTTAGGCGCTTTCTTATTTTTTTCCACAGCTGAAAATAATATATTTTTGTTTGTTTTATTTTCTTTCTTTTTTCTTTTAAGAGGCAAAATAATTGAACAAAGTGTGCATTTTTATTGATTCACCTTACAGGTATACAGTGGTGTGTATATGTGTTTGCCCCCAGTTAAAACATAACTTGACTGTGCTTTATCACACCTGAGTTTAAATTCTCTAACCTGACCTCATGCCAATTTCCAAAGAAATTCAGGAATAAATAAATGAGGAAAAAAGTAATTGATCAATTATCAATTATCCACAAATAGCGCAAATGTGGAACAGTGGTGAACTTTTCCAGGAGTGGCCGGCTGTTGGAGAAAAATCATTACTATTTATTTAAAAGTCATTAATAATATTGTGTTTTATTAGTTTTATGCTCCAGTCAAGAACATAATTAGCAAAAAATATACTTTTACTTCCTCTTTTCTGTTTATTCCCCAGAACTCTCTTCTCTTATTTTTTCATTATTCTGGTTACATTATGATTTCTCTCAAATTGGCGTTACATCCAAGGCAACAGACACTTTTTTATTTTTTTTGGCAGCCACAGTAATTTTTAAAAGTAGCCCAAATAAACGCATCCCACCTCCACTAAATTCCACCTGCAATTGGAGTTTTAAACAAGCCCATGTAACGCCAGGTAGTGAGGAGTGACGCTAGCCGAGTAAAATGTTTGAACAGGTTTATTAATATGCAGACAAACAGATACAGCTAACTGTATAGCCAGGCAAACAGTAATCTCACCAGTAACAGAAGACGTAGTCGAATAAACAGTCCGAGTTCGTAACCGAGAAACAGTCCAACAATACATCAAATCCAGAAAGGGCAAAACAAAAGACATAAACCGATAATCCGAAAACAGGGTCGTAACGAGAAGGCAATAATAATGCAAAGGAAAACGCTTAGTATGCAACATGAGTCGGCAATACCTCGCGGTGTTCGTTTACAAACGGATGCCTTAAATACCGGAGCTAGACAAGAATGAACCGGAAGAAACTCAGAATACAGGAGAATCAGAGCATTGGAGCGTAATGTGATTGGGTGAAGGTGAACAGGTGTTATTGACGTCATAGTTAATGGGATTTTGGGAAATGGAGTCCAGTGGTGTGGAAGGAGACCAAGGCGACGTGACAGCCCACAATTTGGCATAAAACTGCAAACCTGGCAACTCTGAGAGTCTTTTTCTTTTATAAAGGCCCTCTTGTGGAATAAAGACCAAGCATCCAATCAGAATATACCTGTACCATATTGTCTGTACTATAAGGTGCACTTAAAATCCTTTAATTTTCTCAAAAATCATCAGTGCGTCTTATAATCCGGTGCTCCTTCTGTATGAATTTTATCAGTCAGGTATTAAGGAGCAGTAAAGACACTCCACTGAAGTACAGAGTTATAAGGGTAAGTTTTCATTGAAGTTTCTCCAGCACTAAGGCTGGAGCGGTATCAGCATCAGCATTAGCCGCTAACAGCAGCACTAGCTAGTTTGCCGCTTAGAGGCGAGTATATTTAGTCAGGGTTCCTCAATCTAGAGCTATCGGGCAGTATTTATGTCCCTCTAGCACTGTGGTTAGCGGCTAATGCTAATGCTGCTGCACCCAGCCTTAGTACTGAAGAAACTTCACTGAAACCTCACCCTTAGACCAAATATTGGTGATCTAAGCTTACTGTAAATAAACGGAAGCGTTTTACTCACTCAAATAAACAGTTTTCAGGAGAGAAATCTGTGTAGATTAACATCCAGTGCTTGTTTAACTTTAAAAGAGCATGTTTTTTTTATTACAGTTTTGTTTACGTCCCCAGCTACACTATTTGAAGGAAAACATGGCGACACCCTTGCTCACTTCGATGTAGCATTCTTCATAGTGTTGCTTAAAATGTGTCTTATAATGACTGTGTTTATAATGAATAACATTATGGTTATTCAATATAAGCAGTTTGATTATTATTATTTTCTGCTAAAAAAAACAATTTTGTCTTTAATTATCTTTAATTATACAACAGTCAATTCCAATCTTGAATTGTGATTGGCTGAGAGGCATTCTATGAGTGCCGTTATCAGCCGGTAATGCACTGTAACCTTGAGCTCTCCATGTATTACTGTATTACTCCGCCACATACAGGTAAACTAGCAACGATGCAGCGCTTACAAGCCAAAGACAAACCAAATGCAATGTCATTAAACACCACTGGGGGGCGCTGGATCTCATAGAGACACAGTGCAGAAACGCTAAGCCATGTCTCCAATAGGCGGCGCTGGCCAAGACCCGCTCCCACAAATAAATAAATAAATAAATAAATAAATAAGCCCAGCGATTCAAAAATTAGAACGCATTATTACACACATTATCAGCCACCAGTATCAGTTTAAGAGCTAATATTACTAAAAAGTAAAAAGCTTAAGTGATTATATTATATTTTCCAGTTAATATACGGTATTTTAAGCTGAATGTACAAAAAAACATTTTCGTTCAGTCAAACGAGTGCAGGACTAATCTACACAGATTTCTCTCTTTAAAAACGTTTATTTAGGTAAGTAAAGCGCTTCCGTTTATTTACTCGGCCTCGCAGCAGTGCCAATATTACACGTTATAGCACGAACCTCGAGTGTATTGTTGCTTAATTCTACATTTAATTTTAGCCAGAAGAAACGCCCGTACCTACCCAACGATTTCTATAACACTCAGAGGCTTATCGAATGGTAAAAGCATTTAAATGTGGTGCCAAATTGAGCACAGTAAAGAAATCCTGTTACCACCAGCCTCTCTCTCTCTCTCTCTCTGTCCCAAAAAGAAAGAAAAATGAGATAGATAGAGAGAGGGAAATTAAATACGTAATACGTTAAAAGTACAGAGCGCAAACTTTTTTTTATAGTTTCAATTAGGCCTAACTGTCAAAGCAAAAGCATTTAGATAAAACTCCATTTTTAATTAGCGGGCTTTATTGAAATTAATCACACTTTATCAGTAATCAACTTATCAACTCCACATGAACTGAGCGAGAAAAGAGAGAGAGAAAAGAGAAAAAGAGAGAGAGAGAGAGAAAAGGATGAAAAACGAGCAGAGAGAGAAATCGGCTCAGCTGGGCATTCCCGTACATATTAAAGAAAAGCCTCATCACTTCCTCACTATTCCAAAAACACTCCAAAAATGTCCAAAAATGTCCAAAAATTCATTGTCCACCACATCACCTTGGGATAACTCTGTAAATAATATTACAGTAATATAACCTTCACATACGTTGAGTTGCATGTTGCTGCATGTCCAGTAATTAATACTTTTAATTATAAATTTACTAATTATTACCTGCCTCCATATTTAATTAAAGCAGTGAAAACTATCTCCATTCATTACTCTGTATGTAGAAGTATATTTTAGATACTAGAGTTTAATAAAATACTTCTGTTAAAAAAAGTAAAAAAAGTATCAACTCAAGCTTTTTACTCTTTAAGTAAAAGTGTTTAAAAAAGTACTGGTTTCAAAACTACTTAAAGTATAAAAGTAAAAGTAATGTAATGCATATATGCAGCATTGTAAAATGAATGTATTTTATTTAGTAGAATGTAAATATATATTAAATATATTAAGCTTTAGTTGAGACGTTTGTCTCGAGAGCTGGAGTTCTCTTGAGTCTCTGCACGGATCATCTTCATACTGTAACACGGAAGAGGCAGGATGCAATTGCAAGTCAATTTCATTTTTTGACATAACAAAAAACAAACCAAAAACTGAGACAAAGAAAATAAACACTAACACTTAAAGACTATAAAACAAAAGATAAACTATGTCTTTAGAAGCAAAGAATAAAACACTATAAAGACATCAATCCAGAACTGTAGAGCAAAACAGCAAACACACGGGACGGGGTCAAACAAAAAGCACGACACAGAACAAAGGAGCACATGGGGTATTTATACACAGGCACACACTAGGGGCACCTGTGGAGGTAATGAGGCAACCAAAACAATGCCATGTGCTCAAAAAGGCACATGTGCAGGTGTGATGGATCACAGTATAAACCAATAGGGAGTCGGAATGGTATATGTTTATACTTCTCTACATCCAATCACAATCAGATTCACTCTATCTGGATGGAGAGATTTATCTGGATAGGGGTTTTATTGAACGATGAGAAGCCGGAATGAAAACCAGCTGAAATGAAATATGAATAAATAACCAACTTTTCTACTTGAGTACTGTAATTTAGTATTAGCATGTATTTTGTATTGGACAAACTCCAAAAGACCTGAAGCTGTAATTACAGCGAAACGAGGCTCTAATAAGCATTGATACGGGGGGGCTGAATACTTTTAAACACACGTCACACTTTTCAGATATTTTTTTGGTTGAAAATTTTTGAAAACAATGAAAATTTACTAATTAAAAAAATTACTTTGTGTTGATCTATCACTTAAAATCTCAATAAAATACATTTAAGTTTGTGGACATAAGATGAAAAAAACTTGACAAAAAGTTCAAGGGGTATGAATACTTTTGCAAGCCACTGTATGTATTAGGAACCCTTCATACAGCTCTGGAAAAAAATAAGAGAGCGCTTACTGAGCACTGTTGATTTACTGTATGAGGTACAGACAACATTTCTTCCAAATTCCAAATAAAAATATTGTCATTTAGAGCATTTATTTACAGAAAATGAGAAATGACTGAAATAACAAAAAATAATAATGCAAAGAAAACAAGTTCATATTCATAAAGTTTTAAGAGTTCAGAAATCAATATTTGGTGGAATAACCCTGGTGGATTTTAATCAAATTTTTTTCATGCATGTTAGCATCATGTTCTCCTCCACCAGTCTTACACACTGCTTTTGGGTAACTTTATGCTGCTTTACTCTTGGTGCAAAATGACTTGTGATCATCCATCTTCCTCTTGATTATATTCCAGAGGTTTTTTAATTTGGTAAAATCAAAGAAACTCGTCATTTTTAAGTGCTCTCTTATTTTTTTCCAAAGCTGTATATAATGTTTTACCATAAAAATGTAAAATATAAAAATCGGCCTCCTCACTTATGATATTTTCTACTTCAGTTATCTTTCCCTTGAGCTGGCTGTAATGTAGTCGTAAGAAAGCGCGAGAGCGAGACGGTGAGAGAGCGCGAGAGCTCCCCTGTTTTCACGCAGCAGTTCCGAGTTTTGTCCCTGTGGTCAATTAGGTGCGATGTCCGCAGTGTCCGCCGTGTTCTCACGCTCCTTAAACCCAATTAAATGATGGAGAACAGGGAAATACGAGCCGCGGAGAATGACACCGACTCACCAGCCATCATCACCATCATCATCACCGTCGCGCCGCCGCCGTCGCAAATAGGCCTTTCATCTGATGTGGAACAGGGCCATTGAGGAGGCTCGGCTCGTCAGCCGTACCGGGTTTAACTCGGCGTAAAGCGAGGAATGCTAATGAAAAGAACATTTATACCTCCGTATTCCTCCCACCACTTTCCTCCCTCCCAGGCCCTGTCGCTCCTCTCCTCTCCCGTTATCCGTGTCGCATTAAAAACGAGCCGGACCGGAACGTTTATGAAACACGTAATGACAATCTAAATCAGTGGGCGGCTCCAATCTGCAAGGATTAGTGGTTTTGATGTAGTTCAGTACGGGAAGGCGCACTCGTCAACTTATTAAGAGCTTCAGAAGTCATCCCCGAAGAAACGTGAGGGGAGGGGAGGGCTCTTTCTCGCTCGTTTCCCCGCTTTAGTTTTTTTTTCTCTCGCTCCTCTCGCGCCGAGCAAATTAGGCCCACCAATAAAAAAAATCTATGCAGGGTGAGGTGCACATTGAATTCTGCGTGATTTGATCAGCCGTGGTTTTATGTTTTTTGGATACAATCCGGGTTATCACCCGAACATCCCTTTCAGACAGCTTCCTCTTACAGCGTCCACAGTTAATCCTGTTGGATGTGGTTGGTGCTTCTTGGTGGTATGCTGACATTACCCTGGATACCGTGGCTCTTGATGCATCACAAAGACTTGCTGTCTTGGTCACAGATGCTCCAGCAAGACGTGCACCAACAATTTGTCCTCTTTTGAACTCTGGTATGTCTCCCATAATGTTGTGTGCATTGTAATATTTAGAGCAGAACTGTGCTCTTACCCTGCTAATTGAACCTTCACACTCTTACAGCTCTTACTGGTGCAATGTGCAATTAATGAAGATTGAACACCAGGCTGCTCCAATTTAGCCATGAAACCTAAAATTTCACACAAAAATGATGACAGGTGTTTCAGTTTCATTGTCCAACCCCTGTATATACAGTACAGGCCAAAAGTTTGGACACACCTTCTCTTTTTCAATGCATTTTCTTCATTTTCATGACTATTTACATTGTAGATTCTCACTGAAGCATCAAAACTATGAATGAACACATGTGGAGTTTTATGTACTTAATAAAAAAAGGTGAAATAACTGAAAACACGTTTTATATCCTAGTTTTTTCAAAATAGCCCCCCTTTGCTCTGATTACTGCTTAGCACACTCTTGGCATCATTCTCTCAATGAGCTTCAAGAGGTGGCCACCTGAAAGTTTTCCAACAGTCTTGAAGGAAGGAAGGAGTTCCCAGAGGTGTTTATTAGCACTTGTTGCTCCTTTGTCTTCTTCACTCTGTGCTCCAGCTCACCCCAAACCATCTGGATTGGGTTCAGGTCCGGTGACTGTGGAGGTTCAGCTCATTTTTTATTAAGTACATAAAACTCCACGTGTTCATTCATAGTTCTGATGCTTCAGTGAGAATCTACAATGTAAATAATCATGAAAATAAAGAAAACGCATTGAAAAAGAGAAGGTGAGTCCAAACTTTTGGCCTGTACTGTACATATATAAATACACATATATATTTATATATATCTAAGAAAAGAAAAAAGTGGAGTAGGAGATACGTGGCCTGTCAGACGTATCGGCGAAAAAAAAAAAAGGAAAAGCTGTTTTCTTGCTGTTCTTTTACTTCAAAAGGTTTCCTCTCTTTTTTTCGTCTTTTCTGTTTTCTCGCCGCACCTCGTACGTATGATTTTTGATGTGTTTTAACGTGAAAAATAAAAGCTTGCTACTCTGACCCTAAAACAAAACATGCACTGCAGGCCTTCCTTTGATTGGAGGAGTACTATAGGTGTTAGACTTCTGCTTGAATGAGGACTTTAATTTTAGAATTGAAGAGGAAAAAAAGGTACTGGCACACTATTTATATGTTTTTAATGAAATAAAGGGAATTAGAAAGAGTTTATTCTGTGTGTATGTTGCCGTAACCTAGCTAACAAAATTTTATTTCAATGTGAACCGGTCCAGTTTTCTTAACTTAATGTTCACAGAGCGTTGCCTAAAACCTATTAGCAACTTTAAAATAACATTCAAAGAATGTTGTTTAGGAGTGTTTTTATAACGTTAATATGTGCAGTTTTCTTAATGTCCCCAGCGCATCTTTTTATGGTTACGAGAACATTCTCATAAGATTTTCAAAACATCCTAAAAACATTTAATGTCAGGAAGGATGGATGACCCAGGCTGGGAGACGAGGAGGCGGACGCAAGTGCAGGTAGGATAGACTTTAAATAACTTATTAAATAAATAACAAATATAAATAACAAAGAAATAACTAGACAAGAAATAAATCAAAACAAACAAGAGAAAATAACAATATAAACAAACAGGGAGGTTAACAAACAAATAACTAAACAGAGCTAAGAACATAAACAAGGAATAAACAAGAAACTAACGAGAAGATAAACACTGAACTAGGAGAGGCAAGGAACTAGAGCTAAAGATACAAGAAAACACTGGGAGACAAAACAACATGGGAAGGTGCAAAGACCGACGAAGGACAAGTGGCACAGGGGATCTATTTAACAAACAGGAAACACACTAGAATTGGAAACACCTGGGGAAGGGGCGGAGCTACAAATGAGAAACAGGTGGTGGAAAACTACTGACAGGAGACACAGAGGGGCACAGGTCACGTGGGAATAACACACAGAGACATGAGACAAGACCAGGACGTGACATTTAAAATCACGTTTTCAGAACATTTCCCTGATGTTCCTTGGTTTGTTGGAACACAACATCTAATAAATCTAATAAAAAAGAGAATTAAATTTTATTTCAATGTGAACTGGTCCAATTTTCTCAACTCAACGTTCTCAGAGCGCTGCCTCAAAATTATTTTATAATGCTGCACATGCCATGCTCTTAGTGTGTAAAGAGCATGGAGCAGCAGAGACAGTGTTAGTTCATAGCAATATATATTATATTATATTATACAATATATTATATATATTAATATATATCAGATTAAACTGCAACTTATTACATCGAGACCAGATCACATTATCACCACAAGCGAACCAGAGCAGATTATGGTGGAAATTGGGTTTAAACTTGGTGGCGCAATTAATTGCAAAGTCGGTCCTAATTATTACACAAATATCAAATATTGTATTGTGTATCAATTATCGTTAACTTGACCGAACATCCAGCTGAAGTATCTACAGGAGAGTATCTACAGTAGAGTATCTACAGGAGAGTATCTACAGGAGATTATCTACAGGAGAGTATCTACAGTAGAGTATCTACAGGAGAGTATCTACAGGAGATTATCTACAGGAGAGTATCTACAGTAGAGTATCTACAGGAGAGTATCTACAGTAGAGTATGTACAGTAGAGTATCTACAGTAGAGTGTCTACAGGAGAGTATCTACAGTAGAGCATCTACAGGAGAGTATCTACAGTAGAGCATCTACAGTAGAGTGTCTACAGGAGAGTATCTACAGGAGAGTATCTACAGGAGAGTATCTACAGGAGAGTATCTACAGGAGAGTATCTACAGTAGAGTATCTACAGAAGAGTATCTACAGTAGAGTATGTACAGTAGAGAATCTGCAGGAGAGTATCTAGAGGAGAGTATCTACAGGAGAGTATCTACAGGAGAGTATCTACAGTAGAGAATCTGCAGGAGAGTATCTACAGTAGAGTATCTACAGTAGAGTATCTACAGGAGAGTATCTACAGGAGAGTATCTACAGGAGAGTATCTACAGGAGAGTATCTACAGTAGAGTATCTACAGGAGAGTATCTACAGTAGAGTATCTACAGTAGAGTATGTACAGTAGAGAATCTGCAGGAGAGTATCTAGAGGAGAGTATCTAGAGGAGAGTATCTACAGGAGAGTATCTACAGGAGAGTATCTACAGTAGAGCATCTACAGTAGAGTGTCTACAGGAGAGTATCTACAGGAGAGTATCTACAGGAGAGTATCTACAGTAGAGTATCTACAGGAGAGTATCTACAGTAGAGTATCTACAGGAGAGTATCTACAGTGGAGTATCTGCAGGAGAGTATCTACAGTAGAGCATCTACAGTAGAGTGTCTACAGGAGAGTATCTACAGGAGAGTATCTACAGGAGAGTATCTACAGTAGAGTATCTACAGTAGAGCATCTACAGTAGAGTGTCTACAGGAGAGTATCTACAGGAGAGTATCTACAGGAGAGTATCTACAGTGGAGTATCTGCAGGAGAGTATCTACAGTAGAGCATCTACAGTAGAGTATCTACAGGAGAGTATCTACAGGAGAGTATCTACAGGAGAGTATCTACAGTAGAGTATCTACAGTAGAGTATGTACAGTAGAGAATCTGCAGGAGAGTATCTAGAGGAGAGTATCTAGAGGAGAGTATCTACAGGAGAGTATCTACAGGAGATTATCTACAGGAGAGTATCTACAGTAGAGTGTCTACAGGAGAGTATCTACAGGAGAGTATCTACAGGAGAGTATCTACAGTAGAGTATCTACAGGAGAGTATCTACAGTAGAGTATCTACAGGAGAGTATCTACAGTGGAGTATCTGCAGGAGAGTATCTACAGGAGAGTATCTACAGTAGAGTATCTACAGGAGAGTATCTACAGTAGAGCGTCTACAGTAGAGTGTCTACAGGAGAGTGTCTACAGGAGAGTGTCTACAGGAGAGTATCTACAGTAGAGTATCTACAGGAGAGTATCTACAGGAGAGTATCTACAGAAGAGTATCTACAGTAGAGTATCTACAGTAGAGCATCTAAAGTAGAGCATCTACAGTAGAGTATCTACAGTAGAGTATCTACAGGAGAATATCTACAGTAGAGTATCTACAGGAGAGTATCTACAGGAGAGTATGTACAGGAGAGTATCTACAGGAGAGTATCTACAGTAGAGCAACTACAGTAGAGTATCTACAGGAGAGTATCTACAGAAGAGTATCTACAGGAGAGTATCTAAAGGAGAGTATCTACAATAGAGTATCTACAGGAGAGTATCTACAGGAGAGTATCTACAGGAGAATATCTACTGGAGAGTATCTATAGTAGAGTATCTACAGGAGAGTATCTACAGGAGAGTATCTACAGGAGAATATCTACTGGAGAGTATCTATAGTAGAGTATCTACAGGAGAGTATGTACAGTAGAGTATCTACAGGAGAATATCTACAGTAGAGTATCTACAGGAGAGTATCTACTGGGGAGTATCTACAGTAGAGTATCTACAGGAGAGTATCTACTGGGGAGTATCTACAGTAGAGTATCTACAGGAGAGTATGTACAGTAGAGTATCTACAGGAGAGTATCTACAGGAGAGTATCTACAGTAGAGTATCTACAGTAGAGTATCTACAGGAGAATATCTACAGTAGAGTATGTACAGGAGAGTATCTACAGGAGAATATGTACAGTAGAGTATCTACAGGATAGTATCTACAGGAGAGTATCTACAGTAGAGTATCTACAGGAGAGTATCTACAGTAGAGTATCTACAGTAGAGTATCTACAGGAGAATATCTACAGTAGAGTATCTACAGGAGAGTATGTACAGGAGAGTATCTACAGTAGAGTATCTAAAGGAGAGTATCTACAGGAGAGTATCTAAAGGAGAGTATCTACAATAGAGTATCTACAGGAGAGTATCTACAATAGAGTATCTACAGTAGAGTATCTACAGGAGAGTATCTACAGTAGAGTATCTACAGGAGAGTATCTACTGGAGAGTATGTACAGTAGAGTATCTACAGGAGAGTATGTACAGTAGAGTATCTACAGTAGAGTATCTACAGGAGAGTATCTACAGGAGAGTAACTACAGTAGAGTATCTACAGGAGAGTATCTACAGGAGAGTATCTACAGTAGAGTATCTACAGTAGAGTATCTACAGGAGAGTATGTACAGTAGAGTATCTACAGGAGAGTATCTACAGGAGAGTATCTACAGTAGAGTATCTACAGGAGAGTATCTACAGGAGAGTAACTACAGTAGAGTATCTACAGGAGAGTATCTACAGGAGAGTATCTACAGTAGAGTATCTACAGTAGAGTATCTACAATAGAGTATCTACAGGAGAGTATCTACTGGAGAATATGTACAGTAGAGTATCTACAGGAGAGTATGTACAGTAGAGTATCTACAGGAGAGTATCTACAGGAGAGTATCTACAGTAGAGTATCTACAGGAGAGTATCTACAGTAGAGTATCTACAGGAGAGTATGTACAGTAGAGTATCTACAGGAGAGTATCTACAGTAGAGTATCTACAGTAGAGTATCTACAGGAGAGTATCTACAGGAGAGTATCTACAGGAGAGTAACTACAGTAGAGTATCTACAGGAGAGTATCTACAGAAGAGTATCTACAGAAGAGTATCTACAGTAGAGTATCTACAGGAGAGTATCTACAGGAGAGTATCTACAGGAGAGTATCTACAGTAGAGTATCTACAGGAGAGTATCTACAGTAGAGTATCTACAGGAGAGTATCTACAGGAGAGTATCTACAGAAGAGTATCTACAGGAGAGTATCTACAGGAGAGTATCTACAGGAGAGTATCTACAGAAGAGTATCTACAGGAGAGTATCTATGAGACCCTCCAGAACCGGACCTGGTTTGCTGGTTTTCAGGTTTTTCTCTGGGTGACGGTGATGAATGTGTTCTCGGTTAGTCGAGCTCCCCCGCCGCTGCAGCCGGTTGCCAGATGGAATGAAAAACAGATTAAGGAAGTGAGTAGACCGCGCCAGGAGGAGGTTTGGCTGGTGGCTATTGAGTTATCGGGCCTTTTCACACCTAATGAAACAACATTTAACACTGCAGCTTATTAAATATCCCCCAGCCGCCTCGCCGAACCGCCCGGCTGCCAAGAGCAGGAGAAAAAACACCTCCAACATCTGATTTCAATTAAACCTCAAACAAACAAGTCGTCCTAAACAGAGGGGCTGATTCCAGTCCTTACCTAAGAACAGAACTTTAAACTCCAGCAGAGAAGTTTGGAGCTGGCCTGTTTCCATATCCGAGCTCTGGAGGTCTGAGCTTTAACCTACATCTACATCTAAATTTACTTAAGACAAAACACTGCATCTACTGCTGTAAATCTCTCAGTTAATCACCATTTTAAGACTTTGTTTTGACTTACTTATGTTCAGTTCTGCTTAATCTAAAGAGAGGAAAACGTACCTACTGGTAATTAAAGCTTTAACTTACCTGGGAAAGTCCATCCTTGAGAGAAATAAAAGGGGGAGCAACCTGTAAAAGAGAAAAGAAGAAAGATATATGCATGCACAGAATTTAATTTGTAGCATGCATGTGGTTCAAAAAGTGTATTATTGTTATCTTAAGTTATCTTTTTTTAAATGTATTTTCTCTATTAGTAACCTTATTTTTACCTTATTTTAAGGGAGTACTCACATTAGGCAATACGTGCCCTGCCCGGGCACAGTTACCTCCCAAAGCACCCCCTCTCTGGAGCACACACTGTGTCGCCATAAATGTAACCATAACTGAGATAATTGTGATTTTTGGTGCATATTTTAAATAGTTAAAGTGATGTTATAGTTATAGTAAAAGTTATAGTTATAGTTAAAGTGGATTACATCTGCTTTTATCCAGAAGACGCGATCCCAAGAGGGGGTGCTTTTCATGGCGGGGGAGCTGAGTGGGGGAGGGGCAGAACCGTGCTCCAGCATGATTCAACCAAACCGTGCCTAGTGTGAGTATGACCTAAAGGTGCTACTTCAGCCTAGGATTGGGTTGGACAGTATACCAGTTAGTTGGAACTTCTGGTAAACTACTAAACTACTGAAGCCGAGCTGCAGCAGAGTAAACACTGTCTCATCAGCTAAAGAGCTTACAGCTCTGTTTACAGCAGCCAGTTTTCTTTAGGAATCTTATGTATGTAACCGTAGGTTTGAATCGGATCTCCGGTGGATTCTGTGTTTTATCGAGACCTTAGATAAACACTAGGGAAATTCATTTCAATTCAAGGGCATTCATTCATACTAGAGACTACAACTGGAAATTTTAAAATGAATGAAAAAATGAAGGAATGACACCTTTAAAACATCCCTCCAAACGACAGTTTGTGGCTGTTAGGATGTTACAATTTTAAAATGCTAAAATGTAAAAACTGTTTTCTGTCTTTTCAATCACTATTTTCTAAAATATAATTTAGGATAGTTAGGATTAAGGTTTTCGGGTGGTTCTTCAGCTCGGCTGTAGGATAAACCATTTTCAAATACCCATAATAACTTTCATATGTTTATTGTGTTTCCTTTAAAAATGTAAAAAAAAATAGTTAGGCGTTTATTTTAGCTTTATTTTAGATTATTTTATCTATCCAACCATCCATGTGTCTATCTATCATATGTGCCTGTATCTAGGTGCCATCCAGCCATCCATCCAGCTCTATCTATCCATCCATTCATCTATCTATCCATCTCTATCTATCCATACATCTATCCATCCATATGTACCTCTATCTAGTTACCATCCATCCATTTATCCATCCTTCTCTATCCATTCATCCGTCTCTTTCTATCTATCCATCCATCCATCTCTATCCATCCATCCATCCATGTGTCTCTGTCTGTCCATCCATATGTACCTCTATCTAGGTACCACTGATCTCTATCCATCCATCCATCCATCCATCCATCCATCCATCCATCCATCCATCTCTATCTTAAAACATACTCCACTATTACCGGCAAACACATTCAATACATTTGAGTATCATGCCACACTGGTTAATACTCCAGCAAAACTTGCCATTATTGTTCTCTACTGTCCTCCTGGACAAATGGGCGAATTCACGCATGAACTTGACATGCTACTGTCTTCTATCCCTGAGCAAGATTGTCCCATGCTCATTCTAGGGGATATGAACATCCACCATGACAGTACCAGCTTCACAGACTTCCTATCCCTCATGCAGTCTTTTGAACTGGAGCAGGTCCCCAGCCCTCCAACACATAAAGCTGGCAAACATCTAGACCTGATCTTCACTCGTAACTGTGACACCGACTCTCTAACTGTCACTCCTTTGCACGTCTCAGATCACTACTTTATGAAACTCAATGTTCATATTTCAAATAAACCCACAGCTACTTCTACTATGGTCTCGTTCCGCCGAAATCTTCGAGATCTCTCAGCAGACCAACCCTCCGCCTCCGGCTACATGCCTTACGGCTGAAACACTTGCATCATTCTTTACTGGCAAAGTGGCGGCCATCAGCAACCAGTTTACTGATGCACAATGTAGCCGTCCTACTACATCCCCTACTGCCCGGTGTCCCTCCACCGAAGGCGTTGCTTTCTCCTCGTTCACTCCTCTCACTGAGAACGAGACACTGGCTCTCCTAACACGTAGCCGTCCTACTACGTGTCCGCTTGACCCAATTCCTTCAAACCTACTGCAAACTATCGCACCTGCAATCATTCCGGCTATCACTCACACGATCAATGCCTCTTTAACTTCTGGTGTATTCCCGACTGCTTTCAAACAAGCACATGTGACACCACTGCTTAAAAAGCCTTCTCTCAACCCCACCCAGGTTGACAACTACAGACCGGTCTCACTGCTACCCTTTCTCTCTAAAACACTAGAAAGAGCAGTTCTAAATCAGGTCTCTGGCTTCCTCTCCCAGAATGACCTTCTGGACCAGAACCAATCTGGGTTCAAAAAAGGACACTCTACCGAGACGGCTCTGTTGTCTGTGACTGAAGAGTTGAAAACTGCCAGAGCTGCAGGTCAGTCCTCAGTGCTCATTCTGCTGGACCTCTCGGCCGCATTTGACACAGTCAACCATGACTTCCTCCTAACTATACTCTCAAACATGGGGATCGCAGACAATGTGCTGTCATGGTTCAGATCGTACCTCACTGGGCGCTCGTTCAATGTGTCGTGGCAAGGACAGCTGTCCTCAGCCCGCTCCTTACCCACTGGGGTTCCCCAAGGTTCGGTACTGGGACCCCTTCTCTTCTCCATGTACACCACCTCTCTTGGTCAGGTTGTCCGCTCACACGGATTTTCCTACCATTGCTTTGCTGATGACACCCAGCTATACCTGTCGTTCTCACCTGAAGATCACTCAATCTCTGCACGGATATCGTCGTGTCTCTCTGACATATCCTCATGGATGAAGGAGCATCACCTTCAATTAAATCTCTCAAAGACTGAACTTCTGGTTATACCAGCAAAACCATCTTTTCAACACAACCTCTCTATAAGCATCGACTCTCTCTCTCTCACCGACAAAGGTTGCTAGGAACCTGGGTTCTGGTTGATGACCAACTCTCCTTCACGCACCATGTGGCCTCAGTCGCTCGGTCCTGCCGCTTTGCGCTCTATAACATCCGAATAATTAGACCGTTCTTGACGCAACAGGCCACCCAACTCCTGGTGCAAGCGGTCGTCATCTCACGCCTCGACTACTGCAATGCCATACTAACTGGCCTCCCGGCCTGCGTAGTAAAACCACTCCAGATGATCCAGAACGCAGCAGCACGTCTGGTCTTCAACCAGCCAAAATGGGCACATGTCACCCCGCTGCTCATTGAGCTCCACTGGCTACCAGTTGATGCTCGCATCAAATTCAAAGCTCTTACAATCGCCTACAAGGTGATACAGAACAGTCTCCTTCCTACCTGCACTCACTCCTGAAGGCTTACGCTACCTCCCGGCCGCTGCGCTCCTCCAATGAACGTCGCCTCGCTTTGCCAAACATTCACACAAAGCAATCCAGACTGTTCTCATACAGAGTTCCCCAATGGTGGAACAAACTACCTTCCACTACCAGATCAGGAGAATCTCTCGCTATCTTTAAGAAACTCCTGAAGACAGAGCTCTTCAAAGAGCACTTACTCTCCTAACACCTCTAACACACTAACTACTTCTAACCTCATTTCCTTCTTCCCCTCCTTCACTCCTCTATCCTCCTTTTATCCCTATCCAAAGTTGTTTTTACCTTTAAACTTATTTTACATTGTACTTGACTATTGTAAGTCGCTTTGGACAAAAGCGTCTGCCAAATGTAATGTAATGTAATGTAATCTATCTCTATCCATCCATCCATCCATGTGTCTCTATCTATCCATGCATATGTACCTCTATCTAGCTACCATCCATCTCTATCCATCCATCCATCTATCCATCCATCCATCCATCCATCCATCCATCCATTGATGTGTCTCTATCCATCCATCCATATGTACCATATATCCATGTCTCTATATATCCATCCATCCATCCATCCATCCATGTGTCTATCTAGCCATCCATATGTACCTCTATCTAGGTACCATCCATCCATTCATCCATCCATCTCTATCCATCCATCCATCCATCCATCCATCTCTATCTATCTCTATCTAGATACCATCCATCTCTATCCATCCATCCATCCATTCATCCATCCATCCATCTCCATCCATCTCTATCCATCCATCCATCCATGTGTCTTTATCCATCCATCCATATGTACCATGCTGTCCATGTCTCTGTCTATCCATCCATCCATCCATGTTTCACTATCTATCTATCTATCTATCTATCTATCTATCTATCTATCTATCTATCTATCTATCTATCTATCTATCTATCTATCTATCTATCTATCTATCTATCTATCTACCTACCTACCTACCTACCTACCTACCTACCTACCTTAAAAACGATTTATAATAGATAATTTTAGTAAGGAATTGATATGATATATTTGCTGTATATATAAAGTGATACGAAACTGGTAATCTTACTTATTTTACTTTGGTCTGAGCGTTTATTCAGAAATAAAATAATTGCTCTTTACATCAACAGCAGTTCCACAGTTGACCATATGATGCAGTTCCACCTTCACACAGAGAGCCCAGGTCACATGATCTCCATCCATCATTATACAGTACGCTACACACTTCAGATATATAACTGCCTACAGGTGACCTTCAGTGAGTGCTGGTGATGCTGCTGGACTCTGAGAGGGATCAGATGCAGATGGGCTGAGCTGTGGGAGGCTGAGAGCTGGAGAGCTGGTCAGAATCAGCGCCGGCCGGTCGACCCGCGGGCCCGGCAGGTCCGAGTGGCGGCGGGGACGACACAGACACTTCATTCTGGAGAAGCAATCAGACTCTGAGGGGTTTAATGCACTGCCTTGGGTCTGAGCCACAGCAATTGGGTGTGATAGCCGTGTCATTATGAGAGGAGGGCGTCTGGAGGTCTTCAGCATTCAGGGATTACAGCCAGAGAGAGTGTGTGTGTGTGTGTAAGAGTGTGTGTGTAAGAGTGTGTGTGTGTCCCGTGTATCATCACGCTGAAGCCGCCACCTCCTCACCTCCTCATCATCCCACTCCCACCTCCTCACTGATTTCCTCTCGGCTCAGATCTCCACGGCTGGAGAGCGGCTCTTCACCACACAATAGCGTAACTACGACTCCAGCGACCCTCAGCCTGGCTCCGCCCCCTCACTGGAACCCAATTCCTTATCATACCAGAGAACTCCTACAGAAGAGAATACACCCACTTCAGAAGCTGCTCTGGGTTTATCAGACACTAGAGGGCGCTTCAGGGTGAGTCCAAACTGGATGGGTTCATAAGGAGCAATTGAGTAAAACCGGATTTTTTAAAGGTTTTAATCTCGTTACAGCGCTGAAAAAAACACAGAGGATGAAAACAACTACCAGAATACAGAGGAAACGCAGGGAGGTTTCTACCAATCCATCCATCCATCCATATGTGTCTCTATCTGTCCATCCATCCATCCATCCATACATGTGTCTCTATCTATCCATTCATCTATCCATCCATGTGTCTCTATCTATCCATCCATCCATATGTCTCTATCATCCATCCATCAATCTTTATCTATCCATACATCCATGTGTCTCTATCATCCATCCATACATCCATACATCCATGTGTCTCTATCATCCATCCATCCATGTGTCTCTATCATTCATCCATCCATCTTTATTTATCCATCCATCCATGTGTCTCTATCATCCATCCATACATCCATGTGTCTCTATCTATCCATTCATCTATCCATCCATGTGTCTCTATCTATCCATCCATCCATGTGTCTCTATCATCCATCCATCCAGCTTTATCTATCCACCCATCCATGTGTCTCTATCATCCATTCATACATCCATGTGTCTCTATCATCCATCCATCTTTATCTATCCATCCATCCATGTGTCACTACCATCCATCCATCCATCCATCCATCCATCCATGTGTCTCTATCTATCTATCTGTGTTTGTCTATCTATCTATCTATCTATCTATCTATCTATCTATCTATCTATCTATCTATCTATCTATCTATCTATCTATCTATCTATCTATCTATCCATATTGGTAGAATATTGAATAAATCTATCTATCAGTTCATGTCCTCCACATCTCTCATTTCATTACGATTGTCCAGATTTTATGTCTGTTTTTGAGCATAAATGCAGAATTTTTAGTCTTCCTTTTCTCTCTATGAACTCTATAAAATAACTTCAAACTAAATAACAAATCACTTTCTTTAAGTTGTTTTGTATAAGGTAGTCTGCTGAATACCCTGAATGTAAATGTAAATGATAAAGGTGAGGGTGGTAGGTCAGTGAAATCAGGCCTATTTCTGGACCAGGTTGGACGCCACTGGTATATATCGTCATTCATCATGATGGCGCATACCACATACAAGTCCTCATCACTGATCTCCAGTGCCTCCTCAACCACACCCACTCACCACCAATAGACAAGCCAGGTTGCTTTCCTTTGATTGGCTCGGCTGCTTTTGCAACATCTTCAGCTTTGATTAGCGGCTGCATGAAAATGCACGGCCTGCTTTCAAAGAAAAGCGTGGGAGTAGCTACCTGTCAGAGAGAGATGCAAACAGGGCTGGTTAAAAAGCAGCACGCTGTTTACATTAAACATTAAACCCTAAAGCTCTTCTACAGTACATCCCCAACGATCCCCCAACAAACTCAACAACTCAACCCCTTTTTTCACCAACAACCCCAACAACCACCAACACTACCGCCTCAACCGCCGCCCCGCGCTTCTCACGACCGCGTCCCAGGAGGCTTAGAGGCGCCGGTCGGCCTTGAAAACACACAAACATCCTCCTTCTCTCTCTCCAAACCTCACAACAAAGGCACAAAGCATCCCACCAGATGTTGTGAATACCATATAAGCCCCCCGTCCCTGTCTCGCTCCCCGTCACCAGCCGCAAACAGTATATGAATTAATCAGCGCGCAGGTACAGTAAATAAATAAATAATGTATATAAGCAGCTAATTAGGCGTGTTTATTCCTGTTATCATACACTGCCCCAGTCCACCCCCTCAACCACCCCCCAGCCCACCCTTCGCTCCAAACCATGAATCATTAAGTGGCTGCTAAATTGGTCTCTGGGGCCGGTGTGGTGGCACCGGGGCGGTCAGCGGCTTGTCTCTCCGCGCTGAAGGCAGGTGCGGCAGGTGCGGCAGGTGCGGCAGGTGCCGCCAGTGCGGCAGAGCCAGTGCAGCGGCCGACGGCCTGCAGTCCGTCCGCGGCAAGGAGTGAAGGGGGGCGGGGGCAGGGCCGGCTTCACGCTGGGAGGTGAGCAGCCGGAGGAGCAGCGTCAGCCGAGCGGCTGACAGCGCCGCCCGTCACAGGCCGTGCCGGGTTTTGATTAATGAGGGCATTTGAAAGACAATTAGCGGGAGCAGATTTGCCTTCAACCGCCTTATCAATCAGAACGCTTTAATTCAGCCTCCGTCAACAGAACCCGGCGTCCGCAGCTAGCCTCAACACACCGCTAGTTCAAGAGGCTTAATACAGTGCATCTATCAAGCATAACATTATGACCACCTCCCTGTGAATGGTGTGGTGCAGCCACAACCTTCCAGTTGGGCAAGACACCTAACACTACATTGCCGTACAGGTGTTGGAGAATGAAAGTGAAACACCTGGTTTTAGAGCACAATAATTGATTGTGGTGACGGACAGTTCTGGTGGAAACAGGAGAGTTGAGGTGCACATTGAATTCTGCGTGATTTGATCAGCCGTGGTTTTATGTTTTTTGGATACAATCCGGGTTAGCACCCGAACATCCCTTTCAGACAGCTTCCTCTTACAGCATCCACAGTTAATCCTGTTGGATGTGGTCGGTCCTTCTTGGTGGTATGCTGACATTACCCTGGATACCGTGGCTCTTGATGCATCACAAAGACTTGCTGTCTTGGTCACAGATGCTCCAGCAAGACGTGCACCAACAATTTGCACGGTATAACGCTAAACGATTTGCACGGATGATCCGGTATAACGCTACTTTAGTCTGGTGGAGGAGTGTTTGGGGGGGAGAAGGGATAGGAATTCGGCACTTGCTCATGAATATTCATACATGCAAACATATCACCTCTGATTGGATAACAGCACTGAGACACCAGGAGGCAGCGAGACAAACAACAGTTATAAACATTTTTACACTAATAACAGTCTTTGCAATGTCATATTTTACTTTACAACATGTGTAATAATGCCCTGCTAAGTGCAGTTCAGCCTATACTGACCTAGTCTTAGAGTCTCTGTAAAACACCAAATCCACCGGAGATCCTATTTAAACCTATAGTTACTTACACACAGAGGTGGGTAGAGCCCAGATCCAGAAAGTGAAAATCCACTCCAGGGTTTTTACTTTTAACTAGTGTAAACAGAACTGTTCTAAATATACACCTACCTATCTCAATTGTACTTGGCTGGTGGTGTTTTTCCTCCATAGACTAAATCTAACCATTTGTTTCTTAGCTCTGAATTACTGGGTAAAGTATATAAACACTGATGTGTTATTCGCACAAATAACACAGGAATGAACTGCATGCTGTTCCTAGCGCTGTTAGTTATCTCCTATCTGACGAGACGGCGTCGCTGCCCGGCTTAAGCTCTGCCTGTGGGCGGTCCCGAGCCGAGGTGGGCGGGGCCATGAATACTAATTTACGGGTTGATGTAGACACGGTGCTTTTCCTGATCGACTCGTTTTTCTAAATATATTTTTTTTCTACTAGCTGCTGCAGAGAATGAAGAAGAGGAAAAGTTTCATCATGTGCAGCATCATAAACAACTCAGAGAGACCTGCTGTATTTCACAAACAACAAGAACAAGAGGATTTTAGCGGAAGGAGACCTTTAAACACAGTGGGACCTATCGTACACTCTGCGAAAGTTGTGTCGCAATGCTCGTTGCTATCTTACACCCCCTTATCAGTCTATTTTCATGATAATAATAATAATAATAATAATAATTATAGCTGCTCTGTGGTGGTTTTCTATCCTGTAGGTTCTGAGTATTGAAGAACAGGGTGAAAAAAGGAGAATAATAATAAAATATACAGAGAAACAGATAAAAAATATAATGATTGTAGGAATAATAGGAACAACAACAGCAAAAAAAAAAAAGTTGCGTAGATTTTCACAAAGCTGTATCTATTGTAAAAACAAAAAAAAAGAGTTCTCGTCAAGTTTTTAATTTTTTTTTACTACGTTTCACTACGTTCATCCCGAAGCTCATTTTTATTGATGGGCGCAATAAAAATACTGTCTTGTTAAACTTGCCAGTATTTCACAGCAGGCATAAAAAATGTAGCGCCGAGTCCCCAAATCGGCACATAAATGTAATAAACCCCACCACAGCCTGCCTAATTATTAAATAATGACCTCAAATTATCACCATAAATCATACAGCTGCACATTATTCACAGGAACACGTACAGGAGCAACGTCAACATCTAGATTTGTAGTCCAGTAAGACTGAAATAGCAAAAAAAAAAAAACATTCACAATAAAGAGGTTCTGACAATGTAGTGCAAAAAGTATTTATCCTAAATAAATCCTAAATTATTAAAATTATATCTGTTTTTTTGAAGGAGTAACAAGCTCTACTGTTCACCCTCTGTAAATAAATGATATAAGCTGTATTTTTCGCACAATAGTATGTACTTAAAATCCTTTAATTTTCCCCCAAAATCGACTGTACGCCTTATGTATGAATTATATTAGTCAGGTATTAAGGAGCAGTAAAGCCACTCCACTGAAGTACAGCATTATAAGTGTGAGTTTTTAGTAAAGTTTCTCCAGCACCGAGATTGAAGCAGCATTAGCATTAGCCGCTAATCTCGCTAAGCACTCACTAGGCGCTAGCTAATATCGCCCTGGCTTACCTGAACACTCAGGGTTCCTCAGTGTAGCGCTGTCAGGTGGCATTAGCTGCTAACCATGGCTAGCACTAGTGGTTAGCTGCTAATGCTAATGCTGCTGCACCTAACCAAATCTGGAAATCTAATCTTACTGTAAATAAACAGAAGGGCTTTACTCACCCAAATAAACAGTTTTCAGGAGAGAACTATGTGCATATTAACATCCAGCTCTTGTTTGATTTTAAAATATATATTTTTTAAGAATTACAGTTCTGTTTACTTAGCTTATCTTAGCTTTTCAGGTCTTGCCACCCAGTGTTGAGACCTGATGAATTAGAAGGGAAACATGGTGACACCCTTGTTCCTTACTAGTGTTGCATAGCGCACCGTATAGTGCTAAAAATATGGTATACAGTACCAGTCAAAAGATTGGACACACCTCGTTTAATTCAGAGTTTTTTCTTCCTTTTCATGTTTTTTTTTACATTGCATCATGGCTGGACAGGACTCAGTCAAGCTCATTTTCAAAATAAGAAGTTTATTAGGCAAAGGTTGGGCAAAGAGAGTAGTCAAAACAAGCAAGGTCAACACTGGTAACTAGAAGCAAAAGGGAGTAAACATATAAAAAAAATCAGAGGGCAGACAAATCAATCAGGGTCGGTAATACAAAACAAGGTTAAAAAATATATTTAGTGTGTGTAACAGGTGAAATCAATATTCAGGTGATTGGCCTAATGGTAGTGCCATTTGCAGTGTCATATTTTAATGTACTTAAGTGTATATTGTAGTACAATAACAGCCTAATTTTTTATTGAACTACATCCATTTTCATTCTGAATTCAGTTTTAGTCACGTTTTAGACGACCAAAATTAAAAACATCTAGGTCTAGTTATAGTCAATTAAATTTTACTATTGTCTCTTGTCTCACGCATGTCAATATGTGACCTTTCTGTATTGTGCTGGTGGAGGAGAACATCCTAAATTGCATAAAAAAACAGAGTTATTCCACCTAATATTGATTTCTGGGGTCGGGCGCCCCCTGCTGTTCGGTTTCAGAAAGCTGTGTAACTCCACCCATCCCCATAGGTTTCAATGGCAAAACAGAACAACTTTCAATCATGTTTTTTTGTAATATACTGTAATTCTACCTCCATTATTTAAATGCAGCAGCTAGTGTAACCTCTGCTCATATTGTCAATTTTTTATTTCCCCACAGAATTCGTTTTTATTGTGTGGTTATTGTAAAAGGGCTGGGATACACCTAGCCGGGGCGGGACCATAGACTGTGTGAGCTCTGTGGAGGCAGCCCTCAGGGGCGGGGTTATTTAAATAAGTAGGCGGTTTCTCCACAGTCTTTCTCCCTCCTCTGGTCTCTATTGCGCAGATTCTGGTTTCAGATTTTGGCTTCATTTTCATTGAATGAATGGGAACGGCGACGCGGCGTCCATCTTTTTTTATATTTGCACTGCGATAGGGCTGCATTTTCTTTCTTAAATTCTGTTTAATGGTTTATGTTCTCAGATTTGACCATTTTAGCTTATCAGAGATACAATTATTTTCAAAAACAACAAAAACAGGGCTTTATGCTTTCACTTTTAGTGGTGCTGGGACTCATTTTACACTAAAAAAGAGCTAGCGATGCTCCTGCTAGCGACTGTAGCTCTCTCGTCTCCGGTCCTGTTAGCCGGGAACTTGCTGGCTGCTCACTATTTTCCATTAGGCGTTTATTTCACGGGGAATTTCGGAGCTCCATGCTGTAATTGGTATGTAGCTCGCCTCCTAATGGGCGGGTGAGCCGCTGTGGAAGCGGGGACTGCGGTCTTTTTACGCAGGTGAAGGATGCATAAATTGCCCTTTAAGCAGCACATTATTGGATTGTAATTCTCCATTATTTGCTGCAAACATTGTGTGAAACACTTGATTTGGCCCGAGGTAAAGACTGTAACTAATTACATTAGCTCAGGGTACCAGACTCCACCTCCCATAGCTCCCCATAAGAGAGAATATATATAAATATATATATATATATATATATATATATATATATATATATATATATATATATATATATATATATATATATATATACATACAGTACGGTTCTGGAAAAAATTAAAGAGAACACTTCAGTTTCTGAATCAGTTTCTCTGATTTTGCTATTTATAGGTTTATGTTTGAGTAAAATGAACATTGTTGTTTTATTCTATAAACTACAGACAACATTTCTCCCAAATTCCACATAAAAATATTCTCATTTAGAGCATTTATTTACAGAAAATGAGAAATGACTGAAATAACAAAAAAGATGCAGAGCTTTCAGACCTCAAATAATGCAAAGAAAACAAGTTCATATTCATAAAGTTTTAAGAGTTCAGAAATAATCAATATTTGGTGGAATAACCCTGGTTGGTTTTTAATCACAGTTTATTTTCATGCATCTTGGCATCATGTTCTCCTCCACCAGTCTTACACACTGCTTTTGGATAACTTTATGCTGCTTTACTCCTGGTGCAAAAGCAGTTCAAGCAGTTCAGCTTTGATGGTTTGATGGATTTGGTAAAATCAAAGAAACTCATCATTTTACTGTATTTCAGTAATTCAGTTGAAAATGTGAAACTCATATATAACTGTATATATATATGTATTAAACAAAGAATTATCTGCTGATTATGGCTTGCAGCCTGTGGAACTCAAAAATCAGTGTCTCAGAAAATTTGAATATTATATATTAAGACCAATTGGTACTTTTGGCAGTGTGGGCAGTGTGCCAAGTCCTGCTGGAAAATGAAATCTACATCTCTATAAAAGTTGTTCTCAGCAGAGGGAAGCTGTAAGATATGAAGTGCTGTAAGATTTTGTGGGAAAACAAAACTGCACTGACTTTGGACCAAAAACAAGTGATATTTGTGGCCAATCGTGATATTTTTCGTCTACTGTGTTCAATTGCATGTTTGTTCACATACAGGTGTTTGAGAATGAAACTGAAACACGTGGTTTTAGAGCACAATAATTGATTGTGGTGACGGACAGTTCTGGTGGAAACAGGAGAGTTGAGGTGCACATTGAATTCTGCGTGATTTGATCAGCCGTGGTTTTATGTTTTTTGGATACAATCCGGGTTAGCACCCGAACATCCCTTTCAGACAGCTTCCTCTTACAGCGTCCACAGTTAATCCTGTTGGATGTGGTTGATCCTTCTTGGTGGTATGCTGACATTACCCTGGACACCGTGGCTCTTGATGCATCACAAAGACTTGCTGTCTTGGTCACAGATGCTCCAGCAAGACGTGCACCAACAATTTGTCCTCTTTTGAACTCTGGTATGTCTCCCATAATGTTGTGTGCATTGCAATATTTAGAGCAGAACTGTGCTCTTACCCTGCTAATTGAACCTTCACACTCTGCTCTTACTGCTGCAATGTGCAATTAATGAAGATTGAACACCAGGCTGCTCCAATTTAGCCATGAAACCTAAAATCCCACACTAAAATGATGACAGGTGTTTCAGTTTCATTGTCCAACACCTGTATTTAACAGTGAAGAGTATTTTAGCCAGTCGTGCTTCAATAACTGTTCTGACCATGGAAACAGTTCAGTATTAGTCACATTACGCTCCGAGAGCTCGCCTTAATTTGCGGTTTTCCTTTTTCTTATTACTCCTGAGTTTAATGCATTTAAAAGATGAGTGGTGCACGTTATTAGCCCCCGATGCTACATTTAGAGGCAGCGGTCCATAGCATGGAGGCGCTTTGATCCCGGTTTCACAAGCTTTCATTAGCAGCGTCCTGCGAGCGGCGAACACGGCGAGCATTATTACAGCCGGCCAGGAAGTCGGGCTTTGTTTTTGCAGTGTTTTCTGTCTCCAGGAGACGCAGACCTGTACGCGCATTTGTTCCTGAAGAGGCAGAGGAGGAAAAAAAAATAGAGAACTGTAACGAGGGCAACGTAATTACGCCTTTTTCCTCTGAGTGTTCTTTCATACGTCTTTTTTTTTGGAGTCCGGTTTCTGCAAATTAGCCATCCATTATGTGTTTTGGAATTCCACACACACACACACACACACACAATCACAGTCACACACAGTTTGTTGGTTTTGCTATTCCTGCTGTTCTTGTGAGGACCTCCCACTGACACAGTAGGACATTTATACACAACCTAAACCTAGACCTAAAACTAGAACTAAGCCTAGACCTAAGCCTAGACCTAAGCCTAAAACTAGACCTAAATCTAGAACGAGACCTAAACCTAGACCTAAAACTAGAGCTAAACCTAAAACTAGACCTAAAACTAGACTAAGACTTAGACCTAAACCTAAGCCTAGACCTAAAACTAGATCTAGACCTAAAACTAGACCTAAATCTAGAACTAGACATAAAGGCCTTTAAATGTTACCTATAAACAGAAAATTATAGAACACAATGCTGGTTTTGCTATTCTTTTGAGGACCTTCCATTGACAGAGTAATAGCTGTATGTAATTTATATACCACCTACAAAGGTTTTTTGGGTTCCGGTTTCTAGCCATACATTATGTGTTTTGGAATTACACAAACACACAGACAAACACACACACACACACACACACATGCACACACTGTTTTTTGGTTTTACTATTCCCTATACTTTGCTTTGACATTGCTAATTTATACACCAACTACACCTACGTCATCACTAAATCTTTTAAACATTAAGCTTAGTGAGCAAAAGTAAATAATTACACTCATTTACATTAATTTAAAATCATTTTGTAAAAAAACTAATAACAAACTAACAAATTATGGCACAATGTTGGTTTTGTTTTTCTTGTGAGGACCTTCCATTTACATAGTAATACCTTTAGCCTAAACCTAAATCCTAATATTAACATTTTACATTTTATTTAAATTAAATAATTATTTTTGTTAAAAAAAGGCCTTCAATTTTGTCCCTACAAACAGACAAATTGTATGACACAATGTTATTTTTGCTATCCTTATGAGGACCTTCCATTGACATAGTAATAACTGTAGGCAATTCATACTACACCTATTTCTAAACCTAACCCTAAAATTAACTTTTACAAAGTAAACCATTTTACCCATTTAGATTTTAAAAAATAAAGTATTAAGACTAAAATGACACAATAATAACTACAGACAATTCACACTTCACCTACTGCAACCTTAACATTGTGAGGACCGACAACATATGACTCACCGCCATTATTGTGAGGACGTCTGGTCCTGACAAAGATAGCAAAACGTGCACACACTCTCTCGCTCTCTCTTTCTCTCTCTCTCTCTCTCTCTCTCTCTCTCTCACACACACACACACACACGCACACTCGCACAGGCAGGGTATTGAATGACAAATCACAATAAGGCTTTTCCTCCAGTGAAGGCCAAACTGGGGGTCCGTAATGATATTCATTCTCAAACAGAAGAACATTCTAATGGGCAATTAAGACGATCAAGCCTGCCAAGCTACACGTGAAGAACGGGGACCCGCTGCCAGCGAACACACACACTCTCTCTTTAGTCACACACACACACACACACACACACACACACACACACACACACACTCTCACAACACACACTCGCGCTCTCTCTCTCTTTCTCTCTCTCCTGCCGAGACCTTCCTTTGTGTCTTACACATGTGTGTATAAGAGAGGTAGGCGGTAGAACGAGGGTCCGCTCGCTCCAAAAGCACAATATAATTGAACTTTCCACATTATTTCTCGCTAATATGCGCTGCCACTTGGTCTCATTAGCGGAATGATGTGCTCTCCAGTTCGGGAATGAACTCTTTGCCCGAGTAATTAAAGCGCCTAAAGTTTCCAGTCCTTTGTTTAAAGAATTCGTCCTTGTGCTCTCCATGCCCCATCAGCTGCCTAATTAGCAGGGCCTTTGTGTGATTAAAAATTCTCACAGAGATTCCATTGGATATTTTCCTGTGTTAATGAGTGTTTGTGGACAGCTGGGAACGGGGCGCCGGCTCCCTTTTGGCCGGACCTCCTGCGCGCCCGGGCCAGACCTCTGTCAGGGCCGGCGAGTGAAAGCTGTCATTTCCGTAATGGGGATGGAAATTGGTCAAAAGACCAGCGCCGGGCCCTCCCACAGGACTGGAAATGTCTTGAAATATAAATGAGGATGAATATTCATATTCTCTCTTTCTCTTTCTCTCTATTTCTATCTATTTCTCTCTTTTTTTCTCTATCATTTTGTCCATCATCCTCTCCACAAAACATACACCAACACTGATTCGATTCAATTCAATTAAAAACAATCACATCAACCCATTAATGTGTGGCTCCTGGCTTTATTTGGAATATTTACAGTATCAACTCTACATTAGTATCTACTAAGTACATCGCAACGCTCATTGCTATCTTGGCAGTGGAAAACACAAGCACTCCACTGACTGATTAAAACCCTGACAACAGTTAATCATTGCTATCTAGGCAATGCAGGCCCATTACATCAACAATAAAAACAGAACTCTAAATAAAATAACATTGCTGTTCCCGTAAATGAGCTGCTGGAGCTCCTTCACAGCATCAACCAGCAGCTCAGTTTCCTCTGCTGAGAAGAGTTTGTTGAACACGTCCAGGTAGCTGCACCATTAAAATAGCAATCCACCAAAGTCAGAGCTCACCTGATCTACTCTTAAAGGGAATGAAGAGCAAGAGACACTCTGATTGGTTTATTTCACGTTACCCCCAAACTAACCACACCCACGATTAATTACGAGAATTAGTACATGACTTTTGATAGGGTAGTTTAGGAGTAAATAGGGTGGTATGGGATAGTTTAGGAGTATACCGAGTAGTATAGCGTAGTTTAGGAGTATATAGGGTAGTAGTATAAGGTAATTTTGAAATATACACTATAGCAGTGGTTCCCAACCTATGGGTCGCCAAAGATCCACGATGGGTCGCGAAGCCCTCTTGATTTTAAGGGGTTTCATTTTAATACTATATATAGTCTAGGGTAAGCAAAATTCGCCGCGCTGCGCTGCGCTCTCTCTGTCTCTCTCTCTGGCGCGCGCGCGGGCGCTCTCTCCGGCAGCGCGGAGCTGAATTCAGCGCGAGGCTGAATATAATAATATAATAATATAATAATATAAAACTCAGTTTAGTTAAATAAATGAAAATGAGTGAGGGCCTGTAAAGTTAATCAATTATTGTCCAATATTTGGACAGGTTGAGGTTTTGGTGAGCTGTTTTACTGATTTGAAACTGAAACTGATATTATTCTTTTTTTTTTTATTTTTTTTTTATTTTATATAAATTATTTTTTATTCATTTTAAATAGTTGTATTATTTTTATTGATCTAATTAATTTTTTCTTCATAAGATAAAAATTCCTTATGTTTTATGTATCAATTTTTCCTTTTTTACGTGTTTATTTTATTCATCTATAGTAAATGTCAGTTTTTATTTGTCATTACTAACCCCCCCCCCCCACCCCAACTCAATTATACAATTACATCTTTTACATTTGGGGGGGTGGGGGGGTTATGTTGGGTCACCAAAGCTTACAATGGTAAAAATATGGGTCCCTGAAGAAAAAGGTTGGGAACCACTATAGTATAGGGCAGTATATAGGGTGGTATAGAGTAGTTCAGGAGTAAATAGGGTAGTACAGGGTAGTTTAGAAGCATACAGTATAGTATAGGGTAGAAGATAAGGTAGTATATGGAAGTATAGGGTAGTATATAAGGTAGTATAGGGTAGTTTAGTAGCATACAGTACAGTATAGGATAGTTTAGTAGCATACAGTACAGTATAGGATAGTATATAGGGTAGTATAGGAGCATACATTATAGTATAGGTTATTTTTCCAGGGTATATAGGGTAGCATAGGGTAGGATTGTGAGTATACAGTATAGTCTAGGGTAGTTTATAATTTAGGAGTAAATAGGGTGGTATGGGATAGTTTAGGAGTATACCGAGTAGTATAGTGTAGTTTAGGAGTATATAGGGTAGTATAAGGTAATTTTGGAATATACACTATAGCATAGGGCACTATATAGGGTGGTATAGAGTAGTTTAGGAGTAAACAGGGTAGTACAGGGTAGTTTAGAAGCATACAGTATAGTATAGGGTAGAAGATAATGTAGTACAGGGTAGTTTAGAAGCATACAGTATAGTATAGGGTAGAAGATAATGTAGTATAGGGTAGTTTAGTAGTATATAGGATAGTATAGGTTATTTTTCCAGGGTATATAGGGTAGCATAGGGTAGGATTGTGAGTATACAGTATAGTCTAGGGTACTTTATAGTCTAGGAATATATAGGGTAGTATGAGTCATTTACAACATATAGGGTTGTATAGGAGTATATAGGGTAGTAGAAGGTGTATTGGTTAGTATTTATGAGAATATGGAATTTAGGGGAGTATATAATATATAATATAGGGCATTTATAGTATAGAGTAATATATAGGTAGTATAGGGAGTACAGCATAGTTTAGGGTTTATTGGGTAGTATACTGCACTGTTGCTATGATGTTGCTAGGTGGTTGCTGAGGTTTTGTCAGAGCCTGTGAGTGAAAGCTGTCATTTCCGTAATGGAGATGGAAATTGGTCAGAATTGGTCGCCCCACAGGACACTGGAGATGTCCTGAAATATAAATGAGGATGAATATTCATATTGTCTCTCTCTCTCTCTCTCTTTCTCTTTCTCTATTTCTCTAATTCCCTCCATCTCTTTCTCCACCCCCACCAAACGTCCACCAGTCCCAATTTGATTCAGTAAAAATAAAGGAAAAGTGCTGAGTATTAATATACATGCCCGTCACTTTAACTAGCCCCTCGGAACTGGGCGGCGGCACCGCCGGCCCATTAGCGTGGCCCCCGGCTTCATCTGCTATTATCCTCAGGTCCTTTCTCTCCCCAAAGTTGGGGTCACCCCTCTCCGCTGAGAATTACCCACTGCAAGCTTTTCCCTTTTGTTCGCTTTTCTCCCCACTTAGCGGAGCGCGAGAGCAAGCGAGAGGCCGTGAGAGAGCCACAGAGACGTTTAATGAAGCCCACTCGGAAGTGCGGAGGAAAAAAACAGGGGTCAAACTTAAATAAAAGGAGGAGAGAGAAGAAACGAGTGTGCAGGAACTGGAATCTGGAGAGGAAGAGGGGAGGAGGGGAGGAGGGGTCTTTAAACAGGAGAGGTTGGTGGGGGGGGTTAGTGGTTGGCCTGTCGGATGTACTGGGCAGATCCCACAGCAGCTGTTCAGTAAGTACTCACACGCCTTTTCTGGAATGTCTAAATTCCTTCCTTCAGCAAATAATCATAAGAGATCGCCTTTAAAAAATCAGTTATTAGCCTGGTTTACTTACAGAGATTTGACTAAAATAAAGGTAGTGGGTAGTATAAGATTGAATATTAAGTAGTAGAAGATAATACAGAAGATTACAGGGCATTTAGGGGAGTTTAGTGTAGTATAGGGCATTTAGTGGAGTATATGGAATTAAAGGAAGTATGGGGTAGTATAGGGTGATATAGGGGATGATCAGGCATTTAGGGGAGTATAGGGTAGTATAGGATAATAAAGGAGATGATAGGGCATTTAGTGGAGTAGAGTGCAGTATAGGGCATGTAGGGGAGTGTAGGGTAGTATAGGATAATAAAGGAGATGATAGGGCATTTAGTGGAGTATAGTGCAGTATAGGGCATTTAGGTGAGTATAGGGTAGTATAGGAAGTATAGGGTAGTATAGATAATATAGGGGGGGATATGACATTTAGTGGAGTATAGTGCAGTATAGGGCATGTAGGGGAGTGTAGGGTAGTATATGGAATTGAGAGTAGTATAGGGTAGTATAGGTAGTACAGTATAATGTAGTCAGCATAGGAAGTATAAGGTAGCATAGGAAGTATAGGGTGGTACAAGAGAATGTAGGGTAGTATAAATTACTATAGTGTGAACTATAGAACAGGGTAGTACTGGGAGGATATGGCATTTAGAGGAGTATAGGGTAATATAAGGCATTTAGAGCAGTATAGGGTAGTATAGGAAGTATATTATAGTATAGGAAGTATAAGATAGTATAAAGAATATAAGGTATTATAGGGGAATACAGGGTAGTAGGGACGGATATGGCACTCAGAGTAGTATAGGGTAGTATAGGGAGTATACTGGTAGTGCAAAGAGTATAAGGTAGTATCGGGGAATCCAAGGTAGTATACAGAAGTATAGGGTACTATTCGGACGATATGGCATTAAGGGTATAGGGTAGTATAGTGCATTTAGAGTAGTATAGGGAGTATAAGGGATTATAGGGGAATACAGGGTAATTTATAGTAGTTTATTGTAGGGAGTATAAGGTACTATAAAGAGTATACAGTATTATAGGGGAATAAAGGTTGGTATAGGGGAATAAAGGGTAGTATAGGGGGTATAGAGTAGTATTGAGAATCGTGGGGTAGGATAGGGTAATAAATGGTATTACATTCAGTTTTTAAAGCATTTTTAGAAATTCTGCAAAACTTTTAAACCTAATGTGCTACTGATGTTCCCTTACATGTAGTAAACACATAATACCAGCAAATACAATGAATACAGTTTAACACCTTTAAAAAAAGACAATAAATAAAAGATTTGTAGTGTAATAGAAGTGTCTATTGCGGACATAGAGCTTCTACTGTTCCCATGACTCTGTATTATTCCTGATGCTCTTTACATGTATTATTGTTTTTCTCTGATGAATAATTGAGGGCTGTTGTCTGCAGAGCAGGTTGGTGGAGTGATATGTTGTGTTAGGATGTAAAGTGTAACTGGCAGCGTGTGTTAAAGACGTTTCCCACACTGCGATCTGTGAGCTCACAGAGAGAAGGCTGGAGGCGAAGCGAGGCGAATCGATGGGGCGATAAGCACTTGCCGCGAGTTTGGAGAAACTGTTGAACCTAGCGATTCTGCAGAACTTTAATTACAGCGCCGAGGCGATGGATAGATTTCTGGGACCATCATTATAAACAGAGGGCTGGTGTAGCGAGAGGAGCGTCTGATCATCCTTCAGTTTAAAGAATGGCGTCTCCAGAGCACGCGCCGTTAATGATGGAACATCTTACTGAACAATTTACACCTGAAAGAACACGCTCGGCCCTGAAAAAAGGAAAATCACTGGAACTTAATTGAACAAAGTGATGGGAAATGATCTGTTGGCCCGATCCGATATGATTTCTGAAGCGCTGTGATGTGCCTGTGATAAGTGCCCTGTGCTGAAGGTTGAAGAGATTAGACTTGATTATCAAATAATGAATCAGACATCAGTGTAGTTCTAATTGCCTGCTCCAATAAATGCGATGGTTGATGTGCTCTCGGTGCATTCTTTCTTTCATCATGATCCACTTCTTTACTTCTTTACCGTCTTTATTTCCCAAACAGCCTCCTATAGTCCCTCTTTACTAACAGATAAACTAGACATAGAGAAATAGACTGATTGTGTATCTACAAACCAATCAGTGTGAAGTATAGGGAGTATAGAAGTATAGAAGTACTTTATTGCGCTCAGTCACTAAATTACAGCACAAAACCAAAACTAACCGGACTAAATATACAGAACAGATAAAGCACAGATTCCTTGGTTTGGACTTTGTTCCAGGACTTTTAGGAGTGAAAAGGTTCTTGGAAACACAAAAATTGAGCACCATTGTTTTGGAGACACAAGAGTAAAAGCAATGCCTTTGTTTATACAGTATATGTTCTGAGTGAGTTTGTGTGTGGGTAGTGTAGTGGAGTATCTGGTGGTAAGGAAGTATAGGCTAGTTTAGGCTAGTAAAGGGTACTATGTGGGAGTATAGGGTATTACAGGGTAGTACAGGCTAATATAGGCTAGTATATGGGTGTGTAGGGTAATATAGGTTAATAAATGGTAGTATATGAGAGTATAGGGTACTATAGGGAATTACAGGCTTATATAGGCTAGTATATGGGAGTATAGGGTAGTATATGGCTAGTATATGCTAGTATAAGGAAGTATAGGTTAGTATAGGGTAATGTATGGTAATACTGGATAGTATGGGAGGGGTATAGATAGGGTAGTATAGATTATTAAATGGTAGTATATGGGAGTATACGGTAGTATAGGGAATTACAGGCTAATATAGGCTAGTGTATGGGCGTATAGGGTAGTATATGGCTAGTATATGTTAATATAAGGGAGTCAAGGTTAATATAGGTTAGTGTAGGGCAATATTGGATATTATTGGAGTATAGGGTAGTATTGAAGAGTATATGGAAACATATGCTATGTTTAGGAATAAAGGCTAGTACAGTGTAGTACAGGGTTGTATAGTGTAATGTAGGGCATTCAGGGGGGACATAAAGGGGGTTTATGGAAGTATAGGCTTGTATATTCTAGTATAGAGTATTATATGGGAGAATAGGCTATTATACGGTAGTATATGGGAGTATAGGAAAGTATAGGAGAGTATAGGGTAGTTTATACAAATAGAGGCTAGTATAGCATTGTATAGTGTAGTATAAAGCATTTAGGGAGAATAAGGGGAGTATATGGAAGTATAGTATACATTTATATACCCTAGTATAGCATAGTATAAGGTAGAATAATGTAAAATAATGTAGTGTAGAGCATTTAGTGGAGTATACAGGTAAGTAAAGGTACTGAACTATATTTCACTGCTGTAGATAATCATATACTTATTTGTAAATAATATCGAAAACACATTGCTGTTATCATGAACATATTTCCATCCTGAATTTAAATTAAACACTAATTTAATATTTATATTGTTATTTCTTTCTTTATTGTATATTTTCTACTTTTCTCTTTATGCTGCATACTTGGCGAGGAAAGAATTTTATTGTACGAGGAAACTTGTTTCTCACTGAATCTTAAATTTTAAATGTACAGTATATAATATATAAAAAATAAAAAAAATAAACTTGTTTTAGACTTTGTTCCAGGACTTTTAGTTGTGGAAATGTTCTTGGAAACACCTATGTTTTTACAGTGTGTGTACTGAGTGTGTGTATAATATGTGTGTATAGTGGATAGTGTGTGTGTGTGTAAAAGATAGAGTGTGTTATCAGGGTTTGGGGGGGTGGGGGGTGGGGGGGGTGAATAACAGCAGCGCTTAGAGTGGAATCATGGGCTGCTGACCGGTCCACAGCAAGAGAGGCCTGAGTGTGTGTGTGTGTGTGCGTTAGACAATGTGTGTGTGTGTGTGTGTGTAGACGAAAACGGACCAATCAGAAGCTTTTCTTGCCCTGGATATTTATTAGCTACGCCGCTGACAGTAATGAGCAGGGAACAGGTGGGCCCGGACGCACAGATCAGAAAGTCGGGCTGACGGCAGGTGGGGGGGACGGGGCAGGGGGGGGCAGGTTGGCGAGGGGGTACCCGGAGGTGGGCAGCGATAGACAGTGGGCAGAAGTTTGACCCCTCACAGCTATGTGGAGAGAGTGAGGCGGCAGCGCACCACCCACTCACACTGGCAGCACCCGCCGCCTAACACACACACACACCCACACACACACACACACACACATTAACACCTGGCGCAATTAGCCAAATGAGGCCAGAGATGTGCAGAAGAGCAAAAATAACAATGTGGAGACACACCTGAACCAGACGGAGAGGAGAGGCACTTCATCAACAGCTCATTATTAATCTTTATAATAATCTTATAGACTCTTACTGTTTAAACTCTACATGGACAAAAGTATCGGGACACCTGGTGATGCATCCTCATCAGGAAGCTAAGCTCGCTCGGCCTCAACACCCCCCTCTGCAACTGGATCCTGGACTTTCTGACGGGGAGACCCCAGTCAGTCCGGTTCGGGGGCAGCACCTCCAGCACCATCACACTGAACACTGGGGCCCCCCAGGGCAGTGTCCTGAGTCCTCTGCTGTTCACCCTGCTGACTCATGACTGTGCTGCAAAACACAGTTCTAACAGCTTTATCAAGTTCGCCGATGATACAACCGTGCTGGGTCTCATCACCAAAGGCGACGAGTCAGCATACAGAGAGGAGGTGCAGCGGCTGACAGACTGGTGTACAGTCAACAACCTTCACCTGAATGTGGACAAGACAAAGGAAATGGTTGTTGACTTCAGGAGAGCACAACACACCCACTCTCCACTCAACATCGACGGGTCCTCTGTGGAGATTGTTAAGAGCACCAAGTTCCTTGGTGTCCACTTAGCAGATAACCTCACCTGGACCCTGAACACCAGCTCTACAGCCAAGAAAGCCCAGCAGCGTCTCTACTTCCTCCGGAAGCTGAGAAAGGCCCGTCTCCCTCCACCCATCCTCACACTCTTCTATAGAGGGACCATTGAGAGCATCCTGAGCAGCTGCATCACTGCCTGGTTTGGGACCTGCACCGTCTCTGACCGCAAGACCCTCCAGCGTATTGTGAGGACAGCTGAGAGGATCATCGGCGTCTCTCTCCTCCATCACGGACATTTACACCACCCGCAGCATCCGCAAAGCAACCAGCATTGTGAATGACCCCACTCATCCCTCACACGAACTGTTCTCCCTCCTGCCTTCGGGAAGAAGGTACCGCAGCATCCGGTCCAGCACGACCAGATTCTGCAACAGCTTCTACCCCCAAGCCATCAGACTCCTCAACTGCAGAGACTGAACTGATGGTTTTTCTGTACATGCACACACACTCTTACCCCACTTACCCCAGAAAATGGAAAGCACTAAAAACCCTACTACCTCACTGGACTCTATTGCACACTGTGTAATTTGCACACTGTCTTGTTATTTATTATTCTTTGTGTGTATTTTGTTGTATTGTCTGTCTGCACTTTTGTACTGTTGCACTATTGTTCTGTCTACACTGTGTTTATGTGCACCATGGTCCCTGGAGGAACGTTGTTTCGTTTCACTGTGTACTCTGTATATAGCTGAAATGACAATAAAAACCACTTTGACTTTGACTTTGCATACTTGGCTTCTTGTGAAATCAAGAACGTTAAAAATAGTTTAGAAATTGTACTATTTATTTAATTAACTCTCTCTAATTAAGTCTCTACTCTCTAGGATAGAAAGCTTTCTAGTAAATCGTGCACACTACAGGAAGCATTGCTGTGCAGTGGCTTAGTTCCAGCACCGCGGTCTTGGGTTCAAGTCCCTATCTGGGTGGAGTTTCAACATTTCCAGTTTCCTCCCACTGTCCAAAAATATGGAGATCAGGAAAATCGAATACTCTGATTTAAAAAAGCATCCCCACAGCATGATGCTGCCACCACCATGTTTTACAGCAGGGATGGTGTGTTCAGGGTGATGAGCAGCGTTACTGTATGTGCACAAGGCGTGAAAATAGACTGTTGGCAGGGTGTAAGACAGCAACGAGCGTCGTGACGCACCTTGGGCAGGGTGTAAATCAATAATTAATATGTTTTGTGTATGCAGTAAAAAAAAAGATAATGATGGTCGATCAACTTTTAGTATGATTAATAGGAGTATTTGGTTAGTATTCTAATACTCACTGTACTAAGCTAACTGATAAACTCTTGAGAGGGGTATCTGGTTAGTAGTGTCAGTTTTTACTACTACGTCTTTCCTTCATCACAGAGATTGTAAGCCTTTACAACAACATTCTTCTAAGTAAACTATTTACTTATTTTATTATACTAGGGGCAATATAGTATATTCCTAAAGATGTGAAAATAGGTGTAAAATAAGTCTGTTAATGGGTGCCGAGTGGTCCAGCGGTCTAAAGCTCTTGGGTAATTGGCCGTGTAAATTGTGGAGAAAATGGCAAAAATTAGAAGAAAAAAAAAAAGTCTGTTCATAGGGACTGTTTATGTTTTGTATAGGCAGTAAAAACACTCTTCTAAGTCATCAATTTACTTATTTTATTAAAGTAGGGGCACTTCATTTTCTGGGTTCTTTAACAGACTGGCTGCATTTGAGAACAGCAGTTGTTATTAGAGTAGTATAAGCCCATGTCATGCTGTATTACGCTTGCAGTCAGAATCTGGTGATTTATCTGTTGGTACACTGCGAGTAAATCAGATACGCTGGCGCTGAACTCTGAGGCGTGTTGGTAAAACTGGGGAACGTGTCTTCAGACGGCATTTCAAACAAGCCTGCGCTCATGAATAGAGTGTCAGCGCAGTGACGCCTCTGACAGTGCGGCTGGATTATACGGCGTACAGATCACACCGTCCCCATCGAGAGTCAACCGCAAACCAGTCCTCCAATACCTTCTGCTGAACGCCTGCAGCGACGCTGTCACCGCCCGGCGCTCGCCCACCATCCGCCCACGCAATACTACTGAAACCCACAAACAAACAGATACAACCTCGAAGCAAGGCCACGCCGCCACCATCAGCGCTCATTACCAGACTACAGACAGCGATAAAACCAAAAACAACCAACATCCACGAGTCAAACACCCCCTATATTGTTACAAAGCCTTTTCCTTCATTTCTTTTCAGTATGATCAATAGGAGTATTTGGTTAGTATTCTAATACTCACAATACTGGAATAAATTTAGACTCTTGAGAGGGGAATCTGGTTAGTAGTGTCAGGTGTCTTTCCTCAATCACAGAGATTGCAAGCTTTACAAATACAGTACGTGAGATTTATTTGGATAAAAAAATTGTGGAAAAGTATGTTTAGAGAGTGCCTGCGTTAAAAAGTGTCTGAAACCCACAAACAAACAGATACAACCTCGAAACAAGGCCACACCGCCACCATCAGAGCTCATTACCAGACTACAGACAGCGATAAAACCAAAAATGACCAACATCCACGAGTCAAACACCCCCAATCCTGTGTGTGACCATATTGTTAAGAGGCCTTTTCTTAGATTTTTCTTTAAGTAATCATTTTTTGGGGGGGCAGATAATGATTGCTGTACTGTACTGTACTGCAAGTGATGAACTCTTGAGAGGGGAATCCAGTTAGTATACTTATACTAATAATACTGGGTTAAGTGATGAACTTTTGAGTGGGGTATCTGGTTAGAAGTGTCAAAAGTCTTTACTCCCTAGTCTCTCCTTTATCGCAGAGATAGTAAGCGTTACCATCCCGTAGTAAGGTAGTACTATGGTGTGTTAGGGTGGATTAACGACCTTGCAACCAGTCTATAACGGCAACTAGGTAATTAATTATAACATTACTGATACTGTGGTGTTGTGTGGTTGGTTGCATTAACAGAAAATCTGTACTAAATTCACAGTCTTCTCTGACAAGAAGACAAGCCATATTCTTAAGAGGCCATTTCCCAGACAACAACTGCTGATTAACTTTAAGTATGATCTGAGTATGATTTGAGTATTTGGTTAGTATTTTAATACTCACTGTACTGGGCTAAGTGAGGGACTCTTGAGAGGAGGATCTGGTTAGAAGTGTCAGAAGACTTGACTCCTTATTCTTTCCTTTTTTACAGAGATTGTAAGCTTTACAAATACAGTACATGAGTTTTATTTGGAAAAAATCAACATTTAAGGTGGAATGAAAATCTGAATAAGTTCAGCTCTTGGTCCGTTTGTTTTATTACAAAGACTTTGTCGGAATGGTGTATGTTTATGCTTCTCTACTTCCCACCACAATCAGATTCGCTCTATCTAGATGGAGGGGTTTTATTCAACAATGAGAAGCTGGAATGACTATATTAATAGGAATAATGAAGCATTTTTTATTTTTAAATGTAAGAAGTAAAAATGTTCAGAACAAGGCCCAAAACAAACCCAAACTAATCCAATTCCCAATCAAAACCAATGCAATCTAACCAATTCCCAATCAAAACCAATGCAATCTAACCAATTTCAGACCAGACCAGACAAGACCAAACCAATTAAATACAGATCAGACCAACCCCAATTCAAAATAAACCAAACACTCCACACCAGACCAACCAAACCAACCCTAAATCAACCTAAACCAAGCAAGATCAGACCAAACCAACACATACCAACCAAATCCCAGACCAATCCAATCCAGACCAGACCAGATCAATGCAATTCTTCCCAATCCAATTCAGACCAGGCCAACCAAATCCAACCCAACACAACCCAATGCAACCAAACCCAACCCAACCCAACCCAACCCAAAACAAAACTAACACAAACAAACCCAACCCCAATCCAATCCAATTTAACCCAATCTAGACTAGACCAACCAAACCAACTCTAAATCAACCCAAACCAAGCAAGATCAGACCAACCCGAACCAGCCAAATCCCAGACCATCCAATACAGACCAGACCAGACCAGACCAATGCAATCTTAGCCAATCTAATCATGACTAGGTCAACCCCAACCCACTGCAACCAAACCAAACCCAACCCAACTCAAACAAACCCAACCCCAATCAAATCCACTCCAAACCAGGCAAACCAAACTAAAACAAACCAAACCAAGCCAAAATCAACTTGAACCAAACTAAAATCAACCAAACTCAACCCAAACCAAAATTAACTTAAACAAACCCAACCCAACCAAACTAAACCCAACCAAACCAAACCCAACTTAAACCAACACAACCCAACCCAAACAAACCAAACCCAACCAAACCCAACCCAACCCAAACAAACCCAAACAAACCAAACCAAACCAAACCAAACCATACCATACCATACCATACCAAACCAAACCAAACCAACCTAACCCAAACCAACCCAACCAAAATCAACTTAAACAAACCCAACCCCAATCCAATCTAATCCAGACCAGGCCAACCAAACCAAACCCAACTTAACCCAACACAACACAACCCAACCCAACCCAACTCAATCAAAATAAACTAAACCAAACAAACCCAACCCAAACCAAGCCAACCAAAATCAACTCAAACAAACCCAACCCCAATCCAATCTAATCCAGACCAGGCCAACCAAACCAAACCAACCAAAATCAACTCAAACAAACCCAACCCCAATCCAATCTAATCCAGACTAGGCCAACCAAACCAAACCAAACCAAACCCCAATCTAATCCAATCCAAAACAATCCAGTACAAACCAAACCTGACCAGACCAGATCGACCCAATACCAATTAAAACCAAATGAAATTAACTCGAATGAATCCAGACCAAACACCTAAAATTCAGATAATTGTTAAAAAAGTAAACTTAATTACTCCACTAGAGTTAAGAAGTTACTTGGCGGTTCTGTGTTCCTTTAGTAGGGTTAGCTAGCCGTGCTGGAACATGCTAAACACTGTTCGTGTGGAAAAGCCACTAGAACAGTTACAGTAGACTCAGTCATAGTTACAGCGTCTGGAAACGAGGCCACATCATGTTCATTGCTCATAATGAGACTTCAAACCACGGCAAAACCTGAACGTCCAACGTGAGTCAAGGCAATCCCCCCCGGACCCCGCCCCCCCCCAATCCCGTCCCCCTGTAATGTGTTTTGTTGGGAGGACGAGCGAGATGATTTCAGCTGAGACTCGCCCGGCACTCCGACTCCAGCTTATTAAAACCTGAGTGAAGCTAATCAGCTCTGTCACCTGATGCTGAGCAGATGTGCACTACAAAGAGAGAGGAGGAGGCTTCCTCCAGCCCAAGGTGTGTCTGTGGGGAGGAGAGAGAGAGAGAGAGAGAGAGAAAGAACGAGAGAAAGCTCTGGAGACTGAAGCCTCACCAAGGCCCCACCAATGGGAGCCTGACGGTGAGGCCTAATGCAGGATGAAACACTCAGGACGACGTAAACTCCATCAGATTCTGTCACAACATCCTCTCAGCGACAGCAGTGTAAAGTCTGCTCTGAGCGACAGCAGCGTAAAGATTCCCATAAACGACAGATATAAAAATTCAGCTTACAAACAAACAAACAAAAAATCCCAAATCTCTGCGCTGATATTTGTGTATAAAATTTACATTTAAATTTTACAGTAGGCGTTCAAACATTAGGTGGCAAACATTCGCAAACGCAAAGAGACCTACACTCTCAGGTCGTTCAAAGACAAAAAAAAACAATATTTGCTATTCTGAAGAAGGTGGTGGTGGTGATGGGGGGGGGGGGGGTTATCCACTATGCCAGCAGTCACCATCTCTCAAGAACAGAGTTTGGTTATGGTAGATACAGTGGAAAAATGAAAATAAAGTGGAAAAATGAATTAGATGCCCAATTCAACTTTCCTACACTCAGCAACAGCCCAGCATTTAGCCTGATTCCATATCTATGTATCACAGGAGGTAGTTGTTTTATTTAAAGCTGTTTTCTGATCTGGCACATTGATGTAAATAAATGGAATGATATAGAATAAAATAAAAAACAAATCAAGTCCAAAGTCCAAGGGCAAAAACAAACCCAAACCAATCCAATCAAATCTAATCAAATCCAGACCAGACCAGACCAACCAAACCAACCCCAAATCAATCCAACCCATACCAGACCAATACACACCAGACCAATCCAATCCAAACTAACCCAATCTAATCCAATCCAGGCCAGATTAACCAAAACAACCCAAACCAAGACAGATCACACCAAACCAACCCAAACCAGACCAGATCAATCCAGACCAGGCCAATCCAACCTAACCCAACCCTCCCCAAAATCAACTCAAACCAACCCAACCCCAATCCAATACAATCCATTACAAACCAAACCTGACCAGATCAACCCCAATTCAAACCAATCCAATCCAAATCAGACAAGATCAACCCAACACTAATTCAAACCAAACCAATTCAACTCTAATACAAACTTAAGCAACCAAACACTAACACAAACCAACCCAACTCAACCTGAAATCAATTCAAATCAAACCAACCCAGCGTAGCACTAATTCAAATCAATCCAAACCAACTCAACACTAATTCAAACCGAACCAAACCAACACAGCACTAAATGAAACCAACACTAATTAAATTTTAATCAGACCAACCCAACATTAATTCAAACTAAACCAAACCAACGCAGCACTAATCCAAACCAATCCAACACTAATTTAAACCAAACCATCTCTAATTCAAACCAAACCAACACAGAAGTAATTCAAACCAACACTAATTAAATTCAAACCAAACCAACCCAACATTAATTCAATTCAAACCAAACCAACCCAACACTAATTCAAACCAACCCAACACGAATTCCAAACAAACCAACCCAACACTAATTCAAACCAACCCAACCCTAATTCAGTTCAAACCAAACCAATGCAACACTAACCCAAAACAAACTTTACCAATCCAACACTATTTCTTACCAAACCAACCCAATACCAATTCAAACCAAACCATCCAAACACTGATTTAAAACAAACCAAACCAAACCAACCCAACACTAATTCAACTCAAACCAAACCAACCCAACAATAATTCCAACCAAACCAACACAACACTAATTTAATTCAAACCAAACCAACACAACACTAATTTAATTCAAACCAAACCAACACAACACTAATCCAAACCAAACCAACACAACACTAATTTAATTCAAACCAAACCAACACAACACTAATCCAAACCAAAGCAACACAACACTAATTTAATTCAAACCAAACCCACCCAACAGGAAATTCCAAACAAACCAACACAACACTAATTCAGACCAACCCAACACTAATTCAACTCAAACCAAACCAACACAACACTAATTCAGACCAACCCAACACTAATTCAACTCAAACCAAACCAACACAACACTAATTCAGACCAACCCAACACTAATTCAACTCAAACCAAACCAATTCAACACTAATTCCAACCAAACCAACACAACAGTAATTTAATTCAAACCAAACCAACACAACACTAATTCAAACCAAACCAAACCCGCCGAGGTGGGCGGGGCCATAAAGTCGCTGGTTAATGTAGACACTCTAACATCTCTCTGATCAACTCGTATCTCTGAGGATTTTCTTAATCTAACTAAACTAATTAATAACAACTTAGAAACAACAAGAAAAAGGGGATTTTAGAGGAAGGAGACCTTTAACACTTTTTAAGACTTTCTTTTTCAGAGTGCTGAACTGCTGGTGCCCATGATGTTATAGCTACTCTTACTTTCTGATAAGATCATGATGAGTTTTTTCTGCAACTGTCCAAATCATTAAAATCCTCTTAACATTTTTTTCGCTAGGCTGTTAGCTCCGTATCTGGAGACAGTGTATTCTGTTTTATGACGTCGGGGAAGCTCTGAGTTGATGCTTAGCTGCTTTAGCGATGCTAACAGTTCTGTTTTTACCACATATTTTAATTTGAACACCATAACCAGCGTAGTGTTTCTAATTTAAGAGATAAGCCGGGTCAGTTCACAGTGACAGGTCATACTTCACGGTGGTACAGTTCCTGAAAGGATTTCTGCTCGGGTTTTGTCAGGATAGCTTCCGTTTTTAGCCTGCTAGCCGAAACGCCTCGTTACAATACCACTGTATTAATCTCCTCCACATGCAGAAACACAATGGGAGTGAATCTATGATCTGAGGGGAAAGCTGGGACGGCCGGGTCTAATCTGGTGAACAGAATGAGAATGGGTGCTACTCGTATTATCTGCCTGAGCTCATGTAGAACCAGGACTTAAAATAACAATATAGAGGCTTCTAAATGACAACAAGCGTGAAGAATAGTGATCGCAGTCCAATTTTAAAACACTGGCCCCTTAAATTCAGTGATTTTTCATTATTTTAAAATGTTCTGTATTGTAGATTAATACTAAACTCATCCAAACTATGAAGAAAAACACATAAAATTATTTAGTAATCAAAAAAGTGCTAAAAACTATGAATATGTTTTACATTTTACATTCTTTATAATCAGTTTTGCACATCTCTGTTGGATTTTCTCAGTCAGTTTTATGAGGTAGAGTCACCTGGAATTCAGGATTTCAGTTAACAGCTGTGCTGAACTCATCAAGAGTTAATTCTAATCTAATTCTAAGTCTAATCCAGATTATGGAGAAATTAAAGTATCCTCAACTGCAGTCACTGCAAAGATTGACCATCGAAACAATTAGAATGAGGATGGAACTGGCACTCATCAGTACAGCCACAGGTTGCACTGGAAGAGCGAGAGTTTCCTCTGTTGTACAGGATAAGTGCATCAGCGTTACAAGCCTCAGAAACCGAAAGTTAACATACATAAAGTACATAAATGCTTTCCAGCCATATGTCTTGTAGTCCTTCTGGGGGCTAAGCTGTCTATGAGATGTATTGCCCATATATAGGACTATATAGGACCTGGGGGAGGGGCAGTGGGTGGAGTCAGAGCCCAAAACACATGATCAAGTCAAGGAAGGACATACGATACAGAGGATACGATTCAATATATTGCAAACAAAGCCATGTAAAAACTGTCATAGTATAAAAACTTTATCTTCACATTATAAAACACCAATCTTTACATGTAAACAAAAAATAAATAAAAGCTATTTAAAAATCAACAATGTTTTTAAAATTAATAATTCATGTAATATGTAAAAAAAAAAAATACATATAAAACATAATTTTTCAACACTTAAATTGCCAGAGCAATATATATATATATATATATATATATGTATTCTGAACTAAGTAATAAAATTATGTGGATTTGATTAGTTCAGAAAATGTTATATATATTATATAAATTAAAAACCTCTGGAATATAATCAAGAGGAAGATGGATGATCACAAACCATCAAACCACAAAACTGAACTGCTTGAATTTTTACACCAGGAGTAAAGCAGCATAAAGTTATCCAAAAGCAGTGTGTAAGACTGGTGGAGGAGAACATGATGCCAAGACGCATGAAAAAAAACTGTGATTAAAAACCAACCAGGGTTATTCTACCAAATATTGATTATTTCTGAACTCTTAAAACTTTATAAATATGAACTTGTGATCTTTACATTATTTGAGGTCTGAAAGCTCTGCATCTTTTTTGTTATTTCAGTCATTTCTCATTTTCTGTAAATAAATGCTCTAAATGAGAATATTTTTATTTGGAATTTGGGAGAAATGTTGTCTGTAGTTTATAGAATAAAACAACAATGTTCATTTTACTCAAACATAAACCTATAAATAGCAAAATCAGAGAAACTGATTCAGAAACTGAAGTGCTCTCTTCATTTTTTCCAGAGCTGTATTTACTGTATATATATATATATATATATATAATGTATATACTGCTCCGTTATATCAGCAGTTCCTCTGAGATTAATTAACAGTAAGGTTTATGTTGCACATGAATCTATATTAGAGCTCGTTAGTCTCAGGCGGATTACCCACGATGCCCACCGACTCTGTAGTCTCAGACTGTTAGCGCTTTCTCAGCTCCTCTCGCGCATTCCATAATGCATGTTGTAACTCGTCCCCGTTTTTATTCCCGATCTGACATCACTTTTAAAAACATACAGAGAGACAAAGATCTCATTCATCTTTCAGCTCCAGCAGATCACCATCATCACCATCACCATCACCCCTAAACTACTGTAACAATTACAGATCCTTTAACTAACACTCTCACAATTAACCCTGAACAAAGAGAGAGAGAAATGAGAACCAGAGACAATAAAAAGGAGAGAAAGAGAGAGCTAGAGGGGAAGAAAACCAGAGAGAGTGAGAGAGAAAGAGAGAAACAAGAGAGTGAGGGAAAAAGAAAAGAGAGAAACTACAAAGAAAGAGAGTGAGAAATAAAAGTGAATGAGATTGAGGGAGAGAAAGACAGCGAGAATTGAAAGAGAACGAGATCGAGAGAGAAAGACAGCAAAAAATGAAAGAGAATTAGATTGAGAGATAGTGAGAAATGAAAAAGAATGAGATAGAGAGAGACAGATAGAAAAGAAAGAATGAGATCAAGAGAGACAGTGAGAAAAGAAAGAATGAGATTGAGAGAGAGAGAGACAGTGAGAAATGAAAGAATGAGATCAAGAGAGAGAGAGAGAGAGTGAGAAATGAAAGAGAATGAGAAAAATAAGAAAACTAGAGAGATAGAGAGAATGATAGAGAGAGATAGAGAGACAAAGACAAATAGAAATGAGAAAAAGAGAGATAGAGAGAGAGAGAGAGACAACGAGAAATGAGAGAAATCAAGAGAGAATTATTTATTGGAGAGAGTTATTAAAAGAGAAAAAATACAACAAGAAATAAGATAGAGAGAGAGATTGAGAGAGAAAAAGAGAGAGACAACGTGTTATGAGGGAGAGATAGAGATAGGGAGAGATAGAGAAAAGAGAGAGAGATCAAGAATAAGAAAGAAAGAGACAAGAAATGAGAACGCGAGAGATCATAAAAGAGAGATCAAGAACAAGAGACAACAGAACAGAGAGTATCAAAGCTTTCAATTTGGACAAATATACCTGCAGTTTTGGCATACTGGGTATGTGCTGTGCTCACAGAGACTCACTGTCAGTGTGTAGTCATTCCCTCAATTTTTTTAGGAAACAATTATTTAATTAAATGTAACTTTTTTTTGTAGCAGTTAAAATGATTACTTTTACTTTTACTTGTATTAATGATTATCATGTATTTTAAGATAAAAAAAAATAAAAAAACATTTTTAAAGCTAAAAAAAAAACAGAAAAATGTAAGAAATAGATCTGTTTGTCAGGAGGAAGCGAGTGAGGTATTTGTGAGAGTGTGTGTTGATGTGTGTAGATGTGTTTTAGAGCCGAGGCGCGTTAGAGAAACGACTCCTGCACCGATTCCGTTCGGCGTGATTTAAAGCTGCATTATTAAAAATAGTTTGGGTGCACTCTGCGGCGTCCGGCTGGGGCGTGCAGCGTATAATCCCGCGATGTTATAGAGCTGTATTGAGCAACTGTCAGATGAATTTGCCTAATGCAGACTCAAAGTGCATTCTGTCAGTAGTAATTGCCCACTTGCCAGCTGTTTGTCAGCCTCTCTCTTTGTTGCGTCACGGCCGGGCCTTAAATTAGTGCTCTGAGCGCCATTTAACCATGAAATATTTTTTGACAGTGTGCCTCGCCGTGATGTGCTGCTTTCTCTGGAAAAGGAAAAAACCGAGGGCAGCTTCTCCAGCTTCTAATACCGCCTTAAAACCGCCTTAAAACGTCTAAACTCCTCCCTCCTGCCGCATCTAACCGCGCTCAGGGTTATATTTCTCTCTGAGGTCGTTTCTGATGATTATAAACTCATATAAAGTCATTTATATATTAATACATAAATATATATATATCGCTAACAGTAAAAATGGAGCAGAGTACCACCAGGCAGAGTCTGGATTGAGTCTGTATTGATTTGAATGAGTTTTTAATTTAATTTTAATTTTGAAGTACCATATTTTTGGACTATAAGGTTCTTTAATTTTCCTAAAAATTGTCAGTGCATCTTATAATCTGGTGCACTACAATACATTATATGTTATACAAGAGTTTCAGTTTAGTTCTCCAGCAGTACTAGCACTAGACACTAAACGCAATAAGCTCTTTGGCCATTCAGAGGTGAGTATTATCAGCCTGTAGCCTGCTGCCAACCTCGGCTAGCACTGCTGAAGCAGTATTAGCATTACCTGCTAGCAGTTAGCCACTAATGCTAATCCTTGTGCTAATGCTCCAGCTTTAGTGGAAATCTGGAATTCTAAGCTTACTGTAAATAAACGGAAGCGCTTTACTCACCCAAATGAATGGTTTTCAGCAGAGAAATCTGTGTAGATAAACATCCAGCACTTATTTGACTTTAACATATATATTTTTAAAGAATTACAGTTTTGTTTTTATAACTTAGCTTAGCTTAGATTAGCTTAGCTGTACAGGTCTCCCTACTCTTGCAACCCAGCGGCGAGACCTACTGAATTAGAAGGAAAACAAGTTGACACCCCTGTTCCTTACTAGTGTCGTATAAAATGCACCTTATAATATTAATATTTAATATGTAATATTTTTTTCTGGACCTAGGCCTTAGAGAGAAGTGGAGGTTGGGGGAGAATCTGCCTATTCAGCTGTTAATGTAAATAACAGTGATGTCGTTAGCCATGGCAATGCTAATGCTAACAATGTAGTAGTTTGACGTCACCTCATGTAACTGAAGTTTTCAGTAAGTGATACTTATAGGATAACGATACTGATTCCTGTTTATTCATTTTAATTCAACTTATCAGTTTAAGAATACTTGAAATAAGGGGCTGTCTACATATTCATGTTAAAACAACAGTCAGGATGTTATTTATTGTCCCTTTATTCATGTAACAGTGTGGCGGTGATTCTAACAGTGATGCGAACAACGTAGCAGTCAGTCACTTATTCAGTATTCAAAACCAGCCTGTCTGTTTCTGTTATACAATATATTGCCAAAAGTATTTAGATTTCTATTTGCTAAGTCTGTTTTCACATGCATATGAATCTGAGTGAGATCTAGTAACATCTATAACAGCTTCAACTCTTCCAGGAAGGCTTTCCACAAGGTTTAGGAGTGTGTTTATGATTAGGATTGGGTCGAGCCCAACTCTTGAAAAAAAAAACAACCCCACACCATAATCATAATGATCCCCCCTCTACCAAACTTTACACAGTGCCAACTGCCAGACTCGTCTATCAGATTTCCAGGTGTTGATTAATATAATGAGAACTAGAAATAACTCTATTAAACTCAGATTTAGAGGAGAGATTAGGAGATGCTTTAAAGAAAACTGGGCTGTAAAAGCTGCACTGCTTTTTGTAAAATTGCTGTTTGTATTTATTCTAAGGCTGTAATGTGTTTTACTGAGATAATAAACACTTACTGCACAGATAAGAAGCTTTTTCTTTACTGAAATTCCCACAGGTGCCTAAAACTTTTGCACAATACTGTATATATAAAAAAAGAATGATACAAATAATTTTTTTTTTTTTCAAATTATTTTCTCACTATGTTAATCATTGCATTTTTGGGTTAATGCAGATATCTCAAATATTCTTAGTATGTTAAAGCACTAAGAGTTCCTTTCACTCTAACTAAGGGGCGGAGCCCAACTGCTGAAAAAAAAAAAAAAACCCACACCATAATCATAATGATCCCCCCTCTACCAAACTTTACACTGGAGGGCAAACACCAACTGACAGACTCATCTATCATATTACCAGATATAGAAACGTGATTCACGACTCCAGAGGAGGCATCTCTTTGTGTAGAAACAGTCTGCATGCCTAAGGTGCTTGGTTTATCTTTTATAATTTTATATGGTACCACTTTAAAATACGTCTCCTTTATAAAGGGTTCATAAATAGTTCATAACTGAGTTTATTAATGGTTAATAATGTAGTTGTAAATACTTTAATAAGCACTTAACTTTAAAATAAACACATAAATAGAATGAACAACAGTAAAAATAACCTTTTAAACATATCTAATAATAATAAATAATATAGAATGACAGTTTAGTAAATTAATATGTTATTAGTAGGTGTCAAATATAATAAATAATGTTATTAACAGATATGTAACATAATGCTAAATGATGGAAAAGAGAACAAAGTAAAAATAGTATCTAGTAAGATCAAAGGTTTAACAGTATAAATGAATGTGGAATCACATTATCATTATTTGATACATGACAGGCCACTGTTGCCCTGCTTATTCATGTGATATAACTGCTTGTTAATGGTTTATAAACTAATTAATAACATTAATAAACTATTTATAAACCCTTTATAAAGGAGACTTATTTTAAAGTGGTACCTTTTATATACTCAGTGCAGCTTCTTACGTTGTTTTAAAACTTGAAAACTTCTAAACTCCTCCCGTCTACTGCATTCAGAAATGATCTGGGTTATATTTTTCTCTGGGGTCATTTCTGGTGATTATAAACTCATTTATGTAATTTATATATCACTTAGAGTACAAATGGCGCAGTGTATCACCAGGCAGCGTCTGGAATGAGTCTGCAGACTGCATATTGATTTTTATGGGTTTTTAATTTTGAACTTTCACTTAAAGACTGCGATCGAGGCCTCGGAGAGAAGAAGCGGAGGAGGAGAGGGGGTGGAGGAGGAAGAAAGGGGGGGGGGGGGTCTGAATATTCAGCTGTTAAAGCAACAATCAGGGTCAATTAAAAATGCATGAGCTCTGCGGCCGCGGCAGATAGGGCCCCGGCCGCCGAACAGCCCGCGATCGGTCATTAGACAATACGGATTGATAAAAGTTACAGGGCACAGTGTTAAAAAATGCTCCGATCGATCGGAGAGCACCTTAATAATGAAAGCGTGGGCCCCGGGGACCAGAGCCATGGATCATTTTGACAAAGGGGCCTCCGATGGCGGATGAGACAGAGCGGGGACAATTAATCCCTCGGAGCTTCCGCCTGGCAAATAAAGTAGTTGCAGCTCATTACCGGCTGACCTTGCTAAACAGCCTTCAGAGCACAGGTGACCTTCGGGGAGTTGATAATCTAAACCCCGGCTGAGAGACGCTCTGACGGTATAACCGGTTCTGAAGATCGGAGACGCCGAGAACCGGAGGAGGATCAGGAACCACAGCAGAGAAAGTTTTACTGAGACTATAGACTGTAGTGTTTACACAGATAGATTTAAAAGAGATTCAACTGAGAAGTAGAACCAGAAACAAATAGAGAAAAACAAACAAGAAAGAGAAAGAGAGAGAAATAGAATCACAGACGAAGAGACAGAAAAAAAAACTAGAAACAGAAGAGAGGGGTAGAGAGAAAGAGAGATATTTGCAAATATGAGAGATTGAGAGATGAACCAGAGACGAATAGAGAAACAGAGAGAGAGAGAGAGAGAGAGAGGAAGAGAGTGGGCGAGAGAGAGAAAGTGTGAAAGAGATAGAGAGAAGAGAGAGAGAGAGAACCAGAGAGAGACAGGCAGAGATAGAGAGAGAGAGTGAGAGGGAAGAGAGAGAGAGACTGAACCGAGAGAAAAAGAGAGAAAAAAACTAGAAAAAGAAGAGAGGTAGAGAGAGTGAGAGATATATGCAAACATGAGAGATTGAGAGATGAGGTAACGAGAAAGAGAAATGAGCAGTAGAACCAGAGACAAACAGAAAAAATAGAGAGAAGAGAGAGTGAAAAATAAAACCAAAGACAGAGACAAAGAGACAGAAAAAAAACTAGAAAAAGAAGAGAGAGGGAGAGAGCGGGCGAGTGCGAGAAAGAGCGAGAGAGACAGAGAGAGAGAAAAAGTGAAAGAGAGAGAGAAGAAGAGAGAGACAGGCAGAGAGAGAGAGAAGAGAGAGAGACATAACCAGAGAGAGAGAAATAGAACCAAAGAGACAGAAAAAGAGGCAGAAAAAAAAAACTAGAAAAAGAAGAGAGGTAGAGAGAAAAAGAGATGCTTGCAAATACAAGAGACTGAGAGATGAGGTAACGAGAAACAGAAATGAAAAGTAGAACCAGAGACGAACAGAAAAAATAGAGAGAATAGAGAGAGAGAGACAGAGAGAAAGAGACAGAACCAGAGAGAGTGAAAAATAAAACCAGAGACAAAGATAGAGGAAAAAAACTAGAAAAAGAAAAGAGGTACAGAGAAAGAGAGATATTTGCAAATACGAGAGATCAAGAGATGAGGTAATGAGAAATGAGAAGTAGAACCAGAGATGAAAAGAGAAATAGAGAGAGAGAGAGAGAGAGAGAGAGAGTGGGCAAGAGAGAGAAAGTGCGAAAGAGATAGAGAGAGAGAAGAGAGAGAGAGAGAACCAGAGAGAGACAGGCAGAGATAGAGAGAGAGAGAGTGAGAGAGAAGAGTGAGAGAGAGAACCAGAGAGAGAGAGAAAAATAGAACCAAAGAGACAGAAAAAGAGGCAGAATAAAACTAGAAAGAGAAGAGAGGTAGAGAGAAAGAGAGATACTTGCAAATACAAGAGAGTGAGAGATGAGGTAATGAGAAAGAGAAATGAGAAGTAGAACCAGAGACGAACAGAAAAAATAGAGAGAAGAGAGAGAGAATCCTTTCTTTTAGTAAACTTTACTTCATTTCTGCATACAATATTACCTAATTACAATTACTTAATTTATACAATATTACTTAAATAATGTATTTTATATATATATATATATATGTTTTATATTTTATTTATTTATTTTGTACACAGACCAAGTACCACTGAATACTAAATATAATGTATTACACGCCATCCATGTGTTGAGACTGTGTAATATGTGTGTTTTAACTAAAAATATTTACATTTCAGGAATTATAAGATATTATGTACCATAAATGATTTGAGTAATATTGTATTTGTAATTGTAATTGTAGTTAGGTAATATTGTGTGCAGAAATGAAGTAAAAGTTTACTAAAAGAAAGGATTGATTCAGTAAAAATAAATGAAGTAAAGTTTACTAAAAGAAAGGATTGATTCAGTAAAAATAAATGAAGTAAAGTTTACTAAAAGAAAGGATTGATTCAGTAAAAATAAATGAAGTAAAGTTTACTAAAAGAAAGGATTGATTCAGTAAAAATAAATGAAGTAAAGTTTACTAAAAGAAAGGATTGATTCAGTAAAAATAAATGAAGTAAAGTTTACTAAAAGAAAGGATTGATTCAGTAAAAATAAATGAAGTAAAGTTTACTAAAAGAAAGGATTGATTCAGTAAAAATAAATGAAGTAAAGTTTACTAAAAGAAAGGATTGATTCAGTAAAAATAAATGAAGTAAAGTTTACTAAAAGAAAGGATTGACTGAAGTTCAGTTCACTTATTTACTCTGTGTAAAATTTAAGTCTTGAAACCGAGTTGAAGTTACTTAAATTTATCTGAAATTAAATTTACTTTGAAAAAAAAGCAAATGCAGAAAGTTGCGAAACTTTTTTTAAAGTAAATTTTACTCATCATTTTTGTGTGTGTGTGGAACATTGTCACGAATGACCCAGGCAGGGAGACGAGGAGGCGGACACAGGTGCAGGTAAGGCGAGAAATTTATTAAATAAGTAAATAAACAAATAAACAAAGAACAGTGAAACAAACCAAAACAAACTAGGGAGACTAGAAAACAAGAAACTAAACTAGACAGGGAATAACTAAACTAGACAGGGCAAGGGAGTAGACAAGAAAACTAAACAGGGAACTAGAAAATA